>NC_132962.1:1413326-1713326 GCF_034638445.1 Ciconia boyciana | reverse complement strand
GGGCACGTGTGGGGCCCTGTCAGGGTCCCTGGGGTCATGTTGGGGTGCAGGGAACTACAGGGTGCTATAGGGTAGGAAGCTATAGGGTGCTATAGGGCCTGTGTGGGGCCCTGTTGGGGTCCCTGGAGCCGTGTTGGGGGGCAGGCAGCCATAGGATGCTATAGGGCCGGGCGCTAAAGGGTGCTATAGGGCACGTGTGGGGCCCTGTTGGGGTCCCTGGGGCTGTGTTGGGGGGCATGGGAGCTATAGGGCACTATAGAGCATGTGTGGGGCCCTGTTGGGGTCCCCGGGGTCATATTGGCATTCAGGAAGCTATAGGGTGCTATAGGGCATGTGTGGGGCCCTGTTGGGGTCCCTGGGGCCATACTGGGGTTCAGGAAGCTATAGGGTGCTATAGGGCGTGTGTGGGGCTGTGTTAGGGTATAGGGAACCCGTGGGTGCTGTTGGGGTGCAGGGGGCCCTTGGGGCTGTATCGGGGTGCAGGCAGCGATGGGGGTCCATAGGGCAGCTGTGGGGCCCATAGGGTACCTATGGGATCCATAGGGAAGCTGTGGGGCTGTAGTGGGGTCCCTGGGACCTTACTGGGGTCCACAGGGCCATACTGGGGGCAGGGAGCCGGTGGGGCCGTATTGGGGTGCAGGGAGCCATATTGGGGTCTCCAGGGCCCATATTGGGGTGCAGGGAGCCATGGGGGTCCCATGGGGCTGTATTGGGGTCCCAGGGGCCATACTGGGGTACAGGGAACTGTAGGGGTCCTATGGGGCTGTATTGGGGTCCCAGGGCCTATATTGGGGTGCAGGGAGCCATAGGGGTCCTGTGGGGCCGTATTGGGGTCCCTGAGAGTTGTATAGGGGTGCAGGGAGCCATGGGGCCGCATTGGGGTGCAGGGAGCCATAGGGGACCCATGGGCCCGTATTGGGGTCCCAGGGGCCATTTTGGGGTGCAGGGAGCCATCGGGGTCCTGTGGGGCCGTATTGGGGTCTCCAGGGGCTGTATTGGGGTGCAGGGAGCCATAGGGGTCCTATGGGGCCGTATTGGGGTCCCAGGGCCCATATTGGGGTGCAGGGAGCCATATTGGGGTCTCTGGTAGCCATATTGGGATGCAGGGAGCCATAGGGGTCCCGTGGGGCCGTGTTGGGGTCCCAGGGCCCATTTTGGGGTGCATGGAGCCGTAGGGGTCCCGTGGGGCCGTACTGGGGTCCCAGGGCCCATTTTGGGGTGCAGGGAGCCATATTGGGGTCTCTGGTAGCCATATTGTGATGCAGGGAGCCATAGGGGTCCCGTGGGGCCGTATTGGGGTCCCAGGGCCCATTTTGGGGTGCAGGGAGCCATGGGGCCGCATTGGGGTGCAGGGAGCCATAGGGGTCCCGTGGGGCTGTATTGGGGTCCCAGGGCCCATATTGGGGTTCAGGGAGCCATATTGGGTTCTCTGGTAGCCATATTGAGGTGCAGGGAGCTATAGGGGTCCTGTGGGGTGCAGGGAGCCATAGGGGACCCATGGGGCCATATTGGGGTCCCAGGGGCCATTTTGGGGTGCAGGGAGCCATATTGGGGTCTCTGGTAGCCATATTGAGGTGCAGGGAGCCATAGGGGTCCCATGGGGCCATATTGGGGTCCCAGGGCCCATTTTGGGGTGCAGGGAGCCATAGGGGTCCCGTGGGGCCGTATTGAGGTCCCAGGGCCCATTTTGGGGTGCAGGGAGCCATGGGGCCGCATTGGGGTGCAGGGAGCCATAGGGGTCCCGTGGGGCTGTATTGGGGTCCCAGGGCCCATATTGGGATGCAGGGAGCCATATTGGGGTCTCTGGTAGCCATATTGGGATGCAGGGAGCCATAGGGGTCCCGTGGGGCCGTATTGGGGTCCCAGGGCCCATTTTGGGGTGCAGGGAGCCATAGGGGTCCCGTGGGGCCGTATTGGGGTCCCAGGGCCCATATTGGGGTGCAGGGAGCCATGGGGCCGCATTGGGGTGCAGGGAGCCATAGGGGTCCCGTGGGGCCGTACTGGGGTCCCAGGGCCCATATTGGGATGCAGGGAGCCATATTGGGGTCTCTGGTAGCCATATTGGGATGCAGGGAGCCATAGGGGTCCCGTGGGGCCGTATTGGGGTCCCAGGGCCCATTTTGGGGTGCAGGGAGCCATAGGGGTCCCGTGGGGCCGTATTGAGGTCCCAGGGCCCATTTTGGGGTGCAGGGAGCCATGGGGCCGCATTGGGGTGCAGGGAGCCATAGGGGTCCCGTGGGGCTGTATTGGGGTCCCAGGGCCCATATTGGGATGCAGGGAGCCATATTGGGGTCTCTGGTAGCCATATTGGGATGCAGGGAGCCATAGGGGTCCCGTGGGGCCGTATTGGGGTCCCAGGGCCCATTTTGGGGTGCAGGGAGCCATAGGGGTCCCGTGGGGCCGTATTGAGGTCCCAGGGCCCATTTTGGGGTGCAGGGAGCCATGGGGCCGCATTGGGGTGCAGGGAGCCATAGGGGTCCCGTGGGGCTGTATTGGGGTCCCAGGGCCCATATTGGGATGCAGGGAGCCATATTGGGGTCTCTGGTAGCCATATTGGGGTGCAGGGAGCCATAGGGGTCCCGTGGGGCCGTGTTGGGGTCCCAGGGCCCATTTTGGGGTGCAGGGAGCCATAGGGGTCCCGTGGGGCCGTATTGAGGTCCCAGGGCCCATTTTGGGGTGCAGGGAGCCATGGGGCCGCATTGGGGTGCAGGGAGCCATAGGGGTCCCGTGGGGCTGTATTGGGGTCCCAGGGCCCATATTGGGATGCAGGGAGCCATATTGGGGTCTCTGGTAGCCATATTGGGATGCAGGGAGCCATAGGGGTCCCGTGGGGCCGTATTGGGGTCCCAGGGCCCATTTTGGGGTGCAGGGAGCCATAGGGACGCTGTGGGGCCGCACTGGGGTCCCTGGGAGCTCTTTTGGGGTCCCAGGAGCCGTCCTGGGGCCGTACTGGGGTGCAGGGAGCCATAGGGGTCCCGTGGGGCCGTGTTGGGGTGCAGGGGGGCGCCGGGGGGCCCGGGCGGGGGCTGAGCGCTGTCCCCCCCCCAGCCCATGGAGATCTTCGTGGACGACGAGACGAAGCTGACGCTGCACGGGCTGCAGCAGTACTACGTCAAGCTGAAGGACAACGAGAAGAACCGCAAGCTCTTCGACCTGCTCGACGTCCTCGAGTTCAACCAGGTGGGGGGACCCCCGAATCGGGGGGGGCGCCCCCAAGCCTGGGGGGTCCCGGGAGCTGGGGGTGAGGGCGGAGGAGGGGGTTGGGGGAGGCCGGGAGGGGATCTTGGTGTCCGCGGAGGGTTTGGGGTGCGAGGGCAGGTCCGGGAGAGGTTTTGGGGGGTCCCTGGGGTTGCACCCCACTATTTTGGGGGTCCCTGGAGTTGTACCCCAATATTCTGTGGGGGACCCCCAAGCCTGGGGGGTCCCGGGAGCTGGGGGTGAGGGTGGAGGAGGGGGTTGGGGGAGGCCGGGAGGGGATCTTGGTGTCCGGGGAGGTTTTGGGGTGCGAGGGCAGGTCCAGGAGAGGTTTTGGGGGTTCTAGGGTTGTACCCCAATATTTTGGGGGACCCGGGTGTCCAGGAGGGGTCTTGGGGGACCCCAAAGTCTGGGGGTCCCAGGAGCTCGGGGCAGATGCAGGGGAGCGGTCAAGGAGGGGACCCTGCTGTCTGTGGGGTGCTGGGGGGTCCAGGAGGGGACCCCAATGTCTAGGGGGCTCTGGGGGAACCCGAGGACCCCAGTATCTGGGGGGCTCTTGGGGGGACCCCAGTACCTGAGGGGGCTCTGGGGGGAGCTGGGGACCCCAGTATCTGGGGGGACCCCAGTATCTGAGGGGCTCTGGGGAGGACCCGAGGACCCCAGTATCTGGGGGGCTCTTGGGGGGACCCCAGTACCTGAGGGGGCTCTGGGGGGGAGCTGGGGACCCCAGTATCTGGGGACACCCCAGTATCTGAGGGGCTCTGGGGAGGACCCGAGGACCCCAGTATCTGGGGGGCTCTTGGGGGGACCCCAATACCTGAGGGGGCTCTGGGAGGGACCCGGGCATCCAGGAGGAGTCTTGGGGGGCACCGGGGTGGGACCCCGATGTCTGGGGGGGGACGCAGCAGAGAGCGTGGGGGACCCCGGTGTCTGGGGGCGGGGGGTCTGCAGGGCAGGACCCTGCCCTGGGGTGCCCCCCCGACCCCCCAAACTCGCGCCCGTCCCCCCCGAGGTGGTGATCTTCGTCAAGTCGGTGCAGCGCTGCATCGCCCTGGCCCAGCTCCTGGTGGAGCAGAACTTCCCGGCCATCGCCATCCACCGCGGCATGCCCCAGGAGGAGCGGTACGGCCTGGGGGGGCGGGGGACCCCCGGCGCCCGCTGACCCCCAGTCCCCCCCCCAATCCCGTCCCGTCCCCCCCCAGGCTCTCGCGGTACCAGCAGTTTAAGGATTTCCAGCGCCGCATCCTGGTGGCCACCAACCTGTTTGGCCGCGGGATGGACATCGAGAGGGTCAACATCGCCTTCAACTACGACATGCCCGAGGACTCCGACACCTACCTGCACCGGGTGGGGGGCTGCCTGCGGCGGGGGGGCTGCCTGCGGCGGGGGCCCCCCTGCGATGGGGAGGGCCCCCTGTGATGGGGAGGGGCCCCCTGCGATGGGAGGGGCGTAGGGCGAGGGAGGGGCGTAGGGCGAGGGGAGGGGGTTGTTGGGGGGTGATGTGGGGCTGGCGGGGCGATGTGGGGGTCTTTGGGGGGGGGGCTGTGTGGGGCACAGAGGGGGTGGCTGGATGCTGGGGGCTTTTTGGGGGTCTGGGGGGGGGTGAGGATGTGGGGTATGGGGGGCTTGATCCTGGGGGGTCGGGGGTGGGGTTAATGAGGATGGGGGGTCGGTGGGGCACGGGGGACCAGGGTCATGGGAGGGTAATGAGGATGGGGGTGCTGGGGGTTGTAATAAGGGGGGCTCTGGGGGTGCTGTGGGGCACGGGGGTCTGGGTCATGTGGGGGTGCTGGGGGTGTAATAAGGGGGGCTCTGGGGGTGTTGTGGGGCACGGGGGGGGGGGCTCTGGGTGCTCGGGGGCCCTTCGGGGCTCTCTGCCCCCCGGGGGGGTTCTGGGGGGGGGGTCCCCGCACCCTGACCCCCCCGCTCCCCCCCCAGGTGGCGCGGGCGGGGCGCTTCGGCACCAAGGGCCTGGCCATCACCTTCGTGTCGGACGAGAACGACGCCAAGATCCTCAACGACGTCCAGGACCGCTTCGAGGTCAACATCAGCGAGCTGCCCGACGAGATCGACATCTCCTCCTACAGTGAGGGCGCGGGGGGTGGGGGTCCGGGGACTCGGGGGGGTTCTGGGGGTGGGGGTCCCGGGGCGCGGGGTCCTGGAGGACTCGGGGGGACTTCCGGGGGTGGGGGTCCTGGGGCGCGGGGTCCTGGAGGACTCGGGGGGGACACTTCTGGGGGGTGGGGTCCCGGGGGGTCTTCTGGGGGAGTGGGGGTGCGGGGGGGCTTCTGGGGCGTGGGGGTGCGGGGGGCTTCTGGGGAGTGGGGGTCCCAGGGGGTGCGGGGTCCTGGGGGACTCGGGGGGGTTCTGGGGGAGTGGGGGTGCGGGGGGGCTTCTGGGGAGTGGGGGTCCCAGGGGTGCGGGGTCCTGGGGGACTCGGGGGGGGACACTTCTGGGGGTGGGGGTCCCCAGGGGCGGGTTCTGGGGGAGTGGGGGTGCGGGGGGGCTTCTGGGGTGTGGGGGTCCCAGGGGGTGCGGGGGGGGCTTCTGGGGAGTGGGGGGCCCCAGGGGGGCTTCTGGGGAGTGGGGGTCCCAGGGGGTGCGGGGTCCTGGGGGACTCGGGGTGGGGGGCTTCTGGGGGGTGGGGGTCCCGGGGGACTTGGGGGGTTCTGGGGGTGCGGAGGGCAGCTGCCCCAGGCATGATCCCCTCTCCTAGAGGGAGGGGGGCCTTGGGGGTCCTGAGGGGCTCCAGGAGGGGTCTGGGGGGCTCAAGGAGGATCGGGGGGGGGGCATTTGGGGGTCCCGGGGGTCTGAGGTCGGGGGCTGGGGCGAGCGGCAGCGAGCCGCCCCAGGCGCGATCCATCTCTCCCAGAGGGAGGGGGGGCTGGGGACGAGGGGGGGCTTGGGGGAGCCCGTGGCCCCCGCCCCCCCCCCTCCCCCGCAGTCGAGCAGACCCGATAAGGCCCCGCCAGGCCCTGCCGCCGGCCCCGCCCCGGCCCCGCCCCCGGCCCGGCTGCGGGGAGGGGCCGCCCCGGGGTTTTATAGAAAACGCCTGAAACGAGGAAAAACACAAAAACCCAGGAAAACGTCCCGCCGCGCCGCCACGCGGGGGGCGGGGCCCGGGGACCCCCTGCCCCCCGGGGACCCCGACCCCCGGGCCCTCCCCGCCCCCTTGCTGTACAATTTTTGGTTTTTTCGTAATAAAGTTGCCTGACCCGGCCGTGACGTCAGGGCTGCCGCGGCGGGGGGGGCGGGGCCGGGCGGGGGGGCGGGGCTTACCGCTTGAGGGGCGGGGTTGACTGTGGGGCTGCGGGGGTGGAGTCGGCGGGGAGGGCGCGCTGAGGGCGCGGGCGGGGCTTGAGAGGGAGGGGGCGGGGTTTGGGTGGAAGGGGCGGGGCCACGCTTTCCCGCCGTCGCGAGGCGCCGCCATCTCGCGTTGGGGCGGCGGCAGGGGCGTCGGCGCCATCTTGGAAGCGGGTGGGCGGGGCCTCGGGTGGGCGGGGCCTGGCCGCGTCTATAAAGGGGCCGCGGGGGCCTCCTGCGCTCTCTTCGCGGCGGCCTCGGAGGTGAGCGGGGGGGTCCCAGACCCCTGGGTCCCTTGGCGGGGGTGGGGGGAATGGGGGTCCCCAGACACCGAAGTCCTACCCGGGGGCTGTCGCAGTGATGACGCCAAAGACTAGAGTCTCCGACCCCCTGAGGACGCCATAGGCCTGAGCGACACCGTGTGTGTCCCCCCACCCGGCCGCCTGGGTCCCCGCTGTGCTCACGCCCCTCCCCCCTCCCCCCTCCCCCGTGTGTTGCAGGTGGTGGCGACCGCCGGGACCGGCATTTCCCTGGGTAAGGCCCCGCGTCTCCCCGGGACCCCCGTGTCCCCCCACGCGTGACCCGTCCCCTGGGTCGCGGCGGCGATGAGGAACCGGCTCGAAGAGCGTCTGACCCGCAGTGAGGACCCCTCGCAGCGCCCTGAGCCGCCGCGACCACCCCCGGGGACCCCCGAGACTCACCTTTCCGGACCCCAAATACCCCAAGACCCCCGTGCCCTGGTCCTGGGGACCCCCAATCCTCCCAGAGCCCCGCGGACCCCCAGACCCCCTGTCCTGGCCCTGGGGACCCCCGCAGTCCCCTGAGCCCCCCTCCCCTGTCTCCCGGACCCCCAAGACCGCCCCCCCCGTAGCGTCCGTGGGGGACCCTGAACCCCGCCCCCCCGACGCCGTTTCTCTCTTCCAGCTCCAGACGAGGCCTCGGGACCGACGCCGGCGCCGCCGGAGGGGGGCGGGGCGGGGGCGCGTTTGGGTGCAATAAAGGCAATTTTGGGTCTGGATGGGGCCTCTGCGCTTTCTTGGGCCGGCAGGGGGCGCTCGCTGCTGGCGGGGAGGGCGTCGCTCCGCCGTCACGTGACGCGCCTTTCCCGCCTCAACTCGCCGCCATTTTGGGGGGGGGCAGCGCCGCGGCCGCCATCTTGGGTGAGGGGCTGCGGGAGGGGGGGTGGGGGTGGGTGTCTCCTCAAATCGGGGGTGGGGGTTGGGGTGGGCCCCTCCCCCCCCGGGAGGCATCCCGGTGTGCGGGCTCTCCCCTCCCCCCCCTGTAAGCGGCCCCTCCTCCCGGGAAGGCCCCGGCCCCTCCCCCTCCCCGGCGGACCCAGGCGGCCGGGGCTCCCCTCAGGAGAGGCCCAGGCGTTGGGGCCCCCCCGGAGGCCGCACCCGGCACCCGCGGCCGCGTTCGGGTCACCCAGGGCCCCCCCCGAGGTGAGATCCGTGGTGGGAGGGGTGTCAGGGAGGTTTGGGGGGCCGCTGGGGTCTCTACGGGGAGGAGGAGGCCTCGGTGTGCCCGGTATGTGGGGCTGGGGGGGTCAGTGTCACCCTTTGGCCCCTCTGTGGGTCCCTGGGGGGGCGGTGTGAGCCCCTGCCCCATATATGATGTTTGGGGGTCCCTGTGCCCCCAGCCCCATATGTGATGTTTGGGGGCCCTGTGCCCTGCCCCATATGTGATGTTTGGGGGGGGTCCCTGTGCCCCCCAGCCCCATATGTGATGTTTGGGGGGCGTCCCTGTGCCCCCCGGCCCCATCCACAGCTCCCGGGGGGCGGGGGTGTCACTGTCACTCCCTGCCCCATACGTGATTCTGGGGGGGGCCCTGTGCCCCCTGCCCCATCCGGGTGCCCTGGGGATGGGGAGGGTCAGTATCACCCCGTCCGTCCCCGGTCGTCCCCCTCACTGCACCCCCTCTCTTGCAGCCCCCCCCCCCCGATGTGGCGCTGGGTGCGGGCCCCACCCTGGGGTCGGGGTCCCCCCCCCGAGCTGGGGGGGGCTCCGGACCCCTGGAGATCTGCCTGGCGCTGGCGCGACACCTCTTCGACCTCTGCGCCGTGGGGTGCCTGGGGCGGCGCGGGCGGCGCTGGGGGCTCTGGGGGTGCGGGGGCCCTGGGGGCGCTGGGGCTGGGGGCGCAGGGGGGCCTGGCTGCAGGGGGTGGTCGCCTTCCTGCTGGCGGCCGCTGCCCTGCGCCTGCTGCTGCGGCTGCTGCTGCGGCACCTCCTGCCCCTGGCCCCCCTCTACGCCCTCCTGCAGGCCCTGGTGCTGCCCGCCAGCCTGCGCCCCGGCCCCCCGCCCCCCGCCGCCGCCCCCCCGCCCCGGGGGGAGCCCCCCCACCGGGAGGAGCAGCCACGCGGACCCCCGACGGACGGGAGCCCCTGCGGAGCTGCGGGACCCCCTGGAGCGGCGGGGCCCCCCTCGGAGCGGTGGGACCTCCCCACGGAGCGGCAGGACCCCCTCGGAGTGGTATGACCCCCCACGGAGTGGCGGGACCCCCGCCGAGCGCTGGCGGCCCCCGGGCACAAGGAAGGGAGACGGTGACAGCGGCCGCCCCCCGCGGACTAGGGGACCCACCCCCCGCGTCTCCGGGACCCCCCACGGAGCACCGGGACGCCCCGCGGGTCTCTGGGACTCCCCAACGAGGCCGGGGGACGGTGGGTGATGGGGACCCCCCAGCACCGGCTGAGCCCCCCGGGGGTGACGGACCCCCAAACCTCTGCCGCCCCCCAGGGCCGGACCCCCCTCTGTGGGGTCTGGGGAGGGGGAGGCCCCGCCCACAACGAGGCCCCGCCCACAGGGAGGTCCCAAAGGCAGTGGCCCCACCCACTGCGAGGTGTCAAGGCTCCGCCCACTGATGCCAGGGCCACCCCTGAAAAGCTCCGCCCACTGTGAAGACACAGGGCTCCGCCCACTGAACGGTTGCTCCGCCCACTGTGAGCTCACAAGGATTGGCTCCGCCCACTGCGGGGCCGCCAGGACTCAGACCCGCCCACTGTGACGTCGTAAGGACTGTGGCTCCGCCCCACTTGGAAACGCACACCGACTGAGGCTCCGCCCACTGTGACGCCCCGCCCACATGTAACATGGCCCCGCCCAGTGCGGTTGGTGCCGCCCCCTCGTGTTCTAGGCTCCGCCCACCGCAGCCAGCTCCGCCCACAGGTGTGAACGTGGCCGGGCTGAGGCCCTGCCGGGGGGGGGGCGAGGGGGGGGGCGCAGGTCCCGCCCACTGCATCACTTCCTCCGTCCCGTGGCCCCGCCCCTTCGCGCGGGCCCCGAGGCCACGCCCCCGCGTGTTTTTTCGGTCAATAAAGGGGATTTTGGCTCCCAGCGGCCGGTGCCGGTGACGCGGGGGGGGTGTGTGGGGGGTGGGAGGGTCCTGCCCGCAACAAAGATGGCGGCGCCCTCAAAGGAAATGGCGGCCGGAGCGAGCTGCCGCCCCTAAAATGGCGGCGTGAAGGCTGCGCGCATGCGCGACGCGCCGAGGCCCCCCGCCGGGGCGCCGGCGGCGAGCGCCTGACCCGGGTGCGGCGGCTCCGCGGCGGGAGCGGGCCCGAGGGCGGCGGGGCCGCTCCGAGAGGGTCCGTGAGGGGTGCGGGAGCCGCGGGGGAGGGTGTCCGGGAGCGGGAGCGGGGTCGCGGCGCGGTCGGCGCGGTGGCAGGCGCGCAGCGGGGCAGCCCTTGCCGGCGGGGTCCTGCGCGGCGCATGCGCAGCGGCGTCGGCCGGAGGCAGGCGGAGGAACGGAGCCGCCCGGCAGCGCCTCGGCCCCGCTCAGCTCCGCCGGGCCCCGCCGCCCCCCGCCCGCAGAGACATCGCAGCGAGGCGGAACCGTCCCCGCTGAGGTGTGGGGAGGCGGCGGGGGAAGGGGAGCTCGGGCCGTCCCGGTGGGGGGGGCACAGCGGGGTTAACGGCCCCCCCCGTCCCCGTCCCCTCAGGCCGCCATGGCGGAGGAGCGGCTGGAGGTGCTGGTGAAGACGCTGGACTCGCAGACCCGCAGCTTCCAGGTGGAGCCGGAGGTGAGGCCCGGGGCCGAGGCGGGGTGCGGGTGGGGGGAACGGGCAGGGGGTGACCCCCCCAACCCCCCGGTGTCCGTGTTCCCCCCCCAGATCTCGGTGCGGGAGTTCAAGGAGCGAATCGCTGGCGCCGTCAGCATCGCGGCCGAGAAGCAGCGGCTGATTTACCAGGGGCGGGTGCTGCAGGACGACAAGAAGCTGAAGGAATATAGTGAGGGGGGGCGGGGTTTGGGGGTCATTGTGGGGCTGGGGTCCCGCGGGGGAGGGGGCAGGGCTGGGAGGGCGTGGGGGGCTCAGGGGTGGGTTTGGGGCCTCCAGCCTGGCATTTCGGGGTCAGGGGGCTTGGGGTGGTTCAGGCCTGGGGGGCGGTGTTTGGGGGTTGGTTTGGGGACCCCCGTGGGGCAGTTCAGGGCTGGGGGGTGGGGGTTTGGGGGAGCCCTTGGGGGGGAGGCCAGGTCGGTGACACCCCGTGTTTTTTTCTCCCCCTTGTTTGGGCAGATGTGGGGGGCAAAGTGATTCACCTGGTGGAACGGGCCCCCCCCCAGGCCCAGTCCCCCTCCTCGGGGGGTCCCTCGGGGCTGGGCTCCTCCTCCACCCCCCACAACGGGGGGGGGCCCCGGGGACCCGGCCACGACCGCAACGCCAACAGCTACGTCATGGTGGGGACCTTCAACCTGCCGGTGAGCAGCGGGGGGTCGAGCGGGGGGGCGGTTTTGGGGGGGGAACCGTCCCCTTTGCGTCAGTTTTGAGCGGAACCGGGTGGTTTTGCCGCCCCGCAGATCGACGGCTCCTCCGTCGACGTCCACATCAACATGGACCAGGGCCCCGTCCAGGTGGGTGCGCGGGCAGGGGGCTGCGTCCCCCCATGGGGGGGGTGTTGGGGGGCCCGGGGGGGCTCCGTTGTGCCCCCCCCCCACCCCCCCAACGCCGGCCCCTCGCTGCTGTTGCAGAGCGAGCCCCGCATGCGGCTGCTGGTGGCCCAGCACATGCTGCGGGACATCCAGGGCATCCTGAACCGCCTGGAGGTGAGCGGGGCCCCCCCAGACCCCCCGGAACCCCGCTGGGTGGGAGCAGCCCCCCCGAGTCCCCCCCAACCCCCGGCCGGGCTGGAGCAGCCCCCCAACCCCCCCAACCCCTTGTCTGGCTGGCAGCAGGTCCCCAGGGGTGGGCAGCCCCCCGATGCCCCCTAACCCCTCCGGATGTGGGCAGCCCCCCGACCCCCCCAAAACACCCCTGCGTGTGGACATCCCCTCCCCGATCACCCCCAACCCCCTGATGTGGGCAGCCCCCCCAATCCCCCCAAACCCCTTCCCGGGTGTGGGCAGCCCCCTGATCACCCCCAAATTCCTCCCAGGTGTGGGCAGCCCCCCCCCCCCCATCTTCCCAATATGCTCCGGGTGTGGGCAGCCCCCAGATCCCCCCAACCCACTCCCAGTTGTGGGCAGCACCCCCAACCCTCCCCGGCGGCCCCCGATCCCCAGATCCCCCCAACCCCCTCCCTCCCTCCCCGCAGGGCAGCGGTGGGGCCCGCCGCCCGCCCAGGCTGAGGGCCCCCCCTGCCCCCCCCGAGGAGCCCCTCGCCGCCCCGCTCCCCGAGGAGCGGATGGAGGCCTCGGAGCCGGCAGCGACGGGCAGCGAGGAGCCCCCCCAGCCCGGCCCCGAGCCCCCCCCGGCCCCGGAGGGCGCCGTCAAGTAAGCGAGGGGCCACGGTGGGGGGGGGAAGGGGGGGCACGGCGGCCGGGGGGGGGGGCCCGTTCCCACCCTCTGCCCCCCCGCAGCCACCCCTCGCCGGCCGAGCTGGTGGAGGTGCTGGGGGAGCTGCGGCGGCTGGAGGGGCGGCTGGAGCCCTTTCGCCAGCGCTACCAGGAGATCCTGGGCAGCGCCGCCTCCGCCGACTACAACAACAACGTGAGTGGGGGCCGGGCGGGGGCGGGGGCCCTCCCCGGGGTGGTGCGGTCCCTGTGCCACCCCTCCGCGGGGAGGTGGGGCGGCCCGCGTCAGCCTCCCCCCTCCCAAACGTTCCCTCTGTCCCCCTGGGAGCAACGGTACAGGCTGTGCCCTGCCCCCCCCCCCCGCGTTTGGGATCGTGGTACAGCCCACGCTGCTCCTCTCGGGGTCGTGGCACAGCCTGTGGGCCCCCCCTTCCCCCCCTTTGGGGCTGTGGTACAGTCCACGCTCCTCTCCTTGGGGTCATGGCACAGGCCGTGTGCCCCCCGCTCTCGTGTGGTAGTGGTGCAGCCCATGCGCCCCCCTGGGGGTAATGGCTCAGCCCGTCTCTTGTTCTCCCCCACGGCGGGGATGGTATGGCCCGTCCGCCCCCCATGGGGGTTATGGTATAGCGCACCCCCCCTCATGGCTCGCAGAATGGTGGGGTCCCCCTTAGTCCCGCCCCTTTTTGGTGATGTCATCAGCCTGCGCGCCGATTGGCTGCAGCAGCCCGGGGGGCGGGGAATGGGGCGGGCTGTACCATGTAGATACATGGGGGGGTAAAGTCCCTGGGGTGTCAGTGCGTTTGGGGGGGGCTGGGCGGTACCATGTGGGGCTGGAGGGGGAAGTCAGTTGGGGGCTCTGGGGACACTGGGGGGCTCTGGGTGATACCAAATGCGATGGGGGGTCTCCCCGGAGTTCGGGGGTGCCCCCTGACCCCCGTGCCCCCCTCCCCCACCGACGGAGGGGCGGGAGGAGGCGCAGCGGCTGGTGAACCTGGTGGGGGAGGGGCAGCGGCTGCTGGGGAACGCGCTGGTGGCGCTGTCGGAGCTGCGCTGCAACCTGGGGGGCCCCCCCGCCCCTGCACCTGGCCCGGCCCCTCCCCCACTACGGCCCCCCCATGCTGCTGCAGCAGGCGGCCATCCCCATCCAGGTGGGGGGGGGGCCCACATCTATGGGGCGGCTGTGGGGCGGGGGGGGACCCCGGTGTGAGGGGTGCTGGGGGGGCAGGCACATTTATGGGGGGCTGTGGGGCGGGGGGACCCGATGTGAGGGGTGCTGGGGGGAGGCCACATCTATGGGGTGGGGCGGGGGGTAACCCCATACAAGGGGCCCTGTGGGGCAGGGGGAGGCCTGCATCTGTGGGGGGCTGTGGGGTGGGGGACCCCGATATGAGGGGTGCTGTGGGGCAGGAGGAGCCCCACATGTATGGGGGCTGCGGGGCGGGGGGGGAACCCGATATGAGGAGTGCTGTGGGGCGGGGAGGGCCCCACATCTATGGGGGTGCTATGGGGTAGGGGGACCCCGATACGATGGGTGCTGGGGGGCCCCCGATACGGGGGTGCTGTGGGGTGGGGGTCCCCAAAGCCAAGGCTGCCGTGGGGCAGGGTGGGGGGCGCAGGTGTGGGGCAGGGCAGGAGCGTGGGGCCCCCCTGACCCCCACCCCCCAGATCAACGTGGGCACCACGGTGACGATGACGGGGAACGGGCGCGGGCCCCGCCCCCCGGCCCGGCCGAGGCCCCCGGGCCCCCCTCCTCCACCCCGGGGACCCCCGAGGGGCCCCCTCCCCGGGGCCCCCTCCCCGGGGCCCCCCGGGGCGCAGCCGGGGCCCCCCCGCGTCATCCGCATCTCGCACCAGACGGTGGAGCCCCTCGTCATGATGCACATGAACATCCAGGGTGAGCGGGGCCCCCATCCCCCCCCCCCCCCACCCCCCTCCCCCACCCCCCGCCGTGGACCCCCTCTGACGCCCCCTCCCCCTCTTTGCGTGTCCCCCCAGACTCGGGCTCGCAGGCGGCGGGGCGCAGCCAGCCCCCGGGCACGGCCTGGGCATGGGTGAGTTATGGGGGCTCTGGGGGTGGTGTGGGGCTGGGGGTTTGGGGGCACCTTGGTTGAGCTGGGGGCGGGGGGCTCTGGGGTTGCTCAGGGGTTTTGGGGGCCGCGGGGCGGTTGGGGGCTGTGGGGTGGGGCCTGACCCCTTCCTTCCCCCCCCCCTCCCCAGGCGGGGCCCCCTGCAGCTCCCCCGCTGCCCCCGAGTTCCTGCAGGCCGTCGCCCACCAGATCACCCAGCAGGCCGTGGCCGCCGCCGCCTCCGCCGCCACAGGTAGGGCTGCCCCACGGCGTGGACCTGCCCCACAGCGGGGAGCTGCCCCATGGTGTTGCCCCCTGGCAGGGAGCTGCCCCACGGCACAGCGCTGCCCCATGGTGTTGCCCCATGGCAGGGAGCTGCCCCACAGCACAGCGCTGCCCCATGGACCTGCCCCACGGCAGCTGCCCCACGTTACAGTGCTGCCCCATGGTGTTGCGCCATGGTGGGGGGCTGCCCCATGGTGCTGTCCCACGGCAGGGAGTTGCCCCACAGCACAGCGCTGCCCCGTGGTCCTGCTCTGTGGCAGGGGGCTGCCCCACATCACAGCGCTGCCCTATGGCAGGGAGTTGCCCCACACCATAGCACTGCCCCACGGCACTGCCCCATGGCGGGGGGCTGCCCAACAGCACAGCACTGCCCCACGGCAGGCTGGGGATCTCCCCATGGCCCAGCACTGCCCCACAACAACAGCCTGCCCCACGGTGGGATGGCAAAGCTGCCCCACGGCAGAGTGTGGGGCTGCCCCACAGCAGGAGGGGGTGAGGGGTTTGGGGGGCTCATAGCTGCCCCCCTCAGCCCCCCATCCCCCCCCAGGCCAGGCCGTCGGGGGGTTCCAGGCCCCTGCCCGGGTGGTGATCGCCCGCCCCACGGCACCTCCCCCACGCCCCACACATCCCGGAGCCCCCCAGGCTGCCGCCACGCCTGTGAGTGAGGGGGGATTGGGGGGGC
The DNA here is from genome assembly GCF_034638445.1 of Ciconia boyciana. Taxonomy (NCBI): domain Eukaryota; kingdom Metazoa; phylum Chordata; class Aves; order Ciconiiformes; family Ciconiidae; genus Ciconia; species Ciconia boyciana. Next base: position 1,698,069 of record NC_132962.1, on the reverse strand, counting down.
GGGGGTCCCGTGTGACCCACAGCAGTGGGGGGTCTCTGGGCTATGGGGCGGTCCCTGTGTGACCCACGGGGGGAGTCCCAGGGTGTGGGGGTCCCTGTGTGACCCACAGCAGTGGGGGGTCTCTGGGCTATGGGGTGGTCCCTGTGTGACCCACGGGGGGGAGTCCGAGGGTGTGGGGGTCCCGTGTGACCCACAGCCGTGGGGGTCCCCGGACTATAGGGAGTCCCTGTGTGACCCACAGCAGTGAGGGGTCCCAGGGTGTGGGGGGTGCTGTGTGACCCACAGCGGGGGGTCCCAGGGTGTGGGGGTCCCTGTGTGACCCACAGCGGGGGGGTCCCTGGTCTATGGGGGGTCCTTGTGTGACCCACAGCAGTGGGGGGTCTCTGGGCTATGGGGGGTCCTGTGTGACCCACAGTGGAGGGGGTCCCCGGGCTATGGGGGGTCCCGTGTGACCCACAGCACTGGGGGGTCCCCAGGGTGTGGGGGGGTCCCGTGTGCCCCATAGGAGTGGGTGGGTCCCCAGGGTGCGGGGGGTTTCTCTGCCACCCCTGGGGGAGGGGGGGTCCCTGGGTGACCCCGGCAGCGGGGGAGGGGTCCCGGGGCTGGGGTCCCCCCGTGACCCCCCCCGCCCCCCAGGCCCCCGGGGCGTCGCTGGCGCAGGTGATCAGCGGCCTCGTGGGGCAGCTCCTGATGCAGCCGCTGGTGCTGGGTGAGGGCGGGGGCGCGGGGGGCGTTATGGGGGCGCGGGGGATACTGGGGGGCACTGGGGGGATGCTGGGGGGCACTGGGGGAGTTAGGGGCTCATGGAGGGGTACCGGGGGTGTGGGGGTGTGGGGGCGTTATGGGGGCACTGGGGGATACTGGGGGGCACTGGGGGAGTTAGGGGCTCATGGAGGGGTACCGGGGGTGTGGGGGTGTGGGGGGCGTTATGGGGGCACTGGGGGATACTGGGGGCACTGGGGGAGTTAGGGGCTCATGGAGGGGTACCTGGGGGTGTGGGGGGTGTGGGGGCGTTATGGGGGCACTGGGGGATACTGGGGGGCACTGGGGGAGTTAGGGGGCTCATGGAGGGGGTACTGGGGGGTGGGGGGGCGTTATGGGGGCACTGGGGGATAGGGGGGCACTGGGGGAGTTAGGGGGCTCATGGAGGGGTACCGGGGGTGTGGGGGTGTGGGGGGTGTTATGGGGGGCACTGGGGGATACGGGGGGCACTGGCGGCTGTTGGGGGGCATGGGGGTGTTATGGGGGCACGGGGGCCGTTGGGGGCACGGGGTGTTATGGGGATACTGGGGGCACTGGGATATACTGGGGGCTGTTGGGGCGGTGTGGGGGCACTGGGGGCTGCACGGGGACACACTGGGAGCTGCTGGGGGCACTGGGGTGCGTTACGGGGGCGGGGGGGTCGCAGCCCTGACCCCCCCCAGCCCAGGGCAGCTCCTCTTCGGCCTCGCCCGCCCCTCCCCCCTCCTCCTCCTCCTCCTCGGGGCGGGGTCCCCCTCCCCCGCCCCCCGCCGGCCGCCCCTCCCCCGCGCCGGGGGGGGCCCCAGGGGTCCGGTGCCCTCGGCCTCGGCCCCGCCCCCCCGCCCCTCCTCCTCCGCCCCTCCCCCGGTGGGCGGGGCCGAGGAGCCCCCTGGCCCAGCTGCTGGGGGGCTGCTGGGGCGGGGCCGGCCCCCGCCGTCGCCGTGGCGATGCCCGGAGTCCCCGCCTTCCTGCAGGGCGTGGCCGACTTCCTGCAGGTGCCTGCTGCGGGGGCGGGGCGTGGTGGGGTGGGGCCTGCGGGGCGGGGCATGCAGGGGTGGGCGGAGCCGGGGCATCCTGGGAATGGGGTGGGGCACGGTGGGGGTGGAGCCTGGTGGGATCGTGGGAAGGGGTGGGGCATGCCGGGGAGGGGCGGAGCCACGGGCATCCTGGGAACGTGGGTGGGGCCCGGTGGGGTGGAACCTGAGGCATGATGGGAAGGGGTGGGGCATGGTGGGGAAGGGGAGGAGCTGCAGGTGCAATCTGGGAACAGGGGCGGGGCGTGATGGGGTGGAGCTTTGTTGTTCCCGGGAAGGGGTGGGGCATGCTGGGGAGGGGGCGGGGCTTTGTCGTTCCTGGGGAGTGGGCAGGGCATACTAGGGAGGGGGCGGAGCTTTGGGGATCCCGCCAAGGGGCGGGCATGCCAGAGGGCGGGGCTCTCCCTGACATGCTGGGAGCCCCTCCCCTGCCCTCCACCTGACCCCCCTCCCCCCAGGCCACCCAGGGCAGCCCCTCCCCCGGCCGACGCCCCGCCGGCCCCGGACTCCGCCCCGCCCCCGCCGCCGCCGCCCCGCCCCCTCCCCGCCCCCGCCCCGCCCCCTGCCGAGGGCTCCCCCTCCCCTCCCCCGCGGCGGGGGGCTCGGCCGGGGGGCCCCCCGAGGCGCTGCCCCCCCAGTTCTTCACCAGCGTGGTGCAGGGGGTGCTCTCCTCCATGCTGGGCTCGCTGGGCGCCCCTCCCCCCGGGCCCCCCGAGAGCATCGCGGCCTTCCTGCAGCGCCTCAGCGGCTCCCCCGGCCTGCTCGAGGGGGGGCAGGGCCCCGACGGTGAGGGGGGACCCGGGGGGAGGGGCCACCCCCGGGGGGGGGACACTCCGGGGAGGGGAGGGGACACCCCGAGGGGAGGGGGACACCCCGGGGAGGGGAGGGGGCCGGGCGAGGGGGAGGGGACAACCGGGGGGGGAGGGGCAGGGCCCCGAGGGGAGGGGGACCTCGGGGGGGGAGGGGCCACTCCCGAGGAGAGGGGACCCCGGGGGGAGGGGACAACCGGGGGGGGAGGGGCAGGGCCCCGAGGGGAGGGGACCCCGGGGGGAGGGGCCCCGCTTTGTTTCGTGCCTTCGGGGTCTTTTGGGGGTTCGCGAAGGGGCTGGGGGGTGACCCCGCCGCCATCTCAGGGGTCCCCAGGTGCCCCCTCCTGCTGGGACCCCAGCCCCCCAGTCCCCGCGGGGGTCGCTGGTTTGGGTGGGGAGGGGGAAGCTCCCCCTTGCTGCTGCCCCCGTCCCGTCCCCGAGTCCTCTGCTCCCCCATTTCCCCCATTTCCCACTCCCCCGTTTCCTCCTCCCCCAATTTCTTTTCACCCCCATTCCCTGCCCCCCAACTTTCTGTGCACCCCATTCCCTGCCCCCTGGATTTCCCGTTCACCCCAACTTTCTGCTCACCCCAGTCTCTGGTTCCCCCCAATTTTCGGTTCCCCCGTCCCCTGCTCACCCCCACTTTCTCTTCACCCTCGTTCCCCGTTCGCCCCATTGTCCCCCCAAGTTTTGCTCATCTCCCTTCCCCCCATTTCCCCCCGTTTCCCGTTCACCCCTTTTCCCTCCCCCCAGGGTTTTTCGGGGCGCTGCTGGCGCTGATCTGCCAGCACCTCTCCATGGTGGACGTGGTGCTGCTGCTGCACGGGCGCTGCCAGCCCCTCCAGCGCCTCCAGCCCCTGCTGCGCCGCTGCTTCCGCCAGCGCTACCTGGGGGGCCGCGAGCCCACCGACGCCAACGTGCGGGTGAGGACCCCCGGCCCCCCGGGTCCCGTTGCTCTTCTCGGCCGTGCTGGAGTCGGGACCCCCCCCCGAGTGCCCCCCAAACCCTCCCTGGGACCCCCCACCCCCCCTCGGCACCCCGTAACCTCCTAGGGACCCCGTAATGCCCCGGGGAGCCCCCCAGTCCCCTCGGGACCCCCCAGCCCTCCCTGGACCCCGTAACCCTCCAGGGCCCGCCCAGTCCCCTCGGGACCCCCAGCCCTCCCTGGACCCCGTAACCCTCCAGGGCCCCCCCAATCCCCTCGGGGCCCTCCCTGGACCCCGTAACCCTCCAGGGCCCCCCCAATCCCCTCCAGGGCCCCCAAACCCCCTCGGGACCCCCTAGCCCTCCCTGGACCCCATAACCCTCCAGGGCCCCCCAAACCCCTCGGGACCCCCCAGCCCTCCCTGGACCCCGTAACCCTCCAGGGCCCCCCAATCCCCTCGGGGCCCTCCCTGGACCCTGTAACCCTCCAGGGCCCCCCAGTCCTCTCGGGACCCCCTAGCCCTCCCTGGACCCCATAACCCTCCAGGGCCCCCAAACCCCTCCAGGGCCCCCAAACCCCCTCGGGACCCCCAGCCCTCCCTGGACCCCATAACCACCCCCAGGACCCCGTAGCTGTTTCCAGCAGCACTGGAGTACCCCTGAGCTCCCCCCCAAAATAAGATGGGGCTGAGTGGGGACCCCATAGACCCCCCAGGACCACCCCCACCCCTCCCTGGCCCCCCCAACCCTCCCGGGACCCCTTAATTCTCCACGGAACCCCAAATCCTCCTTGGGACCCCTTTGTGTGTCCAGAGCCCCCCACCCCGTTCCAAGAGGCAGGAAGGGTTGGGGGGCCCTGGGGAAGCTTTGCAGTGCTGGGGGGATGTGGGGGATGTGGGGGCTGGGGGGCTGACGGTGGCTCCCGCAGGCGGCGACGCACACCCTGATCACGGGGCTGGAGGAGTTCATCCGCGAGAGCTTCGTGAGTGGGGCCGGGGGGCTATAGGGCGCTGGGGGGCTATAGGGCGTTGGGGGACTTTATGGGGGGGAGGCAGTTAGGGGCTGGGGGTGTTACTGGGGTGGGTTATGGGGCTGGGGGGGTTATGGGGCAGTTGAGGGGGGGTCTATGGGGTAGATGTGGGTTTGGGGCAGCCACGGGGGCAGCTGTGGGGTTTCTCTGGGGCTGGGGGGGGCCTTATGGGACTGTGGTGCCTCCTGGGGCCCCGTGGGGAGGCTGTGGGGCGGCTGTGGGTCACTGCACCCTAACGGGCACCCCCCCCCCCACTTTGCCCCCCAGGCCGGGGTGCGCGGGGCCGAGGGGGTCGACATCACCCGCACCAACGTGGAGTTCCTGCAGGAGCAGTTCAACCGCATCGCGCTGCACGTCCTGCGCTGCACCGGTGGGGCGGCCGTGGGGCGGCCGTGGGGCTGGGCTCATAGAGACTCTCGGTCGGGGCGTTTGGGGAGGCTCCCTGTGAGGCCATGGGGTGATCGTGGGGCTCCCGGGGCGGGGCTGTGAGGCTGAATTGGAGGTTGTGGGGCAGCCGTGGGGCTGGAGCGGTGGCTGGGGCTCACACGGACCCTCTGGGGGGCTCCCTCTGAGACCCGGGGGAGGGTTGTGGGGCTCCCTATGGCTTCGGGGGGCTGTGGGGGTTGATGGGGGTCGCGGGGCTCCGCAGTGGCTGTGGAGGAGGTGGGAGCTGGGGGGGCTCTGGGGGTCCGGGGGGGCCACCGTGGGGTGGGTGCGGTGCTGCTGGGGGTGTCTGTGGGGCCCTAGGGGGTGGTTGTGGGGCCCCGAGCCCCCTGTGGGGTGTCCGTGGGTCACGGGCGCTGCCGTGGGGCAGCTATGGGGCTGACCCCCCTCCTCCTCCCGCCCCAGACGGGAGCTTCGGGCCGCGGCTGCTGGAGCTCTGCAACCGGGGGCTGTTCGAGTGCCTGGCCCTGAACCTGCACTGCCTGCGGGGGGAGCGGGCGGCGCTGGGGGCCCTCATCAGCGACCGCATCGTGAGTGGGGGCGCGGGGGGTCCCCACCCCCCCCTTCCCCGGACCCCGCGAGGGCCCCCCCCGGTGCCCGCGCCCCGCCCCCACGCCCCGTGTGCCCGCAGCGGCGGCTCTCGGCCGACGTCTCCCCCTCGCTGGTGAGCTGGCTGACGGCCGTGGTGGGGATGCGGCTGCAGGCGGTGCTGGAGCAGATGCCCGTCACCCCCGAGCAGGTCCTGCCCTACGTGCGCCGCCTCGGGGAGCCCGCCCCCCGCCAGGTAACCCCGCCCCCGCCAGGCAACCCCGCCCCCGCCCGGCAACCCCGCCCCCCAGCCACAGCCCCTCTCTCCTGAGGTAGCCCCACCCCCAGCCAAGAAACCCCGCCCACTGCCACAAGCCCCGCCCCCAGCCAGGTAAGTACCCCTCCCCATGGGTAATGCCCCACCCCTGCAAATAACCCCACCCCTCAAGTTAGCCACGCCCCGTAACCCCACCCCCTCAGGCCCCGCCTCTCACTGACCACACCCACCACCCCCCGCCCCCCCCGCAGCCGCTGCCCGAGGAGCCAATGGATGTGCAGGAGGCGGAGCCACCCCCGAGGAAGGGCAGGTAGGGGTGGTGCTGGGGGTGGAGCCTGTGTGCGGGAGGGGGCGTGGCCTGCCCTGGCCCCGCCCCCTGACCTGCCCCCCCCCGCGCCCCGCAGCGGGATGGCGCCGGCTCCCCGGCCCCCGCCACCACGGCGGAGGAGGCCCTGCCCCCCGAGAGCGAGCCCTGGGCGGCCGCCGTGCCCCCGGTGAGTGGGGCTGGGCTGGGGGGGAGGTGTGGGGCGCGGCGGGGCCCCCCTGACCCCCGGCCGCCCCCCAGGAGTGGGTCCCCATCATCCGCGAGGACATCCAGAGCCAGCGCAAGGTGAAGCAGCAGCCGCCCCTCAGCGACGCCTACCTGACCGGCATGCCCGCCAAGCGCCGCAAGGTGGGTCCGCCCCACGGCCGCCCCACGGCGCGCGCCGCCCCCCCCTTCCCCGCCCCCCCACCCCGGCGCCCGGCCCCACTGACGCCCGCTCAGACCATGCAGGCCGAGGGCCCCCCGCTGCTGCTGGCCGAGGCCGTGGGTCGCGCCGCCCGCGCCGCCGGCGCCCGCCCCCTCGGGCCCCCCGAGAGCCTCAGCCGGGAGCTGAGCGAGGGGCCGCTGCAGGAGGGGTACCGCCAGCAGGTACCGGGGCGGGGGCACCCATGGGTGCTGCCTGGGGGGGGAGTGCAGGGGGGAGGGGGGGTGGAGTTCCCGGGGACGTGGGGGAGGGGCCTGTGGGGCGCCCCACCCCACAGAGGGGTGGGGAGGGGCAGGGCTGGGCGTATCCCATCCCCATGGGGCGTGGGGGAGGCTCCCACCCCATGGGGGGGCTCGGGGTCCCAGAGGGTGGGGCTTATGTGGGTGGGGCTCTCTGGGCGGGGCCGAGGGGACCGTCTCACCCCAGGGAGGAGCTGGGGAGGGGAGGGCTGAGGGGGGGAGGGGGGTGTGGGTTCCGGTGGGTGGGGCTCCCTTGGGTGTGGCTCCCCGTGGGCGGGGCTCCGGAGGGGCCTGTCCCCCCCCACGCCCCGCCCCGCCGCGCCCCCAGCTCCACGCCGACCTCCAGCGGCGGCTGCGCGAGGACCCCGACTTCTCCCCCCGCCGCTTCCCCAACGCCCACCGCGCCTTCAACGAGGGCCCCCCGCGGCCCCCAATAAAGGCTCCGCCCCCGCCGGGCTCCGCCCCCACACGTGTCGCTGCTTTTTTCACCTTTTATTTGCTTTTTTCGGGGTGGTTTTGTTTTTTTGCAAACGAGGTTTGGTTTTGTTTGGTGGTTTTTTTTTTTTCCGTTTTTAACGTTTCTTTAACAAAGGGGGGGCAGGGGGGAGGGGCGCGCCCCGTCAGAGGGGCGGGCCTCGCCCCACAGCTCTGCCCCATAGCCGGGGGTCTGGGACGGGGGGGGGAATGTCACCCCCTAAGTCGGTCTCTCGCCCCACGGCGGGTGCAGGCGTCGCCCCGCAGCTCCAGCCCCCGCCCCACATAAATAGGCCCCCCCCACGCCCCACCCCGCGGAAGTGGGGGGGTTCACTGGGGGGGCTGGGGGGGCCGCGGCCCCGGGGCTCCAGGGCGGGGGCAGCCCCCGGGGGGGTCCCCAGGCTCCGGGGCGTCGGGGCCCCGGCGGCAGCGGGGAGGGGCGGCCCGAGGCGGGGGCCCGCGGGGGGGGGCGGGGAGGCGCCCCGGGGGGAGGGGGGCTCGGAGGGGCGGGCGCGGCCCCCCGCGCCTCGGGGCGGGCCCCGGGGGGCGAAGGGGCGGGCGGGGGGCCACGAGCCGCCCGAGGGGCAGGAGGGGCAGGGGGGGCGCGGGCGGCCCCGGGGGCCCCCCGAAGTTGACGACGGGCGGCACCGGAGACTCCACCACCGGCAGCAGCATCTGGGGGCGGGGCAGGGGGTCAGAGGGGCGGGGCTCGGCCCGGGAGGGGCGGGGCTCGGCCCGGGAGGGGCGGGGCGTAGCCCCCGGGGGCGGGGCCTACCTGCTGGAAGCTGCTCTGTCCCTGCCCGTAGAAGTCAGAGGGCGGAGTCAGCTCCTGCCGCACCTGCAGGGGGGGGGCGGGGCCTGGCTCAGCCCCGCCCCCAGGTGCTCCCTGGCCCCACCCACTACTTCCCCCAATCCCCCTCCGCCCCGCCCAGAGCCCCGCCCACACCCCAGCCACCCCCAGCCGTTCACCTGTAGCCCCACCCACACTGTAGCCCCGCCCACACCTGGAGCCCTGCCCCTCCTGGAGCCCCTCCCATGCACAGAGTCCCGCCCTGTAGCCCCGCCCCCTCTCCTTAGCCCCTCCCATGCCTGTAGCCCCTCCCATGCACCTAGAGCCCCGCCCCATAGCCTCACCCCTACTCTGTAGCCCCACCCACCACCCTCACCCTGCCCCACTCCTGTAGCCCCACCCACCCCTGTCGCCCCTCCCACACCCCTATAGCCCCGCCCCCCACTCCCAGAGCCCGTGTCCCCACCCAGCCCCACGCTCCCGCCTGAGCCCCGCCCCTTCCCTTAGCCCCGCCCCTCACCTGCAGCAGGGGGGGGTCGGGGCAGAAGGGGGCTGTAGAGGAAGGGGGGCGGGGGTAGAGCAGCCCCCCGGCCCCCCCCAGCTTGGCCAGGTCGGGGCCCCCCATGGGCGGGAACTCGACGAAGGGGCCCTTGAGGGGGAGGGGGGGCAGCCCCGCCCCCGCCACGAACACCGGCCTGGGGGGGGAAAGGGGTCAGGGGGGGGACCCCACCGCCCCGGGGGGGCAGGCGGGGCGATGGGGGGCGGTTATGTGGGCCAGGGTGGGGCGGCGTGGGGCTGAGCTCGCCGTGGGGCGATGAGGAGGGGTTACGTGGGTCAGGGTGGGGCGCTGTGGGGCTGAGCTCGCCGTGGGGCGATGAGGAGGGGGTATGTGGGTCAGGGTGGGGCAGTGTGGGGCTGAGCTCGCCGTGGGGTGCTGAGGGGGGGGTATGTGGGTCAGGGTGGGGCACTGTGGGGCTGAGGCTCGCCGTGGGGCGATGAGGAGGGGAGTTATGTGGGTCAGGGTGGGGCGCTGTGGGGCTGAGCTCGCCGTGGGGCGCTGACGGGGGGTTATGTGGGTCAGGGTGGGGCGCTGTGGGGCTGAGCTCGCCGTGGGGCAATGGGGGAGGGGTTATGTGGGTCAGGGTGGGGTGGTGTGGGGCTGAGCTCGCCGTGGGGCGCAAGCCCCCCCCCCCTACCTGTAGGGGTTCAGGGAGGGGGTCCCCGGGCGGAAGCTGCTGCCGGTGCCCAGCTGGGACTCCACGGGGGCGCTGGGGACCTGCGGGGAGGGGGGGTCAGCCCCACAGCGCCCCACAAGTGCCCCACAGCGCCCCACATGTGCCTCTGTAGCATCTCCCCCCGTTGCCCCACAAGTACCCCGGTACCCCCAGCCCCCTCCCCAGCGCCCCACACAAACCCCCGGCTCCCCCACCTGCTCCCCAACACCGCCCCCAAGTGCCCCCAGGAACCCAAACCTGCCCCACGCTGCACCCCAACACCCCCAGCTGCCCCACGCCACCCCGTATTCCTCCCCCATGTACCCCCAGCCCCATATATCCCCCCGGAAGCACTCCCAGCCCCACATATCTCCCCCACGCATCTCCCCTCCACGCACCCCCAGCCCCATACCTGACCCACGGCGCCGGCCCCGCCGTAGAAGAGCTCAGGGTAGAGGCGCTGGCTGGGCCCGGGGGGGTCCCCGGGGGGGGCCGGGCCCTGGGCTCGGGGGCCGGGCCGGGGGGCCTCGGGGCCGCCGTGGGGCTGGGGGCCCCCCCCGGGCAGCACCTCCCAGTCCCGAGGGGCAGCATCGAGCTGGGGGGGGGACACACACGACACAGAGTGAACCCTGGTGTCCGGCCCCCAGCCCCCGTCTTCCTGCCCCCTTACTGCCCCCCAGCCCCCTCCTGCCGCCCCTTACTGCCCCCCAGCCCCCCTCACCCCCCTCCTGCCGCCCCTTACTGCCCCCCAGCCCCCCTCCTGCCGCCCCTTACTGCCCCCCAGCCCCCCTCACCCCCCCTCCTGCCGCCCCCTTACTGCCCCCCAGCCCCCCCTCCTGCCGCCCCCTTACTGCCCCCCAGCCCCCCTCACCCCCCTCCTGCCGCCCCCTTACTGCCCCCCCAGCCCCCCTCCTGCCGCCCCTTACTGCCCCCCCAGCCCCCCTCACCTCCCCTCCTGCCGCCCCTTACTGCCCCCCAGCCCCCCTCTCACCCCCTCCTGCCGCCCCCTTACCGCCCCCAGCCCCCCCTCCTGCCCCCTTACCCCCTCGGTGGCAGCGGCGGCGGGGGGGGGCAGCGCCTCCTTCTCGCTCTTCCCCACGGCGCTGCCGCGCCGCCGGGGTCGTTGTCGGGGGTGGGGGCACCCAGGCATCGGCCCCCCGTCGCCCCCGATGTGGGTGGGGGACCCAGGTATCGGGGGCCCCCCCCGGGGAAGGCCAGCGCCCGAGCCCCCCGCCCCGGCTCCTCCGGGGGGGCTTTGGCTTTCTCGGCGCGCTGCTGGGAGCGCTCGGTGCCGATGGGGTCCGGGGGCCGCGGGGGGGCGCAGACCTGGAGAAGGGGGGCACGGGGAGGGGTGAGGGGAGCTGCCCCCCCCGCTTTCTCCTCCCCGACCCCCCCCCATTTTTTTGGGGGTACCTTCTTGTCGTCGCGGGGGGGCAGGCGGCGCCGCTGCTCCTTGGGCCCCTCGGGGAGGGGGGGGCCCGGCTGCCCCCCGTCCCGGCCGCCCCCTCCCGCCGCGGGGGGGGCCGGGGCCTTGGGCCCCCCGTCCGGGAGCTGCGCTGGCTGCAGGCGGCCGAGGACGACTGCGAGTCCCCGCTCAGCTCCACGCCGCTGTCCGACTGGCTCATCTGGGGACGGACAGATGGACGGACGGACGGGGGGAGGGGGCCGTCAGGGGGTGGGGGACCCCAAAATGGGGCTGGGGCCATCCCCCCCAGCGCCCCCCCCCCCTCAGCCTCACCTCGGTGCTGGCCACGTCCTCGAAGGCGCCCAGGGGCTCGATCCAGGCCTGGCCGGGGGCGAAGGGCTTTCGGGTGGCACCTGGGGGGGGGGGACGGGGACACGGAGGGGTGAGGGAGGGCTCGCGCCCCCCAGCCCTCCCAGCGCCCTCCCAGCGCCCTCCCAGTGCCTTACTGGTCTGCAGGCGGTTCCAGATGTGGGGGGTCAGCCCCTTGGCCGCACTTGTCCTCCCCCGCGGCTCCCCCGCCCCGTCCTGCTTGGGGCCCCCGAAGCCGGGGCAGCCCAGGGGGTCCTGGGGGCAGCGGGGGGGGTTCAGTGGGGAGTGGGGCCCCTTCCCCCCCTGGGACCCCTCCCCATCTCACCTCCTGCTTGCGGGGCCGCTCGCGGCGCTTGGCCAGAAGCCGCCGACCACGGGGACGTCGCGGAGGGCGGCCATGGGGCGCAGCGGCTCCGGCGGCTCCAGGAAGGGCGGCTCGGGGGCTGTGGGGAGATGGGGGCGGCTGTGGGGCGATGGGGGGCAGCTGAGGGGCTCGGGGGCTGTGGGGAGATGGGGGCGGCTGTGGGGCTCGGGGCTGCGGGGAGGTGGGGGCGGCTGTGGGGCGATGGGGGCAGCTGAGGGGCTCGGGGCTGTGGGGAGATGGGGGCAGCTGTGGGGGCAGCTACGGGATGGTGGGGGGCAGCTATGGGGTGCTGTGGGGCTGCTGAGGGGAGATGGGGGCGGCTACGGGGTCCTGTGGGGGTGGGTAGGGGCGATGGGGGCAGCCATAGGGCAGGAAGGAATCGGGGGTGGCTATAGAGTGCTGTGGGGCTGCTGGGGGAGATGGGGGCGGCTATGGGGCTCGGGGGCTGTGGGGGCAGCCCTAGGGCAGGAGGGACTGGGGGCTGCTGCGGGACTGGGGGCTGCAGGGAGCTGGGGGCAGGCGGGGCTGGGAGAGGATGGGGGCGGCTGTGGGGAGACGGGGGGCAGCTGTGGGGCTGGGGGGCAGGGGGTGCCTGGGCCCACTGCGGGCGGCCGGGGGCCGGGGGGTCGGGAGGGGCCGTGGGGCAGGCGGGGGCAGCGCTCCGGGCTCCTACCTGCGCCGAGGCCGGGGTCCCGCGGGGCTCGTAGGGCGGCAGGGGCAGGCTGGGGGGCAGGGGGCAGGCCGGGGCGGGGCGGGGGCGCCTGCCGGGGGGCGGCGGGGGGCGCGGGCGGGCCCCCAGCTGGGCCAGGGCCCGGCGGATCCCCCGGGTCGCTGGGCACCACCCGGTCCAGGCGGAAGACGGCCGAGGCCGAGGCCGAGGGGGGGGGCGGCAGCGCCAGCCCCGGGGGCGGCTCCTCCGCGTTGCGGCTGGGGGGCACGGGCGGCTGTGGGACCCCCGCCCCCCCCCCCCCCGGCCCCTCCGGAGCCGCCCGGAGCCCCGAAAAGCCCCTTCCCCCCCAGCCCCCCATCTGCTCCTCCCCCAGCCCCAGTTACCCCCCAGCCCCCATTCGCCCCCAATCTGCCCCCAGGACCCCCAAGAGCCCCTTCCCCCCCCTCCCCAGGCCCTTTTACCCCCCAGGACCCCCAAAGCCCCTTTTCCCCCCCCATCTGCCCCCAGCCGCCCCCAGGACCATTTCCCCCCAAGACCCTCCCAGAGCCCCCAGGGTCCCCCAGAAGCCCCCATTCCCCCCCCAGCCCCGGTCCCCCCTCCCCCAGAAGCCCCCAGAAGCCCCCATTCCCCCTCCCCAGCCCCAGTTACCCCCCTCCCCCAGAAGCCCCCATCCCCCTCCAGAAGCCCCCATTCCCCCCAGCCCCAGTCCCCCCCTCCCCCAGAAGCCCCCATCCCCCCCCCAGCCCCGGTTGCCCCTCCCAGAGCCCCCCAGAAGCCCCCATTCCCCCCCCCCCAGAGCCCCCCAGAAGCCCCAATCCCCCCAGAAGCCCCCATTCCCCCCCCATCTCCCCCCAGAAGCCCCCATCCCCCATCCCCCCTCACCTGCGGTTCTTGGGCGAGGGCCACCCCCTCTTCTCCCCTCCGCGGCCGCCGGCCCCCGGCCGCCGCCGCCGCTGCCCCTCCTCCTCCTCCTCCTCCTCCTCCGCGGCTCCCCCCGCTCCGGCCGCCCCCCCCGGAGCCTCCGCCGGGGCCGGGGTGGGGGGTGCCGCCCTGCTCCCGCTCCGCCGCCGCCCGCGCCGGGGCCCCGGCCCCCCCCGCCCGCCGGCCCGGCCGCTCGGCCCCCGGGCGCTGGCTGGAGAAGCTGCGCTTGGAGACCTCCCGGCGCTGCGCCGGGCCCGGCTCGGCGGGCGGGGGGGGCGCGGCCCGCGGCGGGGGGGGGCTCTGGGCCGGGGGCCCGCCGGGCGCGGGGTCCCGCTCGCCCCCCCCGCGCCGCTCGCCCACGTCGCTGCTCTCCGACGCCGTCTCCCACTCCTCGTTGGCCTGGTCCGAGTTGTGGTTGGAGAGGTCGGGGGAGCGGGCGCCGGGGCGGCCGCGGCCGGGGCCGGGGCCGGGGCCGGGGCCGGGGCCGGGGCCGGCGTGGGGCGTGGGGCCCCGGCTCCTCCGGGGCGGGCGGCGCCGGCGGGGCCCCCCGAGCGGGCCGCCTGCTCCTGCTTGAGGCGGCGGAAGCGGGGGGGCTTGTCCTGCTGCTGCGCCCGCCCGTGCCGCCGCCGCCGGGGGGGCCGCTCCGAGGCCGCCGCTCGGGGGGGGTCGGGGCCTCCGCCGCCCCGCCGCCGCCGCCGCCTTCTCCCTCTCGGGGGGCTCCGCCTTGCGGCCGGGGGCTCCAGGCCCCGGGGGCGGCCGCCTCCGCCGCGCCCCCGGCGCGACGGGCCCCCCCGGGGGGTGAAGACGCGGCCGCGGCCCCCCCCGCCCCCCGGCCCGGCTTCGCTCAGGCGGGGCGGGGGGAAGCGGGGGGCAGGCCGGGGGGAGGGGCGGCGGCGGCGGCGGCGGCGGGGGCGGCGCCTCCCTGTCGCTGTCGAGGGTCTCGGAGCCGGTCTCGGAGCCGCGCTGCCGGCGGCGGGGGCGCCTCCTCGTACTCCGAGCCCTCGCTGCGGGTCTCGCTGCCCCCGGGGGGCAGGGCGGCGGCGGGGGGGCGGCGGCGGCCGCGGGTTGGGGGCAGCCCCCCCCGCCCCCCCCGCCGCCGCCCTTCCCCTCCTCGGGGCGGAAGAAGGGGTCCCCCGGTAGCTGCGGAACTCCCGGCTGCGCCCCGGCCCCCCGCGCCCCCGCCCCCGTAGGCCCCCGGAACCCCGCCCCCGGGCGAAATACTCCCCGCGGCCCCCCCGGGCGCGGCCCCGCCCCCGAAGCCCCCCGCTCGTAGGCGGCCTCGCGGCGCCGGCGGGACGGGGACCCCCGGCCCCGGCCCCGGCCCCGGCCCCGGCGCCCCCTCCTTGGGGTGGGGGGCCGGTGCCGTGGGGGGCGGGTTTGGGCTTGGGGGGCTTGGGGGGGCCCTTGGGGGGGGGCTCGGGGGCTTTGGGGCGGGGGGGCTCCTCCGCTGCCGCCGCCGCCCCGTCCTCCTTGGGGGGGCTTCTTGATGGGCCCGGCGCGGCGGGGGCTTTCGGGGGCTCCTCGGGGGCGGCGGGGCCGGCGGGGCGGGGCCCCAGCGGGTCTCCGTCCGCGCCCCCCCCCCCCCGGGGGGGTTGGGGGGGTCGTGGGGGGGCGGGGGCGCTCGGGGCGCCGGGCCCCGCCCCCCTCCTCCTTGGGGGGCCCCCCCGCCGCCGCCGCCCCGCCTCCTCTTTGGGGGCTGGGGGCTCGGAGGGGGCGGCTTTTGGGGGCTCCTTGAAGGGGGCGGGGCGGCCGCGGCGGGGGCGGCTCCGGGGGTCCCCCGTCCCCCGGGGCGGGGGCTTCGGGGCGGGGGGCGGCGGGGGCAGGGCCAGGCCGGCGGGCCAGGGGGGCCGGGCCGGGGGCTCCTCCGCGGGGGGAAGCGGTGCAGGGGGGCCCCCGTTTTCGGCGAAGGCCGGGTAGGCGCCGGCGTACGGAGGGGGGCCCCGGGGTCGCGCAGGCGGACGGGGGCGTCTCGCTCCTGGGGCGGCAGGGGGAGGCGGGGGTCAGCGGGGGTGCTGGGGTCCCTGGCCCCCCCCCTCCCCCAAAACACCCCCTCCCCCACTCACCTCAGCCCCTTCTCCTCCTCCTCGGGCGGGCGCAGGGGAGGGCAGAGCCCGCGGCTCGGGGGGCGAAGGCGTCGCCACCCCACGGCGCTGGGGTCCCCCGGGGGTTCCCGCTCCCGCAGCAGCGGGGAGGGCGCTCGAAGGGCTCCGAGCCCGAGCCCCCGCTGTCGGAGCGCTCCCGCGGCAGCAGGCCTGGGGGGCAGGGGTCAGGGGGTGGGCGGGGCGCCCCACGGCCCTGGGGGTGCGGGGGATGGGGCGCGCCCACGGCCGGGATGTGGGGCACACGGGGCCCCCAGGGTGGCACTGTAGGGCCCGGGGACCCCCTCCCCACTGGTCATGCAACACCCCCCCCCCAGCCACACTGGGGGGCTGGGACCCCCCAGCTGCACTTAGGGGGCCAGCCCCCCACCTCCCACCCCTCTTCTCTCTCTTCTATGGGGCCAGAGCCCTCCCAAGCCCCGCTATGGGGCAGAACCCCCTGTCAGTTCTGCTATGGGGCCAGTACCCCCCCCACACTGTACTACAGGGTTAGAGCCCCCGTCAACCCACTCTATGGGGCCAGCCCCCAACCCCCCAGCCACGCTATGGGGCTGGGCCCCCCAGACCACACTATGGGTCCAGCCCACCATCCCCCCAGGCACGCTATGGGGCCACAGCTCCCACTGAGTCGTGCTATGGGGCTGGTGCCCCCTGCAGCCACACTACAGGGTCAGAGCCCCCCCCCCCATAGCATGGTTTATGCTATAGGCCCAGCCCCCCTCCCCCACGGCGCTATGGGGCCGAGCCCCCTTACCGGAGGGGTGGACGCCGGGGGGTAGAAGTCGACGGGGGGCCGGCCCTGCATCATGCGGGGGTCCATGTAGGGGGGATCATCATCCAGCGGGGGTCGAAATTCATCTGGGGCAGGGGCGGGGCGCCCCATGGAGCCGGCGAACAGCGCTTTGGGGGCCGGGCGGCGGCGGCGGCGGGGGGCGGCGGGGGGCCCCGCCGGGGGGTGTGCACCCCCGCCCCCAGGGCCCCCAGGCTGGGGGGCCGGGGGAGGCGCCGGGGGGCCCGTGCTGCTGCTGCCATTGCTGCTGCTGCTTCAGCAGCTGCTCCTGGGGGGAGAGGGGGAGGTTGTTGGGGGCACCCCACACTTAGGGGTGCCCCCGCCCAGCCCCACGGCGCCCAGCTTGTGCCCCAGCGCTTGGGGGTGCCCCCTGCCAGCTCCACACCTCCCTCCCCCATTCCCAGCCCCACAGCCTCCCCCAGTGCACCCCACCACCTCCTCAGCCCCACACCTTGCACCCCACTGAATCCCAGCCCCCACCCCCAATATCCCCCCAGCCCCCAACCTGCTGCTGGCGCTGGAATCGGGGGGCAGCGACTTCTGGTACTTGGGGTAGGATGGGGCTGGGCCGGGGGCTGCCGTGGGGGCGCCCCTTCCCCTTGGGCTCCCCTTCGGGGCGGCGGCGGCGGCCGGGGGGCGGGGGGCGGTGGCGGGGCTCCTCGGGGGCTCCTGGGGCGCCTCGGGGCGGCGGCGGCTCCGCTGTGGGGAGAGAGGGGGTCGGGGGCAAAGGGAGGGGTGACCCCAAATACACCCAGAGCTGGGGGGGGGATTGTGGGACCCCCTGTGGGGCAGCCCCCAGGATCAGGACCCCCAACACCCCCGCAGTTCTGTGGGAAGCACGCTATGGGGCAGCCCCCCAAAACGACTCCCTTTAAACCCCCAGCCTAAAGCCATGCGCTATGGGGCAGCCCCCACAACCTGTCCCCCAACCATGCCCAGCTCTGGGGGTGCTCCCAGCCCCCGGCCCCGGTCTGTGGGGCCGCGCTATGGGGCGGCCCCCAGCGCGAGTCCCTCAGTATCAGCTTTGTGGGGTGACCTGGGGGGTCCAAATCTGCCATGGGGCAGCCCCCCAGCGCACCCAGCCCCGCTGGGGGGCACCCGCCAAAGATCGAGCCCTCTAAATCCCCCCCAAATTCTATGGGGCAGCTCTGTGGGGCAAAATGGGGTCCTAGCCCTGCTATAGGGCAGCCCCCCAGCATCGGACTCCCCCAAACCCCCCCCCTTAATTCTGGGGGCGTCCTGCTATGGGGCAGCCCCCACAATCGCCCCCCCCACCGCACCCAGCCCACGGCGGGGAGCACCCGGCCCCGCTGCGGCGCAGCCCCCAGCCCCACGCGCCCCCGATCCACGGGGCAGCCCCCAAGTCCGCCCACCCCCCCGCCGGGCAGCCCCTCACCTGCGGCGCTCTGGGGTGCCGCAGCCCCGCTCGGGGGGCTCCTCCTCCTCCCGCCGCTCCTCGGGGGCTGGGGGCGACGGGGGCGCGGCGGGGAGGGCGGGGGCTCCGGGGCGGCGGGGCCGGGGGGCCCTTGGCGGGGGGCGTCGTGGCGGGGGCGGCGCTCGGGGGCCCCGAACCGCTCGTCCAAGCGCTTGAGCTTCTCGGCGCAGGCGGCGCGGCGCTCCTCCTGCATGCGCCGCTCCTCCGCCTCGCGCCGCCGCCGCGCTCGCTCCACCGCCGCCGAGATCTCGGAGGAGGACTGCCGCCGCCGCTGCCGCCAGGCCTCGTCCTCGTCCTGCAAGGCGAGGGCTCAGCCTGCCTGCCCCACGGCCGCCCGCCCCACGGCCGCCCGCCCCACGGCCGCCCCACGGCCGCCCGCCCCGCTGCTCACCGGGAAGTCGTTGGGTTGGGCCCAGCTGCCGCGGTTGGGGGGCGGCGGCGGCGGGCGAGGTTGGGGGGCCGGGGGGGGCGGCGGCGGCGCCTCTTTGGGCCCCTCCGGGGGGGAGGACTTGGGGGGCGGCTCCTCCTTGGGGGGCTTCTTGGCCTCGCCCGGGGGCGACGCTTCGTTCTCCTTCCTGGGGGGAGAGATGAGGCGGGTTGGGGGGTGCCCCGCAGCAGCACCTGGGGGTTGCGGGGTGCCCCACGGCAAAGAATGGCAGGTTATGGGGTGCCCCATGGCGTGGAGCTGGGGTATGGGGTGCCCCATGCCATGTAGAGGGCTGTGGGGTGCCCCACGGCAAAGAATGGTGGGTTATGGGGTGCCCCATGGCGTGGAGATGGGGTACGGGGTGCCCCACGCCACGTAGAGGGTTGTGGGGTGCCCCACGGCAAAGAACGGTGGGTTATGGGGTGCCCCACGGCGTGGAGCTGGGGTATGGGGTGCCCCATGCCATGTAGAGGGCTGTGGGGTGCCCCACGGCAAAGAATGGTGGGTTATGGGGTGCCCCACGGCGGGGAGCTGGGGTATGGGGTGCCCCACAGTGCTGGGGGGGGTTATGGGGTGCCCCATGCCATGTAGGGGATTGTGAGGTGCCCCACGGCAAAGAATGGTGGGTTATGGGGTGCCCCATGGTGTGGAGCTGGGGTATGGGGTGCCCCATGCCATGTAGGGGGCTGTGGGGTGCCCCACGGCAAAGAATGGTGGGTTATGGGGTGCCCCATGGTGTGGAGCTGGGGTATGGGGTGCCCCACAGTGCTGGGGGGGGTTATGGGGTGCCCCATGCCATGTAGGGGATTGTGAGGTGCCCCACGGCAAAGAATGGTGGGTTATGGGGTGCCCCATGGCGTGGAGCTGGGGTACGGGGTGCCCCACGCCACGTAGAGGGTTGTGGGGTGCCCCACGGCAAAGAATGGTGGGTTATGGGGTGCCCCATGGCGTGGAGATGGGGTACGGGGTGCCCCACAGTGCTGGGAGGGGTTATGGGGTGCCCCACGGTGAAGGGCAGGAGTTGTGGGGTGTCACTGGGTGCCCCACAGTGCAGGGCAGGTCAGTTGTGGGGCAGAAATGGGGGCATCATAGGGTGCCCGGTGGCGCGTGGGGGCTTTGGGGTGCCCCACAGCAAAGAGCAGCGGTTATGGGGCGCCCCACGACGTGTGGGGGGTTATGGGCGCCCCTGGGCGTGTGGGGTGGATCACGGCGTGCCCCACGGCGTGGGGGGGATCGTGGGGCACCCCATGGCACGTGGGGGGTTACGGGGTGCCCCTGGGCGTGTGGGGGGTGATCGTGGGCGCCCCCTACCCATGCGGGGGGGGGTCGTGGGGCGCCCCATGGCACGTGGGGGTTATGGGGGCCCCTGGGCGTGTGGGGTGGATCACGGCGTGCCCCACCCATGCGGGGGTCGTGGGGCACCCCATGGCACGTGGGGGTTACGGGGGACCCCTGGGCGTGTGGGGTGGATCACGGCGTGCCCCACGGCGTGGGGGTCGTGGGGTGCCCCCTACCCATGCGGGGGTCGGGGCGCCCCATGGCACGTGGGGTTATGGGGGCCCCTGGGCGTGTGGGGTGATCATGGCATGCCCCACCCATGCGGGGATCGTGGGGCGCCCCATGGCACGTGGGGGTTACGGGGGACCCCTGGGCGTGTGGGGTGGATCACGGCGTGCCCCACGGCGTGGGGGGGGGGGATCGTGGGGCGCCCCATGGCACGTGGGGGGTTACGGGGAGCCCCCGGCGCGTGGGCCCCCCCGGACTCACCCCTCCTCGCCCCCCTCCTCGTCCGAGTCCCCCCCGTCCTCCTCGTCGCTGAACTTCAGCTTCTCCGTGTAATCCACCTCCTCGTGGGCGCCTGGGGGCGGGGGGCCCGTGTGGGTGCTGGGACCCCCAAACCGCCCCCCCCCCCCCCTCCTCACCGGCCCAGCCCTCGTCGTTCTCCTGATCCAGCTCGTCAAACTCCTTCCAGGTCGTCCTGCTTCAGCACGGGGGCGGGCGGGGGGCTCGGCCCCGCGTGGGGGCTGGGGGCCGCGGGGCCCGCCAGCCGCGGGAATCTGGGGGTGGGGGAGGGTGAGCGGAGTTTTGGGGGTGCAGAAAAGGCGGAGGGGGTGGGGGGACACACACACCCGGCGGCCCCCACCCCTGCGCTCACCTCTGGGCCTCGGGGTAGCGGTAGGGCCCCTGGGGGCCGTAGGGCGGCGGGAAGGGGAGATACGGGGGTACATCTGCGGGGAGGGGCGCCGTCAGGAGGGGGAGGGGTCCCCAAAGGGACGGAGGGCCCCTCCCCCCGCAGGGAGGGTTTGTACTCACGAAGGGCGGCATCATCCCCCGGTACGGGGGGAAGTGGGGGGGGCCGGCGGGCTGCAGCCCCCCCCCGTCGGGCGGCGGGTCCTCAGCCCCTCGCCCGTCCCGCCAGCTCCCGCCTGCGCCGGGAGGGGGACAGAAAAAAAAGGGGGGTCAGTGGGGGAAGGGGTTGGGGAGGAGTGGGGAAGGGTTGGGGGGCTTGGGGGAGGTGGGGGCAGGGAAGGGTTCAGGGGGACAGGGAAGGGTTGGGGAGGGTTTTGGGGGACAGGGAAGGGGTTGGGGAGGAGTGGGGAAGGGTTCGGGAGAGAGGTGGGGAAGGGTTGGGGGTTTGGGGGTGGGGAAGGGATTGGGGAGAGGTGGGGAAGGGTTCAGGGGGAGGTGGGGGCAGGGAAGGGTTTGGGAGGGAGTGGGGAAGGGATCAGGAGGAGTGGGGAAGGGTTAAGGGGGTTTTGGGGGCAGGGAAGGGGTTGGGGAGGAGTGGGGAAGGGTTGGGGAGGAGGTGGGGAAGGGTTTAGGGGGTTTTGGGGGCAGGGAAGGGATTGGGGGAGAGGGGGGAAGGGTTTTGGGGAGGTGGGGGCAGGGAAGGGTTTGGGGGAGTGGGGAAGGGATCAGGAGAGGTGGGGAAGGGTTAAGGGGGTTTTGGGGGCGGGGAAGAGTTTGGGGGAGTGGGGAAGGGTTCAGGGGAAGGTGGGGGCAGGGAAGGGTTTAGGGGAGTGGGGAAGGGTTTGAGAGGGGTGGGGAAGGGTTGGGGGAGGCTTGGGGGGCAGGGAAGGGTTCAGGAGGGGTGGGGAAGGGTTTGGGGGTTTTGGAGAGCACAGAAGGGTTTGGGGGTGGAAAAGGGTTCAGGGGTTCAGGGAAGGGCTGGGGGGCGGGAAGGGTTTGGGGGGCTGGGGGGCAGGGAAGGGTTTGGGGGCTGGGGGGTTGGGGGGGCTGGGGCGCTGACCGGGCGGGCGGGGGCTCGGTGCGGGCCCAGACGACGCGTCGGCAGCGTCCCGCTCGCGGCCGGCCTTCTCCTGGTCGCCGGCCGCCTGCAGGGTGGGAAACTCCTCCCGAGAGAAGCGCGCCGGCAGGATCGGGCCCTTCCCGCCTGAAAACACGGGGGGCGGGGGGGCTCAGAAATAGGTTGGGGGGCCCCAAAAATAAAGGGGAGCCCCTCTCCCCCCCCCCCCCCGTCATCGGCCTCACCATCTGCGTGCGCAGCGTGGGTACCGCTGGCCTGCGCCCAGGACTTTGCCCCGCTTGCCGGCGTGGGGGGTTCTGTGGGGGGAAGAGAGCATTAAGGGGGGCGGGAAGTTTCAGGGACCCCCGGCCCGCGGCCCCCCCCAGCCCCACCTCGGGCGCTGCCGGGGGTCGCTTCGCTTGGCTGGCGGGCGCAGGCGTCTGCGAAGCCGGCGGCGACGGCGACTGCGGCGGGGGAGCTGCTGAGGGCTCGGTACTGCGGGGAGGGGCGGGGGGTCAGGGCCGTCCCGGGGGCGCCTGCCCCCCGCCCCCGGGCACCTCTTGGGGTCGGGGGGCTCCTGTCTGCTGGCCCATCCTGAGCCGTCCTTGGGCACCAGGGACACGTTGGGGTCGTTGCCTTTGTTCTCGGCCTTCAGGCTGGGCAGGTTGGCGGGGGGCATGCGGCGGGCGGCCACTTTCCCCAGGCTCTGCAGGCCATGGCGGGGGGCGGCTGGGGGGGGGGCAAGGGGTGAGGGGGACCCCGGGAGCCCCCGACACAGCCCCAGCCCCACCCGCCTGGGGGACCCCAAAGCCCCCGACGTGGCACACACACACCACCCCCACCCCCTCCAGCCGGGTACTCGGCTCCGCAGCCTGGGGGGGGTGACCCCCAACCCCCCCGGGGTCCTGGGGGGTCTCTGCCCGCGGTGGGAGGGGTTACCCAAGGTGGGGGACCCCAAACCACCCCCCAGGCACAGGGGACCCCAACCCCCCAATACCCCTGGGGGTCTCTACCCGTGGTGGGAGCCATTACCCAAGGTGGGGGGACCCCCACCCCCCCCAGCCCCGGGGGACCCCCAAACCCTCCTCCCACCCCCACCCCCATCCCTGGGGGTCCCTGCCCATGGCTGCAGCGGGTCCCCAAAGCGGGGGACCCCAAGGCCTCCTCCCCCCCATCCCTGGGGGTCTCTGCCCATGGCGGGAGCCATCACCAAAGCGGGGGGGACCCCAACCCCTCCCCCATCCCCAGGGAACCCCCAACCCCCCCGGGGGTCGACCTCCCCTCCCCCCCCATCCCTGGGGGTCTCTGCCCATGGCGGCAGGGGTCACCCCAAAGCGGGGGGGGTTCCCCAAAGCGGGGGCCCCAATCCCCCACCCCCCATCCCCTCCGCGGGGTCCCCGGCCGTTGACCCGGGGGTGCCCCCGCCCCGTACCGGCGGCCCTGGGGGTCTCCAGCGCCCGGCCGCGGTAGCTCTCACAGAGGCTGAGGCAGGCGTAGCGCCGGCCCTCCCTGCCCCGCGCCGCCGGGCGATCGCTCATCGCGCTGCATCGGCACCGGCGGCCGCTCCTGGGGGGACGGGACGGGGTCGGGATGGGGGGGAACCGGTGCTGCCCCTCCCCCCCTCCCCGGGACCCCCGGCCTCGGCGGGACGCGGGGGGGGGGAAGGACGGGGGCGGGGGGAGGCCGCCGGTTCCAAGATGGCGGCGGGTCCGGGCGCCGCCGCCGGCCTCCGCGGCGGGGGGGGGGTGGGGGGTAATCGCGGTCGCCGCCGGCCCGGCGCGCCCCCCCCCGCGCCGATACCCACCTGTCCGCCCCGGGCGGGCTCCGCTGTGGCCGGGCGCGGGCGCGGCGGGCGCGGACGGGGGCGGCGGGCGGCGGATGGGGGCGGGTTCCGGGTTCTCTTCCCCCCACCCCGCCAACGGCCGGCCCGGGCCTTGCGCGCATGCGCGGCGCCCCAACGGCCTCGCCAGCCACGGGGCGGGGCCGCCCCGCGCCGCGCGGTGATTGGCTGGCGTCGAGACGAGGCCGCGCCCCCTCCCCGGCGGGCGCTACCACGGCGGGGCGAGGCGGGGGGACGCGCCGCGCTCGTGTCCCTCCCCCCCACACCCGCAATGGGGCGTTCCCCCCTCCTCGCCGCGGCGTGGAGCGGCCCGCCACGCCCCCCACCTCCCCGCCGTGGCCACGCCCTCCAGGAGACGTCATCCCGCCCCGACGCCGTGGGTCGGCCCGAGGGGGCGGGGCTCGCCCGCCGCTCGGCCAATCAGAGCGGGCCGGCGTCCGGATTGGATGGGCCCGCCCCTCCCAGTGCTCCCAGTTCCCCCAGTTCCCCCCCACCCCCCAACGGGGAAGCGACCCGGGCGCTCCCCGTCGCCATGGCAACCGGCCTCCCCCCTGCGTCTCCATGGCGACCGGCCTCCCCCTGCGGTCCCCATGGCAACCACGGCCTCCCCCTTCCATGGCAACCGACAGCCTCCCTTAGCAACCAGGCCCCGCCCCCGCTCCCATGGCAACCTAAGCCCCGCCCCCAACCCCTCCCGGACTCCTGGGTCCCCCCCGGGGCCCCCCCGGGGTGGGGGGGGGAAATGGGGGGGGGGGGGGCACTGGGAGCACTGGGAGTGGGGCTGGGGCGGCACTGGGAGGGCCGGGGGGCACTGGTTGTCCCCCCCATCGCAGCCCGCGGTCTCCGTGGGTTCGGGCCCGGGGGGCTCCGTGGGGCCCGGACATCTGGGTCCCCCCCCCCCCGTCGCCCCGCCCCCCCCTCCCCCCGCCCCAGTTTGGGGCTCCCCCCGGCGGGGCCCTTCCAGGTAGCGGGGGGGGGGGGAGGATGTGGGGAGCTCTGCCCAGAACCCCGGCCTCCTCCGCGCCCCACATCCCCCCACGGCACCGCAATGGGGGGGACGCAGGCGTCCAGGCCCCGCATCCCCCTTCCGCCCCATAGACACCCGTCCCGGAGGGGATCCGGGCTCCCCATCTCTGCCCCATAGATCCCCCCCCACCCCCAAGAGGGGACCCAGGCGTCCGGGCCCCATAGCGCAGCCCCTCCCCCCAGGGGTCACATCCTGCCCCTTCCCGGCAGCGCCCACGGCCTGACCCACATATGGGCCCCGGCGCCTGCATCCCCCCTCAGTTTCGGGGTGTCTGTGGGGCAGAGCGAGGGATGCTGGGAGTCCGGATGTCTGGGTCCCCTTCCTGCTGTGGGCTGTCTGTGGGGCAGGGGGCGGTGGGGGGGCCCCAATGCCTGGGCCTCTCCTCAGTTTGGGGGTGTCTATGGGGCAGAGCAAGAGATACAGGGAGCCTGGACACCTCGGTCCTTTCCCGATGTGGGGAGTCTATGGGGCAGGGTTGGCTGGGGGGGCCCAGTTGCCTGGGTTCTCTCCCAGTGTGGGGCGTCCATGGGGCAGAGCAAAGGATTCTGGAAATTCGAGCACCCGGGTCCCTCCTGGGTTGGGGGTCTCTATGGGGCAGGGGCGCTTGGGGGCCCTGGATGCCTGGGTCCCTTCCCAGTTTTGGGGTGCCTATGGGGCAGAGTACGAGACGCCGGGACTGCGGATGCCTGGGTCCTCTCCTGACGGGGGGGGTCCCTGGGGCAGGGGGCGGTTGGGGGGCCCAGGCGGGTGGGTCCCTTCCTAGTTTGAGAGTCTCCATGGGGCAGGGGGCGGTTGGGGAGCCCCCACACCCCGGTCCCCTCCCGCCGTGGGGTCTCCATGGGGCAGGGGGCGGTTGGGAGCCCCCACACCCCGGTCCCCTCCCGCCGTGGGGTCTCTATGGGGCAGGGGCGGTTGGGGAGCCCCACACCCCGGTCCCCTCCCGCCGTGGGGTCTCTATGGGGCAGGGGGCGGTTGGGGAGCCCCCACACCCCGGTCCCCTCCCGCCCCGGGGGCTCCATGGGGCAGGGGCGGTTGGGAGCCCCCACACCCCGGTCCCCTCCCGCCGTGGGGTCTCCATGGGGCAGGGGCGGTTGGGGAGCCCCACACCCCGGTCCCCTCCCGCCGTGGGGTCTCCATGGGGCAGGGGGCGGTTGGGGAGCCCCCACACCCCGGTCCCCTCCCGCCGTGGGGTCTCCATGGGGCAGGGGCGGTTGGGGAGCCCCCACACCCCGGTCCCCTCCCGCCGTGGGGTCTCTATGGGGCAGGGGGCGGTTGGGGAGCCCCCACACCCCGGTCCCCTCCCGCCGTGGGGTCTCCATGGGGCAGGGGGCGGTTGGGGAGCCCCCACACCCCGGTCCCCTCCCGCCGTGGGGTCTCTATGGGGTGGGGGGTGCCCCGGGCTCCCCGTGGTTCCTCCACAGGTTTCAGTTGCGGGGGCGGGGGATCCCCGGGGGTTCCCCCAAAATCCCCCCCTGCCCCCGTGGGTGGGGGAGCCCGGGTGGGCCCGGGCGTCTGGGCCCCTTCCTCCCCTCCTCCCCCCCTCCCCGGCCGTTACCAACCGCGACCGGGAAATTCCCCCCAGAAAGTAAAAACCCGATTTTCTCTTTATTGGGTTTCGTCTTCCCCGCGGCGCGGCAATAAATACCCCGGCGGCAATAAATTACCCGGCCCCGCCCCGCAACGGCGCCTCGCGCCCCAAAACGCCCCCGCGCGCCCGCGCCCCATAAATACATAAATACCACAATAAATAAAGCGCGGCCCCTCCCCCCCGATAATTAGGAGCCGGCCCAACGGCCGCGGTAGCGAGCCGGAGGCGGCGGCGCGCCGGCCCTCGCCCCGCGCGTTCACCCTGGTCCCTACTGACCGCGCGGGGCCCCGGCTCCCTCCGGACGCCCCCGGCCCCGCCCGTCCCCGCGTCCCTCCCGAGGGCGCCGCGGCTCCCCCCGCCGAGCCCTCCCTGCCCCTTCGCCCGCGCCCCCGCCGAGCGCTCGGCGCCTCGCGCCGACCCCCCGCCCGCTCGTTCACCCTGGTCCCTACTGACCGCTCCTCGCCTCTCACCCCTCCTCACCCCGGCCCCGCCCGTTCGCCCTCGTCCCTACCGACCCCCCCTCGCCGCGCACCCCCGCCCCCCCCTCAGTCCACGCCCACGACCCCGAAGTAGGCCTGCCCGCCGCCGTGCAGGTCCAGGAAGCGTCCGGCCGTGGTGGTGGCGGCCAGCTGGTCCCCGCGGCGCAGCTGGAAGACAGCGCCTTGGTAGAGCGACTCGAACCAGAGCTGCCGCCCTTCCTCCTCCTCCTCCTCCTCCTCGTCCCGCCGCCGCCGCCGCCGCCGCGCCCCCGCGCCGGGGCAGACGGAGCGGACGGCGGTGAGCAGGGGCACGTCGCGGGGGTACTCCTCGGAGAAGCGGGAGACGGAGAGGCGCAGGGGGCGGGCGGCGGCGGCGCGGGGGGGGCAGCGGCCCCCCTGGAAGGCGGCGGCGGCGTAGACGAAGTAGAGGCCGTCGCGCGGCACCACCAGGCGGTTCCCCCGCAGCCGCACCCCGTTCCGCACCAGGGACGGGGCCACCCGGTCGTCCCACACCAGCCCCTCGGGGGAGGAGGGGAGGAGGAGGAGGCTGGGGGAGGGGGTCAGGGGGCAGGGCAAGCGATGCCCCCCGCAGCCCCCCCCCCCCCGCTCCCTCTGGGTCCCCCCGTGACCCCCCGGCCCCAGTGTCGTGTGTGTCCCCCCGGGACCCCCGCGTCCCCGTACACCCCCGTCGCCCCCCAAGTGCCCCCCCCCGGACCCCAACGTCGCCCTGATGTCCCCCCGCTGTCCCCCGCGTCCCCATACGCCCCCATCTCCCCCACGACCCCGGTGTCCCCCGTGACCCCCAGGTCCCCCCGTGTCCCCGTCCACCCCCGTGTCCCCTCACACCCCCCCACGGCCCTGATGTCGCCCCCACGCCCCCCAGGACCCCGATGTCCCCCATGTCCCCCCGTGTCCCCATCCATCCCCCGTCGCCCCCACATCTCCCCCACAACCCCCATGTCCCCCCGCGTCCCCACGCACCCCCGTCGCCCCCACGGCCCCCCAGGGACCCCGGTGCCCCCCCCCGCGTCCCCCACTCACCCACGACGTGAGCGGCCGGTTTGTCCCCACGCGGCGCCTGGAGCAGCTCCAGCCCCCCGGGCGCCCCACTGCGAGGGGACACGGGGACGGTCGGGGACGGGGCCGCGGGGGCCACGGGGCCGCGGGGGGCCGAGGACAGGCTGGGACGGGGGGCGGGGTGACGGGGTCACGTGGGGACACGGGGACGCTGGGGGCCGGCGGCGCTTCCTGTGGCGGCCCCGAAAGGGGATGTGGCAGCCGAGGGTCCCCGGGGGTTTCCGCGGGGACGGACGGACGGACGGGGGACGGGGAGGTGGGGGAGCCAGGGGACGCGGGGACGGACGGACGGACAGGGGGACGGGGAGGTGGGGGAGCCAGGGGACGCGGGGATGGACGGACAGACAGGGGAGCCAGGGGACGTGGGGACAGATGGACACGGGGACGGACGCAGGGGAGCCAGGGGATGTGGGGACAGACGGATGGACAGGGGGACGGGGGAGGTGGGGGGAGCCAGGGGACGCGGGGACGGACAGACGGACGGGGGGACGGGGGGAGCCAGGGGGCGTGGGGACAGACGGACACGGGGACGGACGCAGGGAGCCAGGGGATGTGGGGACAGACGGATGGACAGGGGGACGGGGAGGTGGGGGAGCCAGGGGACGTGGGGACAGACAGACAGACACGGGGAAGGACGGACGGACAGGGGGACGTGGTGGGGGCCACTCACCCAGCGCTGCTGGCGTCGGCATCGGCATCTCTGTGGGGTCCTGGGGGAGAGAGAGCGGTCAGACGGACGGACGGACAGATGCGGGGACACGGACGGACGGACGCGGGGCCAGGGATGGGGGGATGTGGGGCACGTGGGGGACAGACAGACGCGGGTGCCGGCAGGGACAGGATGGACGGCCAGAGAGATGGGACAGAGGGACACGGGTCGGGGGGAGAGCGAGACAGACAGACAGACAAGGGAACAGAGAAGTGGCAGGAGGGGCAGGGAGCAGGACGGACGGACGGACAGCGGGGGAGAGAGGCGGCAGGAGGGGCAGGGAGCAGGACGGACAGACGGACAGCGGGAGAGAGAGGCGGCAGGAGGGGCAGGGAGCAGGACGGACGGACGGACAGCGGGGGAGAGAGGCGGCAGGAGGGGCAGGGAGCAGGACGGACGGACGGACAGGCAGAGCGTCGGAGGGAGAGCGAGAAGGACGGGCGGTGGCGGGTGGGGCCGGACAGACGGACGGACGGACCCGTACCGGGGAGCGCGGGCGGGCGGCGGCGCCGAGGGAGAGCAGCAGCAGCAGCAGCAGCAGGACGGCGACGGCGACGCCGGCGACGCCGGTGACGGTGACGGCGGCCGCCAGAGCCCGGCGGGGCCCGGGGGCGGGGGGGCGGGGGACCCGGCCATGGCTTCTGCGCCCTCCCGGCCCCCCGGGGCCCTTTATGGCCCCGCCGGCCCCGCCACGCGCCTCGTCACGGAGCCGCACGCCTCGTCACGGAGGGACACGCCTCGTCACGGAGGGACACGCCCCGGCGGGGGCGGGCGGACGCGCCCCGCCCCCCTCCCCCGGCGCCCTCACGCGTCCCCTGGGACCCGGGACCCCGGCCCGCGCCCCCCTCCGCCGCCCCGCGCCACACGCTCGCACACGCGTATGCGCCACACGTGTGCGCCACGCGTGTGCGACGTCCCCCCACCAGAAACCCAACCCCCCAAGGGAGCCCCAACCCCTCCCCCACCCCGGCCCCTCTGCCCACCCAACGGCAACTCTATGGTCCCCCGCAGCCGCTCTCTCCGCCCAACCGCACGCTCTATGGTGTATTTTCTGGGGGGCGACGCTAACGAAGCCCTAATTACCCCCGGCCCCGGCCCCCCACCCCCACGAGCTCGTCACCGCCCATCGCCCCGTTAGTGGGAAAACCCCCCGGGGGCGGATGTGGGCGGGGGAGGGGCTCCCCCCGAAAAGCGGAAGCGACTCGAAACCGCCGCCACGGAGCCCCCCGAAACCGCCGGGGCAGGCGG
This sequence comes from Ciconia boyciana, assembly GCF_034638445.1. NCBI lineage: Eukaryota > Metazoa > Chordata > Aves > Ciconiiformes > Ciconiidae > Ciconia > Ciconia boyciana. Next base: position 1,669,121 of record NC_132962.1, on the reverse strand, counting down.
CCCCGAAACTGCCACTTCCTGCCCCGAGCCGCCCCCCCAATCTCAGCACCCCACAGGCGGCGTGATTTGGGGGGGGTGGGGGGGTGTCTCCCCCCACCCCCGTTTATCGCCCCGCGGGGGTGCGGGGGGGGGCCGCGGTGGTTTCGGGGGGCCCGGGCGTCCCCCACCCGCGCCTCGTCCTCGCGCCGGCGCTGCTGGAAGAGCCGCGACGCGGCGGGGGCGCGGGGGGGCCCCGTTCGGCGGCGGGGGGCGGCGGCGGCGGCGGCTCAGGCAGCGGCTCTGGGGGGGCAGAGAGGGGCTGGCACCCACGGGCGGTGTGGGGCGGGGATGGGGGCTGAGCCCCAGGGTGGGGGGGAGATGTGGGGCAGGACGGCAGCGCGCTATGGGGCGTAGGGTGGGGCCCCCGTGGGGCTACGTGTGTCGTGGGGGGAGCGTGGGGTCTGTCCCAGCCGTGGGGCAGCCGTGGGGCACAGAGCGGAAGTGCCGTGGGGAAGGCGGGGAGAAGAGCAGAGGTATGCTGGGGAGGAGGATGTGGGGCAGGATGTGGGGCAGCCGTGGGGCCGTACCTGGGTATCAGGGGCCTCCCCACGCTTGTTCTCCTGCTCCTGCAGCAGCCGCCGGCCCTCGGGGCTGGGGGGGCATAGGGGTGCTGTGGGGCAGCCGTGGGGCAGCCGTGGGGCAGCCCGGGCCCCCTACAGGGCCCCCCCCCGCCCCCCCGTGTCCACCTCACGGCTCTCCCACCCCCCGGCGGCCCCCCCAGCCTCACAGCTGCCCCATATCTGCCCCCTCAGCCCCGCAACTGCCCCATGGCCGCTCCCCCCAGTCTGCCAGCTGCCCCCCAGCCCCACAACTGCCCCACAACCGCCTCCCCAGCCCCACAGCTGCCCCATAAGTGCTCTGCTAGCACGGTGTCTGCTCCACAACTCCTCCCCCAGCCCCACAACTAATCCTCAGCCCCACAGCTGCCCTACAACTGCCTTCCCAGGCCCACAGCTGTCCTACATCTACCCCACCAGCCCCACAGGTGCCCCACATCTGCCCCCCCAGCCCCCCTCCAGCCCCACATCTGCCCTCCCAGCTCGTCATCTGCCTCCCGCCACCCCCAGCCCTACCTCTGCCCCATGTCTGCCCCCCAGCCCCACAACTGCCCCACATCTGCTCTCCCAGCTCATCATCTGCCCCACCACTGCCCTCCAGCCCCACATCTGCCCCACGCCTGCCCCCCCAGCCCCACAGCTGCCCCCCCCGCCCCCCAGCTGGCCCACACCTGCCCCCGCCCCACGGCCGCCCCTCACCGCGGTCTCGGGGCGGCGGCTCCGGGAGGCCTCGGGGGGGTCGTCGCCTGTTGGGGGCAGAGGTCAAAGGTCACCCGGGTCCGCCGGGGGGGTTGGGGGTCGCGGGAGGGGGGGGAGGGGTGTTGGGGGTCGCGGGGTCTCACCCCGGAGCCGGCGGGTGCCCATAGCGGCGCCGGGCGGAAGTGGCGACAAGTGCGGGCGGAAGTGGCGGCCAGCGCAGGCGGAAGTGGCGCCCGGGCGGCGCTGCGCCCCCTGCCGGCGTGGCGGGCCAACTCAGCCCCACAGCAGAGCGCAGGAAAAGGGGGGGACACCCCCCCCCCTCCCCAGCCCCACGGCGGGGGGGTCCCCACCCCACGGACGGGGGTCTCACCCCCCCCGCCCCCCCCCAGACTCACCGTGGGGCTGGAAACGCCGCGTTTCACCCCAAAATCCTCCGGGGAGGGGGACTCGGGGGCACAGGGGGTCTGGGGGACTTGGGGTCGTGGGGGAGACTTGGGGGCACAGGGAGGCTTGGGGGCAGGGGAGGGACCTCGGGGGACTTGGGGGCACAGGGGGGCACTTGGGGGCAGGGGGGCCTCACCGCCCCATGTAGGCCCGCAGACGTCGCTCCCAGGCCCGAGCGGCCGCCTCCGAGCGCGGGGCCGGGCCCCCTCCCCTGCCCCCTCGCCCCCGCCTCCGCCCCCCTCCCCGCCCCGGGGGCCCGGCCACGGCGGCCACGTCCCCCGCCCGAAATGGGTGACGCGGGGCCGCCCCCCGGGCAGCCCAGCCCCCCGGTCCCGCTTGAGGAGGGTGCGGACGGGGTGCGGGTCCCCTCCCCGCCGGCCCCAGCCCCCCGCCCGTCCCAGCCCCCGCAGCAGCAGGCGGAAGCCCACGTTGGTGGGGGGATGTGGAAGGGGGGCGGGGGGCGGGGGGGGTCCCGCGCCAGGAGGTGGGCGGTGGAGCTGCGGTGCCGCGCGGGGGTCCTGGAAGTGGGTGCCGCAGGTGGGGCAGAAGTGGGGGCGGGGGGCTGCGGAGAGAGGGAAATTAAGATAATTAATGATTGGAATTAATGGGGGGTAAGGGGGGGAGAGGGAGAAGCCAAAATAATTAATGTAAATCATTAATGAAAGCGAATCAAGGGAGGGTGGGGGTAAAGGGGGGCGGGGGGCTGCGGAGAGAGGGAAATTAAGATAATTAATGATTGGAATTAATGGGGGGGGTAAAGGGGGGGGAGAGAAAGAAACCAAAATAATTAATGTAAATCATTAACGAAGGGGGATCAAGGGAGGGTGGGGGTAAAGGGGGCGGGGGGCTGCGGAGAGAAGGAAATTAAAACAATTAATGCGAATAATTAATGAAGGGGAGGTAAATGGGGGCTAAAGGGGGTGGGGGGTGCGGGGAGAGAGAAATTGGAAAGTTAACGTGAATAATTAATGAGGGGAGGGAAATGGGGTGGGGGAAATGGGGGCGGGGGCTGCGGAGAGAGAAAACTACGATAATGAATAGAAACAATTAATAAAGGGAGGGGTAAATGGGGGCGGGGGTAAACAGGGGGTGGGGGAGGGGGATGACAAGAATCCATGGAAGTAATGAGTAAAGGGGGTAGAGGGGGCGGGGGTAACCGGGGGCTGCGGAGGCAAGAATCGCAACGCTTGACGCCAACGCCCCTAAAGGGGGGAGCGGGGGAAGGGGGGGTCCCACTCACCGCGGCGCCTCGGCCCCCCCGCCCGCTTCGGCCGCCGCCCGCCCCCCCGCCCCCCGCCCCCCGCGGCAGCGCGGGGCCCCAGGCCCCCCGGCAGGGCGCAGGGGGGCGCCGGGATCTGGGGGGCCGGGGGGGGGCCCCCCGGCTCTTCGGCCAGGAGGCTCTCGTAGAAGCGCCGGGCCTCCTCGCCGGGGGTGGGGGTGGGGGCGGGGGCGGGGAGGGGGGGCCGGGGGGTCCTGCAGGCGTCCGTCCTTCCAGCCCCCGCCTGGTCGCGGCCCCGGGTGAAGGCGATGAGGGGGTCATGGCGGGGCGGGGGCTCCCGGGGCTTCAGCGCTGCGGGGCGGGGAGAGAGGTTAGGGGCGGGGAGGCTGGGAGGGAGCTGTGGGGCTGGGGGAGCTGTGGGGCTGGGGGGCCAGGATGGGGCTGGGGGGCTGGGGGTCAGGATGGAGCTGTGGGGCTGGGGGGAGCTGTGGGGCTGGGGGCCAGGATGGGGCTGTGGGGCTGGGGGCCAGGATGGGGCTGGGGGCTGGGAGGGAGCTGTGGGGCTGGGAGGGAGCTATGGGGCAGGGCTGGGGCTATGGGGCTGTAGGGATGTGGGGCTGGGATGGAGCTGGGGGGCCAGGATGGGGCCGTGGGGCAGGGACAGGGCCATGGGGCCGGGAAGCAAAAGTTGGGCAGGGATGAATCTATGGGGCAGGGCTGGGGCTGGTGTGGGGCTGGGCTGGGGCGATAGCACCGGGGGTCAGGACCGCGCTGTGGGGCAGGGACGGGGCCGTGGGGCTGAGCTCTGGGGCCCGGCTGGGGCCGCGGGGCCGATGCGGGCCAGGGAAGGGGCGGGGGGGGGCAGGCCCGGACCCGGACCCGGGCGCGGTGGGGCAGGGGAGGGGCCGTGGGGCCGGGAGGGGCCGTGGGGGCCCCGGGGGCTCCGTGGGGCAGCGCCGGGACCGGGGGGGCCGCGGGCGGACCGGGACCGCGCTCACCATAGAGACACCGGGCCGGGGCAGAGGGGAGCGACGCAGGGCGCCTGCGCGGGGGACGGACCGCGCAGGCGCAGGAAGCGACGCATGCGCAGAAAGCCCCGTCCCCACGGCGGACAACGTGGGCATGCGTGACCCTGCCGGCTGCTTTGGTGCATGCGCACTCCCGCTCCCGACGCTCCGCCGGGCCTCTGGGCCCCGTTCCCGCCCTCCCCGGCGCCCCCCGGGGGCGGGGCTTAACTAATTAACATCACCACCCCCCCGCTAATTACCGGCGGGGGGTTGGGGGGCGCTCCCCCCTCCCTCAGAGCCCCCCGCCCCTCTCCGCGCCTACAACTCCCAGCGTGCCTTGCGCCTGTAGGCGGGGCGACCGCCCTCGGCGTGTCCTGATTGGCTGCGGGGCGAGCTCCCTCGGGCTGGCGGTCGGCGTGCCCTGATTGGCTGGTTCCCGGGAGGGGCGGGATTTAGAGGGGGGCGGGGTTTAGGGCGGAGCGGTTTAGAGGAGCGGCGGGGATTAGAGAGGAGGTGGGCGGGGTTCAGAGGAGGGGCGGGGTTTAGAGAGGAGGTGGGCGGGGTTTAGAGGAGGGGCGGGGTTAGATCGGAGAGGGGCGGGGTTTAGAAAGGAGCGGCGCGGGGAGGGGCGGGGTTTCGCGGGGAGGGGCGTGGCTTAGGGAGGGGACTGCGCTTCCCGGCGTGCCCCGCGGCGGCGCATGCGCGGTGCGGGGAGGAGCGGGCCCGGATCGCCCCTGAGAGCCGCGGTGAGGCCGGGGGCCGTGAGGGGCCCCGGGGGCTCTGGGGGGCCGGGAGGGCCCCGGGGGGTTCCGGGCGGCGGCTGGGGTTCCTCGGACCGGGTCGGGGTCGGGGCGGCTGCTGGGAACCGCCTGGGCCCCCCACCCCTTCCGCCATCCCGGGCCTCCTCCCCCCCGGGCCTCACCCGCCGCTCCCCGCAGCCCCCGGGACGATGAGCAGCTCCGAGGAGGTGTCGTGGATCTCCTGGTTCTGCGGCCTCCGCGGCAACGAGTTCTTCTGCGAGGTGGGGGCCCCTCCTCCACCCCCACACCCCTTGTCCACCCCTATACCCCGTCCTCCACCCCATCCCCCACTTCCCCTCCACCCCACCCCCTCTACCCCCACCCCCTCCCCCACCCCCATCCCCCTCTACCCCCCTCCTCCACCCTCACCCCCACCCTACCCCCTCTACCCCCCTCCTCCACCCTCACCCCCTTGTCCACCCCTGTTCCCCTCCTCCACCCCCACCCCCTCCTCCTCCCCCACCCCGCTCCCCCACCCCTCTCCTCTTCCTCTCCTCCCCCACCCCTCACCCCCCGCCCCCTGACCGCCGCCCCCGCAGGTGGACGAGGATTACATCCAGGACAAGTTCAACCTGACGGGGCTGAACGAGCAGGTCCCCCATTACCGGCAGGCGCTGGACATGATCCTCGACCTGGAGCCCGGTAGGAACCCCCGGGAAGGGGGCGGGGGGGGCCGGGGGTCGGGGCCCCCTGACCGCCCCCCGCCCCAGACGAGGAGCTGGAGGACAACCCCAACCAGAGCGACCTGATCGAGCAAGCGGCCGAGATGCTCTACGGCCTCATCCACGCGCGCTACATCCTCACCAACCGCGGCATCGCCCAGATGGTGGGTGAGCCCCTCCCCACGCCCCCGGCCCCCCGGCGCTTGGGGTCCCCCTCGACCCCCCCTTCTTTTTTATCCGTTTTCCCCCTTTTTCCCAGCTGGAGAAATACCAGCAGGGGGATTTCGGGTACTGCCCCCGCGTCTACTGCGAGAACCAGCCCATGCTGCCCATCGGTACGGGGGTGGGGGGCAGGGGTCACTGGGGGGCTGGGAGGAGGGGGGAGTCTGGGGGTCACGGGGGGTGGGGACAAGGGGGGGAGTCTGGGGGTCACGGGGGGTGGGGAGGAGTGGGGAGGGGGCTGGGAGGGAGGTTGGGGGTCACAGGGGAGTGGGGGAGGAGTGGGGAGGGGCTGGGGGGAGGTTGGGGGTCACGGGGAGTGGGGACGAGGGGGGAGTCTGGGGGTCACAGGGGGTGGGGAGGGGAGGGGGAGTCTGGGGTCACGGGGGGTGGGGAGGAGTGGGGAGGAGGCTGGGAGGGAGGTTGGGAGGTTGGGGTCACGGGGAGTGGGGACGAGGGGGGGGAGTCTGGGGTCACAGGGGGTGGGGGAGGAGTGGGGAGGGGCTGGGGGTTCATGGGGGCCCGGGTGTCTGGGTCCACTCAGGGAGGGGGGTGGGGGTCATTTTGGGGGTTGGAGGGGACTCGGGGGGGGTCAGGTGAGAGGTCAGGGGTCATGGAGGGGCTGGGGGCGGGGCCAGACTCCCGGATCCCCGGGGAAAATGGGGAGAAACCCAGCGGGTTTGGGTCTGGGGGGGCCTCACCCCCCCGTCCCCCCCCCCCCAGGGCTGTCGGACATCCCGGGGAGGCGATGGTGAAGCTCTACTGCCCCAAGTGCATGGACGTCTACACCCCCAAGTCCTCCCGCCACCACCACACCGACGGCGCGTACTTCGGCACCGGCTTCCCCCACATGCTCTTCATGGTGCACCCCGAGTACCGCCCCAAGCGCCCCGCCAACCAGTTCGTCCCCGGTCAGCCCCCCAACCCCCTCCTCCCCCTCCTCCTCCTCCCCCGCGGCCGAAAACCCCCTGAAAACCCCGCTGCGTTCCTTCGTTCACTCTGGAACCTACTGACGGCGCCTCTACCGCCCCCTGCAGCCTCTACGGCTTCAAGATCCACCCCATGGCCTACCAGCTCCAGCTCCAGGCCGCCAGCAACTTCAAGAGCCCGGTCAAGACCATTCGCTGAGGGGGGGGGAACCCCTGGGCCCCCCAGGTCCTTCCCCTCCCGCTCCCTCCCCCACCTTGTTGGAATTTTCCTTTCTTTCACCCAAAATATAAACGAGATTCGGGAAACGGGAGAGAACCGGCGGCGGGGGAGGGGGGGACCTGGGGGGGTTTGGGGACGTTTCAAGGGGCTTTGAGCCGTTTTGGGGGGTTGGGGTATTTTGGGTGGGTTTGGGGCGTTTGGGGCGAGTGGGGGGTTGGGGCGTCGTGAGCTGTTTTGGGGTGACTCGGGGGTTTGGGGCAATTCGGGCGTTTTGGGCTGGCTTGGGGCGTTTCGGGGATTTGCTGTATTTTGGAGCGATTTGGGCTGGTTTGGGGCATTTTGGGGGTTCGGGGTGTTTCAGGCTGGGTGGATTGGGGGCATTTCAGGCCGGTTTGGTGTATTTTGGGGTGTTTTGGGCTGACTTGGGGATGTTTTGGGCTGATTTTTGGGGGTTTGGGGGCGTTCTGGGGGCCTTGTGCCAGTTCAGGCTGGTTTTGGGGCACTTCAGGGGATTTTGGGGTGTTTCAGGCTGGTTTGATGTATTTGGAGCATTTTGGGCTGTTTGGGGGTATTTTGGGCTGATTTGGGGGTATTTCAGTGGGTTTTGGGGCATTTCAGGCCGATTGGGTGTACTTGGGGGCATTTCGGGCTGGTTTTGGGGGTGTTTCAGGGGATTTTGGGGCATTTCAGGCCGGTTTGGTGTATTTTGGAGCATTTTGGTCTGATTCAAGGCATTTGGGGCTGGTTTGGGGCTGATTTGGGGGTATTTCAGGGGTTTTGGGGCATTTCAGGCTGGTTGGGTGCATTCGGGGGCATTTCAGGCTGTTTTGGGGGTGTTTGGGGCGTTTCAGGGGATTTGGGGGCATTTTAGGTTGGTTTGGGGTGTTTGGGGGCGGTTTGGGCTGGTTTGGGGTCGGTTTCGGGGCATTTCGGGATGGTTTGGGGGTGTTTTGGGGCATTTCAGGCCGGTTTGGTCTATTTGGGGGCAGTTTGGGCTGATTCGGGGCATTTCAGGCTGTTTGGGGTTGGTTTGGGGGCGTTTCGGGCGGATTTGGGGGTGTTTTGGGGTGTTTCAGGGCAGTTTAGTGTAGTTGGGGACAGCTTGGGCTGGTTTGGTGCATTTCGGGCTGGTTTGGTGCGTTTCGGGCGGGTTTGGAGCGTTTCGGGCGGGTTTGGGGCGTTTCGGGCGGGTTGGGTGGATTTGGGGACAGTTTGGGCGGGTTCGGGGGTTTGGGGGCGTTTCGGGCCGGGTGGGGCCGGTTTGCCGCATTTCGGGCTGGTGTTGGGGCGTTTTGGTGCGTTTGGGGGGGGATTGGGGCCGTTTGGGGCCGTTTGCGGCATTTCCGACGGGTTTGGTGTTTTGGGGCGGGTTAACCCCTCCCCCCGTGCCGTCACCACGGCAACGCCGCCCCCGCCGCCATCTTGGAGCCCCCCGTTGCCATGGCAGCGCGGCCACACCCCCGGGAGGCGGGGCGTCTCCCTCGCTGTCCCGCCCCTCGCGGGCCGCCGTAGCGCGGCCGGAAGTCCCGCCCTTCTCCTTCCCCGTCTGCTTCCGCTGCGCTTCCGGCCGCCGCCGCCATGGCGAAGCTGCTGAGCTGCGTCCTGGGCCCGCGGCTCTACCGCGTCCACCGACCGCGCGGGGCCGGGCCGGGGCCGGCGGCGGCAGCGGGGCCCGGCGGGGGCGGCCGGGAGGAGCCGGCCTGGGTGAGCCCGGGGCCGTGGGGGGGGGGAGGGTGTGGGTGTGGGGGGGGAGTTGGCATGGCGACGGCGGCAAGATGGCGGCGGGGGGGGGCCACCAGGACCCGACCGTGACCGTGACCGTGACCGTGACCCCCCGTGTCGCCCGTGCCCCCGCAGGACTCGTACTACCAGCCGCGGGGGCTGGAGAAGCACACGGACAGCGTCCTGGCGCTGGTGAGCGCGGCGGGGCCCGGCCGGGGCGGCCCCGCTGTCCCCCGTGTCCCCCCCCGGGGTCCGGGGTGTCCCCCGGGTCCCCTCCCCCCGGTCTGGGATGTTCCCTGCCCCCCCCCCTCCCCCCCCCTTCCAGGGTCTGGGGTGTCGTGTCCCCCCCAGGCCCTCGGGGTGCCCCTGCCCCCCCCCCCAGCACCCATGGGTGTCCCCCTGCCTCCTTCCCACATCGCTGCGGCCCCCGTATCCCTTCCCCCCCCCGGACCCCACCGTCCCTGCCCTCCCCCGCCAAGGACCCCACCGTCCCTGCCCCTCCCCCCAAAGACCCCACCGTCCCTGCCCCTCCCCCCAAGGACCCCACCGTCCCTGCCCCTCCCCCAGGACCCCACCGTCCCTCTTCTCCTTCCCCAGGACCCCACCGTCCCTGCCCCTCCCCCCAAGGACCCCACCGTCCCTCTCCTCCCCCAAGGACCCCACCGTTCCTGCCCCTCCCCCAAGGACCCCACCGTCCCTGCCCCTCCCCCCAAAGACCCCACCGTCCCCCCCCCAAGGACCCCACCGTCCCTCTCCTCCCCCCAAAGACCCCACCGTCCCTGCCCCTCCCCCCAAGGACCCCACCGTCCCTGCCCCTCCCCCCCAGGACCCCACCGTCCCTCTCCTCCTTCCCCAGGACCCCACCGTTCCTGCCCCTCCCCCAAGGACCCCACCGTCCCTCCCCCACTCCCAAGGACCCCAGCCCCTCCCCCGTACTCCGGGCCCCCCGGGCCCCGGGCCCCCTCCCGGCGCGGGGTGACGGGGGCTCCCGCAGGCCTCGGTGCTCTGGTCCATCTCCTACTACGCCTCGCCCTTGGCCGTCTTCTACCTGTACCGCAAAGGTGGGGCTGGGGGCGGGGCTTATCGGGGCAGGGCTTATCGGGGGGCGAAGTTTGTCGGGGGAGGGGGCTGAGGTTGGTTTGGGGGGCCTGGAGCTGGTTTGGGGTGAAATGGGGCTGGCTGGGGGCCTTGGGGTGTCTCTGGGGGCCCAGCTCGGTCCGGGGGGTCGAGGTGAGGCTGGGGGGCCGGTGGTGCCCATGGGGGTCCCTGACCCCCTGCCCCCCCAGGGCTGCTGACGATGTCGCGGGTGGTGCCGCTCTCCCACTGCGCCGCCACCGTGGTGCTGCTGCTGGCGGGGGTGGCCTGTCTGCGAGGTGAGTCCCGCGGGCGGGGGGCTCCCGGATGCCGGGGACCCCGGCGGTGCCCCCCTTGCGTCCCATCCCCCTTTGTGCCCCATCCCATCCCCCCTGCCAGGCATCGGCCGCTGGAGCAACCCCCAGTACGTGGAGTTCATCTCGGTGCTGGAGGACAGCCACCGCCTGGGCACCCCCGAGGTCAAGGTGGGTGGGGGACCCCCCGAGAAAACCTGGGACCCCCCCCGAGGGTGCTGGGACCCCCCCAAGGGCCTCAGGGACCCCCCCAGAGCGTTGGGGATCCCCCCCGGGGTGCTGGGGACCCTGCGTTGGGGTGTCAGGGCCCCCCCCAGGGCTGCTGGAGACCCCTCCCCGCAATGTCAGAGATGCCCCCAGGGTTTCGGGGACCCCCCCGGCGCTTTGGGGGTCTCACCCCGCTCTCCCCCCCCCCTCCCCGCAGCGCAAACTGGCCTACTACACCTTCGACTTCCGCAGCTGGCCTGTCGACTTCCGCTGGGACAGCGACGGCCCGGCCTGGTGAGCCCCCCCCCTCAACCCCCTGGGGACCCCCGGGGACCCCACTGACCCCCCACCTCCCCCCGTGTGCAGGGGGGCTCCCGGGACGTGCCCCTGCTCCGTGCCCCCCGGCACCGAGGAGCCGCCCGGGGCTTCCTGGGGATGCTGAGGAAGCTGCCCTGCCAGCTGGCCAGGTGGGCGGGGCTTCGAGGGGTGGGGCTCGAGGGGGTGGGGCTTAGAGGGGGCGGGGCTTGAGGGGGAAGGGCTCCAGGGTGGGGCTTGGGGGGAGGATGGAGGAGGTGGGGGCATGGGGGGAGTCCTTGTGGGTGGAGCCCATGGCCACACCCCCAGGGGAGGGGGTGGAGCTTGTGGGCCCTGGCCCTGCCCTTCGGGGGTGGGGGTGGGGTTCTTTAATGTGGAGGCTGTCAGTCAAGGGAAGAGGGTGGAGCTTCTTACCCCTGACCCTGCCCCCAAGGGATGTGGGTGGAGCCCCTAACCCTGCCCCTAAGAAGGTGGGTGGAGCTTATTACCCAATGTTAATTAGGTGGGTGGAGCTTGTCCCCACTCTCAGGGAGGTGGGTGGAGCCATGAGCCCTGACCCCACCCCCAGGGCTTGTGGGTGGAGCCCTGAACCCTGACCCCGCCCCCAGAGCTTGTGGGTGGAGCCCTGAACCCTGACCCCACCCCCACGGGAGCCCTGCCTGCCCCCATTCCCCCCCCGTGGGCGTGGCCACCCCCCCTTCCCTGCCTTGGGTGGTGCTGCCGTGGGCCCCGCCCCCTGCGTGGGCGGAGCCCGCCCTGACCCCGCCCGCAGCCTGCTGCTGGCCCACACGCTGGGCCGGCGGATGCTCTTCCCGGGCTCGGTGCGGCTGCTGCAGAAGGCGCTGCTGCCCGTCCTGCTGCAGGGGCAGGCCCGCCTGGTCGAGGAGGTGAGACCCCCGGAAACACCCCCAGCCCCCCGGACCCCCCACCCCCCGCCCTGACCCCCCGCCCCTCCCCCAGTGCGGCGGGCAGCGGGCCAAGCTGCTGGCCTGCGACGGCAACGAGATCGACACCATGTTTGTTGACCGGCGGGACGGCCCCGACCCCCGCGGCAGGACCCTGGTGAGGCGGGGGAGGGGCCGGGGAGGGGCTGGGGGGCGGGGAAGGGGCTGTGACCCCCCCATTTGTGTGTCCCCCCCCCCAGGTCATTTGCTGCGAGGGCAACGCTGGCTTCTACGAGGTCGGCTGCCTCTCCACCCCCCTGGATGGTAGGGATGGGCCCCCTGCCCCATGGAGGGCCCCCCCCTAGCCCCATGGGAACCCCCAAGCCCCACAGGGCCCCCCTGCCCCATGGAGGCCCTCCCCAGCCCCAAAAAGGGGTCCCCCCTGCCCCATGGAGGGCCCCCCCCAGCTCCACAGGGTCCCCCCCATCCCCACGGGACCCTCCCAGCCCCACAGAGGAGCCCTCCCAGCCCCACAGGGCCCCCCCTGCCCCATGGAGGGCCCTCCCCCGCCCCACGGGCCCCCGCAGCCCCACGGGCCACCCTAAGCCCCACACATGGGTGCCCCCACCCCCCCTCAGTGCCCCATGGGCTGGTCCAGTCCAGGGAGAGCTTGGGCCTGGGATGAACCAAGTTAGTTTTGGGGGGGGGGTATGGGTTGGTCCATCTGTTTTGGGGGTGTTCAGTGGGGTCTGTTCCTTTTTTGGGGGCTTTGGGGCTGGTTCAGCTCTTTTGGGGGATCCCTGGGCAGCGCTTCTGCTTTCGGGGGCGGGGTGGGTCAGTTTTCTGTATTTCGGGGGGCGTCTTCATGTTTTGAGGTTTTTGGGGCTGCTTTACGTTGTTTTGGGGGCGGCTCACCCCGATTTACGCACGTTTGGGGCAGTTTTGTGTTTGTGGGTCACGGGTTGGTTCCATTGTGTTTTGGGGGGGGGGGGTTGGTTGGATTTACCCATTTTGGGGGTGCTTTTTGTTCCTGGGGGTTCTGGTTGGGTCTCTCTGTGCTTTGGGGGGGTCCTGGTTGGATCCGTCCCCTTTTGCGGGGTTCCTGGACCGATCCATCCCCAAGACGGGGTGACCCCCCTCATTCCCCCCCCCCGCAGCCGGTTACTCCGTCCTGGGATGGAACCACCCCGGCTTCGCCGGCAGCACGGTGAGTCCCCGCTCCCCCCATGGTTTTTTGGGGGGGAACGCCCGTTTTTGGGGGGGAACCCCCATTTCTGGGGGGGGAACCCCCATTTTTGGGGGGACCCCGGCCACCGCGTCCCCCCGCCGCAGGGGGTGCCGCTGCCGCAGAGCGAGGCCAACGCCATGGACGTGGTGATGCGATACGCGCTGCAGCGCCTGCGCTTCCCCCCCCGCGACATCGTCCTCTACGCCTGGTCCATCGGCGGCTTCACCGGTGCTGGGGGGCACTGGGAGGCACTGGGGTTACTGGGATGGCATTGGGAGGCACTGGGAGTACTGGGATGGTACTGGGAGGCACTGGGGGGGCACTGGGAGTACTGGGAGGCATTGGGGGGCACTGGGGGTACTGGGATGGCGCTGGGAGGCATTGGGGGCACTGGGGGTACTGGGAGGCATTGGGGGGCACTGGGGTACTGGGATGGCGCTGGGAGGCATTGGGGGGCACTGGGGGTGCTGGGATGGCACTGGGGGGCACTGGGGGTACTGGGATGGCGCTGGGAGGCATTGGGGGGCACTGGGGGTGCTGGGATGGCACTGGGAGGCATTGGGGGGCACTGGGGGTACTGGGAGGCACTGGGGGGCACTGGGGGTACTGGGATGGCGCTGGGAGGCATTGGGGGGCACTGGGGGTACTGGGATGGCACTGGGAGGCACTGGGGGGCACTGGGGGTGTTGGGGTGCTGCTGGAGGCCACGGTGACAGGGGGCACGGGGGGGTTTGTGGGGCCGAGGGGCAAAGGAGGATATTTTGGGGGGGGCTGGGAGCTGCTCTGGGGTCTGGGGGGTCTGGGGCAAGGAAGGGCCCCCAGGATCTGGGGTCCCGGTGCCCCCCAAGCCCCGTGTTCCCCCCAGCGGCCGGGGCGGCCATGTCCTACCCCGACGTCGGGGCGCTGGTGCTCGACGCTTCCTTCGACGACCTCGTGCCCTTGGCCTTGAAGGTGCTGCCCCGCAGCTGGGGTGAGTCCCCAAACCCCCGGGACCCCCCCCGAAACCCCCGGGACCCCCCCAAACCCCCCGGGACCCCCCCGGCCCTCCCTGCGTTAACTGCAGCCTCGTTACGCTCCGCGGCGCAGGGGAGCTGGTGATCCGGACGGTGAGGGAGCACCTGAACCTCAACAACGGGGAGCAGCTCTGCAGGTATTGGGGCCCCCCCCCCACGGCTGGGGCCTCTGGGGACCCCCCCAGACCCCTGGGGCCTTTTTGGGGACCCCTGGGTCCCCTCTGGGTGGCTGCTGGACGCCTGGGTCCCTTTTGGGGACCCCCTGAACCCCTGGGTCTCCCCTGGGGACTCCCCCTCGGCTGCCTGGGTCTCCTGGGGACCCCCCCGGACTCCTGGGTCCCTTTTGGGGACCCTTGGGACCCCTGGGTGTCTCTTGGGGACCCCCCCCGGATGCCTGGGTCCTTTTTGGGGACCCTTGGGACCCCTCTGGGTGGTTCCCGGATACCTGGGTCCTTTTTGGGGACCCCTCAGACCCCTGGGTGTCTCTTGGGGACCCCCCCCGGATGCCTGGGTTCCTTCTGGGGACCCCCCCAGACCCCTGGGTCCCTTCTGGGTGGCTCCCAGACGCCTGGGTCCTTTTTGGGGACCTCCCCAAACCCCTGGGTCTCCCCCAGAGACCCCCCCTGGATGTCTGAGTTCCTTTTGGGGACCCCCCCCGGACTCCTGGGTCCCCCCAGGGGGGCTCCTGGGTGCCTGGGTCCCCCCCAGCCCCCCATTTTTTTGTCATTTCCCCCTCCCCCCCCAGGTACCAGGGCCCGGTGCTGCTGGTGAGGAGGACGAGGGACGAGATCATCACCACCACGTGAGCTGTGTCCCCCCCGTGACCGTGTGTCCCCCCCGTGACCGTGTCCCCCCCCGTGACCGTGTCCCCCTTTGTCCCCCAGGGTCCCCGATGACATCGCCTCCAACCGGGGCAACGACCTGCTGCTGAAGCTGCTGCAGCACCGGTGGGTTCGGGGGTCCTGGAAGGGTTGGGGGGGCCTGGAGGGGTTTTTGGGGGCCTGGGGGCCCTGGAAGGTTTGGGGGGTCCTGGAGGGTTTTGGGGGGCTGGAGAAGATTTGGGGAATTTTTGGAAGGTTTAGGGGTCCTGGAGGAAGGTGGGGGGGGGGGGCTGGAAGGTTTGGAGGGGGCTGAGGGGGTCTGGGGGTCTGGGGGAGTCCTGGAAGGCTGGGGGGGGCCTGGAGGGGTTTTGGGGGCCTGGTGGGGCCCTGGAAGCTTTGGGGGGTCCTGAGGGGGCTTGGGGGGTTTAGAAGGGGGTGGGGGGGTTCTGGAGGGGGTTGGGGGGTGGGGGCTCCTGGGGGGTTGAGGGGGACGTAGGGGGTCCTGGAGGGGTTTGGGAGGGCCCAGGAAGGCGTTGGGGGTCTCGGGGGGGTCTGACCCCTTCCCCCAGGTACCCCGGATCATGGCGGACGAGGGCGTGGCCGTCGTCCGGGAGTGGCTGGAGGCCGCCACCCCCGCGGAGGAGAGTAAGAGCGACCCCGCCCATCCCCCACCCCACGGGGGGGTGCAGAGCCCCACCCCACCCCCCTTGCACCCGGGATCCCCCGCACCCCCCGGGGACCCCGGAGGGGAGGGGAAGGAGATGGGGGGGTAGAGCCCATGTGGGGCGGGGAGGGCTGGGATGGGGAGGACCCCGGCATCCGGAGGGGAGGGGCCGGGACCCAAGGGTCGGGGGAGGGGCCGTGGGGAGGCGGGGCGGGGCCGGACGCAGGCGCGGTGCCGGCAGGCGCGGTGGCGCAGCGGTGCCCGGTGGACGAGGGCTGGTGCCGGTCGGTGCTGGGGGCCTTCGCCGGCGACCGCAGCCCCCTTCCCCTGGAGCCTGGGTGAGCCGGGGGGCGGCCGAGGGGGAGGGGCGGCTGAGGGGAGGGGGTGGGGGCGGCCGAGGGAGAGGGGTGGGGGCGGCCACTGGGGGAGGGTGGGGGCGGCCGAGGGGAGGGGATGGGGGCGGCCACTGGGGGGGGGATGGGGGCGGCCGAGGGAGAGGGGGCGGCCGAGGGGAGGGGATGGGGGCGGCCAATGGGGAGCCGGGAAGGGCTGGGGCTGGGCCAATGGGGAGATGTGGGGGCAGGGAGCGGCCAATAAGGTACAGGGAGTGTATGGGGCAGCCAATGGGGGGCAAGGGGTGTATAAGGTGGCCAATGGGTGTTGTCGGGTTTTAGAGCAGCCAATGAGGGGCTGGGATTGTATAGGGCAGCCAATGGGGAGGCTGGGGATGTGTGGGGCGGCCAATAGGGTGCTGGGAGGGTGTGGGGCAGCCAATGGGAATCAAGGGAAGCGAGGGGCAGCCAACGGGAGTGTGCAGGGGGCGGGGCCAACGGGAGGGTGGGCGTGTCATGGGTGGGGGGGCGGAGCAATTGCCTGACGGCCGAGGCAAAAAGCCACGGGATTGGCCGGTGGGGAAGAGACCGGTGATGCATCAACCAACCGGGGGCTGGGTGTGGCTGGGGGGGTGTGGCCACCATTGGCCCCTCCTCCTCTCACCCCTCCCCCCCAGGCGAGGACATGGCGGCCGATGGGCGGCGGCAGCTGGCGCTCTTCCTGGTGAGGACGCCCCTCCCCCACCCCATGGAGCGGAGGGGGGGAGGGGTGGGGTACCGGGTGGGGGTGGGGCGGGGGTGTGTCTGTGGGGTGGGGGAGGGGTGTCAGTGGGGCAGCCCAGATGCCTGGGTCCCCTGACGCCCCTCCTCCCCCCTTTGCCCCTCCCCTTTGCCCCTCCCCTTTGCCCCGCCCCCAGGCCCAGAAGCACCTGCAGAACTTCGAGGCGACCCACTGCACCCCCCTCCCCCCAGGCCTTCCGCCTCCCCTGGAGCCTGTGACCCTCCCCCGCCGCCCCTCCCCCACCGCACGCCGCCCCTCCCCCACCCCCGCAACACGTAATTAAAGATTTTTTTTTTTTGGTCCCGGCGCTTGGTTACGGGGGGGAGGGGCACCGGCACCGTTCAGGTTCTTTATTAAGGAGCAAAGCGAAAAAAATAACGGGGTGGGGGAGGGGCGGCGAGGCTGCTACATGTGCCCCTCCCCCAGCCATACTGCACCCCATGGGACCCCCGAAATGGGGGGGATGGGTCTGTGACGCCCCGCCCCCCCAAACAGCCGGTGTCGCCCAGCCCTGTCAGCACGGGGGTGTGGGGGGTGGGGGGCAGAGGGGGAGGGGCTGCACCCGGGGGGGGAGGGGGTGGGGGAGGGGCCGCCCCCCCTAGGCCTCGGGGCGGCGGTTGAGGAGGAGGCAGCAGGAGCTCAGCCCCGCCCCCACTTTGGCGGCTTCGCTCAGGGCCGCCGGCACCAGGGTGACGCCCGGAACCTTCTGGAAGGGCTGGGGGAGGGGAGGGGGTGGGGCCGAGTCAGTACACGCCCCCCTCCGAGCCCTGCCCCTTTCCTCCCCTGCACCCTGCTGAGCCTCTCCAGCCACGCCCACTTTGTCACCTGGCCCCGCCCCGAGCCCCGCCCCTCCTGTAGCTCTGCCCCACCGTGTACACACCCCGCCTGCTTATGTGGCTCCGCCCCCCCACTCCGAGCCCCACCCCTTCCCGGCCCTACTCCTATACAGGCCCCACCCCTACCCAGTGCAGGCCACGCCCACTTCCAGCCACGCCCCGCGAGGCACCGCCCCTCCTGGCCACACCCTCTAGAGCCCCACCGCTCCCACCCCTGAACCCCGCCCCTACACGCCCCACCCACTCCCAGCCCCGCCCCTTAAACGCTCCACCCCTTATCCCAAGCCCCGCCCTCTCCGACTCCCCACCCCCATTAGCCCCACCTCTTTTCTAACAGCCCTCCTCCTGTGCCCCGCCCCTCCCACGAAGCCCCGCCCTCCCACGAAGCCCCGCCCACCCCACATCCCCACCCTCCAGCTACCAGGGAACACCTGCCCCCCGCCCCGCCCCGCCCCACAAGCCCCGCCCAGCCCCAGCCCCGCCCACCTGCAGGCTGCCCGGGAACTCCTCGGGGCTGCGATGCACCAGGACCCCCCCGGCCGCCCCCCCCGGGCGGGCGAAGAGGCAATTCCCGGCCGGGTCGTCGGGCACCGACAGGCGCCCGTAGGCGTGGTCCGAGAGCTGCTCCATGGCCTGCGCGCCGGGGTCACCACGCCCGCCCCCAAGTATCACCTCGGCCCCCAACGTCCCCCCAGCGCCCCCAGCTCCTCCCCCCAACCCTCCCCGGACCCCCAAACCCTCGAAACAGCCCCCCAACCGCTGCCCAAGCCCCACACCCTCACCCCATCTCCCTCGGCCCCCCATCCCCCCCAGCCCCTTCCAGGACCCCCAACCCCCCAGCCCCCAACTCCCCCAGATCCCAAACCCTCCCCCAACCCTCCCCGGACCCCCAAACCCTCGAAACAGCCCCCCAACCGCTGCCCATGCCCCACACCCTCACCCCATCTCCCTACGGCCCCCATCCCCCCAGCCCCTTCCAGGACCCCCAACCCCCCAGCCCCCCAACTCCCCCAGCTCCCAAACCCTCCCCCACCCCTCCCCGGACACCCCCAGGACCCCCAAACACCACCCCAGATTGCACCCCCGCCCCCCAAAATCGGGGTCCCCCCTCACCTTCATGGCGCGGCGGGC
Source organism: Ciconia boyciana (assembly GCF_034638445.1). Lineage (NCBI taxonomy): Eukaryota > Metazoa > Chordata > Aves > Ciconiiformes > Ciconiidae > Ciconia > Ciconia boyciana. Next base: position 1,651,004 of record NC_132962.1, on the reverse strand, counting down.
GGCCTCGCTGCTGCCGATGGCGATGGTGTCGGGGGCGGCCATGCTGCAGAAGCTCTTCAGGTGCCCCCCACCCCCCACCGGCACCGTGGAGACGGTGAAATCCTGGGGGAGGGGGGCGCAGGGGTCAGGGGTGGTCCTGACCCCCCAAAAATGACCCTGGGGGGGGTCCCGACTCACCCTGAAGGCGTCAGCCACGGCCTCGGCCCCGCGGTGGTTGGTCCAGGGGAGATGCCCACGAAGAACTCGCGGCCTGGGGGGGGGGGAGGGGATGCTGGTACCCCCCGCCCGGACGCTGGGGTCCCCCCGGGTGGGGGGGGAGGGGTTGGGGGTGGGGGAGGGGGAGGTCACCGGTGAAGAGGACGTCGCTGCCGTCCAGCGCCGCTCCCTCGTCCATCACCGTCACCACCCGCAGCTTCAGCTCCTCCAGCACCGCCCGGACGCTGCCCAGCTGGGGGGGACACGGGGGGGGGACATCGGACCCAGCTCCAGCCCCCCGCCCCCAGGGCACCCAGGGGCCGGGCTCTGTGGGGACCCCGGCGTCCAGGACCCCCAGCCCAGGGGGACCCCCAGTGTGGCGGCACCCAGGCAGCCGGGACCCCCACCCTGACGGACCCCCGACCCCCCGACCCCACCCCAGGGGGTCCTGGGCACCCAGGAGCCCCACCCCACTGGGACCCCCCCCTCCAGACCCCCAGCCCAGGGGGACCCCCAGTGTGGGGGCACCCAGGACCCCCAGTCTACAGACCCCTGCCCCCAGTTCACCCACGCACGGGGCTCTCTGTGGTCCCCAGCCCAGCTCTGGGTGCCCCCCGGGGTGCTCCCCCCAGCATCCAGCCGCCCCCGGGTGCCCCCCTCCGCCCCACCCAGCCCCCCGGGGTGCTCCCCACCCCAGCATCCAGCACCCAGCCCCCCCCCAGGTGCCCTCCCCCGGGTGCCTCCCCCTCCCCAGCCCCCCCAGGTGCCCTCCCCCCGGGTGCCTCCCCCCTCCCCAGCCCCCCCCCAGGTGCCCTCCCTCCCCCCAGGTGCCCTCCCCCGCCGGATGCCCCCCTCCCAAGCCCCCCAGGTGCCCTCCCCGCCGGGTGCCCTCCCCCCGGGTGCCTCCCCCCCAGCCCCCCCAGGTGCCCTCCCCCGCCGGGTGCCCTCCCCCCCGGGTGCCTCCCCCCAGCCCCCCCAGGTGCCCTCCCCCCGGGTGCCTCCCCCTCCCCAGCCCCCCAGGTGCCCTCCCCGCCGGGTGCCCTCCCCCCCGGGTGCCTCCCCTCCCCAGCCCCCCAGGTGCCCTCCCTCCCCCCAGGTGCCCGCCCCCCCAGGTGCCCGCCCCCCAGGTGCCCTCCCCCGGGTGCCTCCCCCCAGGTGCCCTCCCCCCGGGTGCCCTCCCCCCGGGTGCCTCCCCCCAGCCCCCCCAGGTGCCCTCCCCCCGGGTGCTCCCCCTCCCCCCGGTGCGGCACCTCCCGGCGGCGGGCGGCGGGGCCGGGCCGGGTGAGCAGCGCCGTGTCCCCCTGCACCACGGCCAGGTCCTCCAGGCGCAGGGCGCGGAGCCCCCCCGGGGCGGGCGGCAGCTCCAGCACCTGCAGCCCCAGCCGCTGCCGCAGGATCCCGGCGAGGACCCCGAGCTGCCGCTGGGCCTTGGCCAGGTCCGGGGGGGGCCCCGGGGCGCGGGGGGGCGCCGGGCCCCCCGATCCGTCCTCGCCCCCCTCCTCCTCCTCCTCCTCCGCGCCCAGCGCCGGGGGCAGCGCCCGCACCACGGCGTGGGTGAAGCGCCCGAAGGCGCCCGCCATGGCCGCGCCGCGCGCCGGGACCCCCCTCACCCCCCCATGGGGTGGGGGCTGCTGGGGGGGGCTGGGGGCTCCTGTGGGGGCGGGGGGCTGGTTTGGGGGTACGGAGCTGTGGTGGGGGGCGGGGGGCTGGGCTGGGGGCTGCTCGGGGGCCGCACCGCCAGGGCCCAGCCCCGGGGGGGGAGGAGGGGAGGAGGAGGAGGAGGACGCGGAGCCTTCGGCCTGGCCGCGGCGCGGCGGGAGCTGGCAGCGAGGGCTTAATTAGCGCTAATTACGGCCACGGCGCCCCGCCCCCGCCGCTGACTCCGCCCCCGGGGCCGTTAATTGGGGACGCGGGGAAGGGCCCTCAACCCCCACCCCTCCCCACCCCGCGACCCCCAGGCCGCCCCCACGCCCAAACCCCGCGACCTCGGGTCCCCGCCCCCCGGTCCCGGGGACCCCCCAGGTCCCCCACCCCAAACCCCGCCCTCCCCCTCCCGCCGCCCCCCCGGGTCCTCCCGCACCGCTCGGCCGGGCCGGGCTGGGTCCGCCCCGCTCCCGGCAGCCCCCGCGGCGGCCCCGCCCACCCGCGCGCGCCCATTGTCTGCGCGGCGGGGGGCGGGGCCTGGGGAAGGGACACACCCCCCGCCAGCGCGGCTCGCCACGCCCATGGGGCGGGAACTAGTACAAGCCAGGAAAGGGGCGGGGCGCGGGAGTGTGGGGCGGGGCTTCGAGTGGCCACGCCCCCTCGCTCCCACCCAGAGGCCGCGGGCGAGCACTGGGGAGACTGGTCCTTACTGGGAGCACTGGGATGGGCCTTACTGGGGAGACTGGGCCTTACTGGGGAGACTGGGATGGGCCTTACTGGGGAGACTGGTCCTTACTGGGAGCACGGGGATGGGCCTTACTGGGGAGACTGGGCCTTACTGGGGAGACTGGGCCTTACTGGGAGCACTGGGATGGCGTTACTGGGGAGACTGGTCCTTACTGGGGAGACTGGTCCTTACTGGGAGCACTGGGATGGCGTTACTGGGGAGACTGGTCCTTACTGGGAGCACGGGGATGGGCCTTACTGGGGAGACTGGTCCTTACTGGGGAGACTGGTCCTTACTGGGAGCACTGGGAGGCCTTACTGGGGATACTGGTCCTTACTGGGGAGACTGGGATGGCCTTACTGGGGATACTGGTCCTTACTGGGAGCACTGGGATGGGCCTTACTGGGGAGACTGGTCCTTACTGGGGAGACTGGTCCTTACTGGGGAGACTAGTCCCTACTGGGAGCACTGGGATGGCCTTACTGGGGAGACTGGTCCTTACTGGGGATACTGGTCCTTACTGGGAGCACTGGGATGGGCCTTACTGGGGAGACTGGTCCTTACTGGGGAGACTGGTCCTTACTGGGAGCACTGGGATGGCCTTACTGGGGAGACTGGTCCTTACTGGGAGCACGGGGATGGGCCTTACTGGGGAGACTGGTCCTTACTGGGGATACCGGTCCTTACTGGGAGCACTGGGATGGTCCTTACTGGGGATACTGGTCCTTACTGGGAGCACGGGGATGGGCCTTACTGGGGAGACTGGGCCTTACTGGGGATACCGGTCCTTACTGGGAGCACTGGGATGGTCCTTACTGGGGATACTGGTCCTTACTGGGGAGACTGGTCCTTACTGGGAGTACTGGGATGGTCCTTACTGGGGAGACTGGTCCTTACTGGGGAGACTGGGCCTTACTGGGAGCACTGGGATGGCCGTACTGGGAGCACTGGTGGTTACTGGGAGCAGTCCTTTATTGGGGCGTGGCCCGGGTGGGGGCGTGGCCCGGGGGTGGGGGCGTGGCCCGGGTGGGGGCGGGGCGGTCACAGCGCCCTGCCCATCAGCTCCTCGGCTTCCAGCACCTTCTGCAGCTCCGCCTCCAGCTGTGCCAGCTGGGGGAGGGGCCGTCAGCCCCTCCCCCACCCCCCCATGACCCCCCCCAGCCCCTCCCCATCCCCCCTCTCACCCCCTCCCCCACCCCCGCTATCCCCCTCCCCTCCCCACGCGACCCCCCCATGACCCGCCCCTCCCCACCCCGGCCCCCTTACCTCTCCCCACCCCCCATGACCTCCCCACACGATCCCTCCCACCCCCCACGTCCCCCTCCCTCCCCACCCCTCCTCGCCCCTCCCCCGCCCTCCCCCTCACCTTGGCCGCCTCCGCCTCCTGCACGTGCCCCGGCGCGCGCTCCCGGTACTCGCCCCCCCCCCGGCGCAGCCGCAGTCGCTCCAGCGCGCGGCCCAGCTCCTCCCGCCGCGCCGCCAGCCGGGCCAGCTCCTTGGGAGCGTCCACCACGCCCTGCGGGGGGTGACATCATCACCGCGCCGTGACGTCACGCCCCCGCCCCGCCCCGCGGTCCCCACCTTCAGCAGGAGGTGCACGGTGCAGCGCTCGGAGGCGACGGCCACGGCGCAGCCCGGGGGGGGGGTCCCCTCCTCGCCCCCCCCCAGCACCCGCACGGCGCCCACCCCCGCCAGCGCCCGGATTTGGGCTCGTCCGCGCGCGGCGCGCTCCGCCCACTCGGGCTCGGGACACTGCAGGAAACCTGGGGGGAGCGGGGGGGTCAGGGGACCCCAAAATCCCACCCTGACCCCCCCATTGAAGGCGCACGGGGGGGTCCCCAGGGCCCCCGCTGCCGCCTGGGACCCCCCCCGCACCCCCCAAAGCTCCCCCGGACTGCCCCAGCCCCCACTGCACTCCCCAGCCCCCCAGGGCCCCCTGGACCCCCCAGAGCCCCCTTAGGCCCCCAGGTCCCCCGAACCCCCGGACCCCCTTAGGCCCCCCAGGACCCCCATCCCCTCCCTGCCCCCCAGGACCCCCGCACCCCCCCGGCCCCCTTAACCCCCTCCCCGGACCCCGAAGCCCCCCGGCCCCCCGGCCCCCCGCCCCGTACAGGGGGCGGCCGCAGGTGAGGCCGTGGTGGGCGCGGAGGCTGCGCAGGGCCCGGACGATGCCGAGCACGAACTCCATGGTGGCCTCGGCCTCCTCGTCCTGCCAGCAGAACTGGGGGGGGGGGGCGTGAGACCCCGCCCTCCCTCCCCGGGCCCCCAAAACCCCCCAGCCCCCACATCCCCCGCCTGCAGCCCCGGCCCCCGCAAGCCCCCCAGCCCCCAAATCCCCTCCCCAGCCCCCAATCCTCCCCCAAGAAGCCCCCTAGACCCCCAAATCTGCCCCCCAGCCCCCCAGATCCCCCTCCAGACCCCCCCAGCCCCCAAATCCCCCCGGGACCCCCCAGCCCCCCAGCCCCCCCAGGACCCCTTGGACCCCCTGGACCCCCCAATCCCCCCAGCACCCCAAATCCCCTCCCCAGCCTGCTGCCCTCCCCAGCCCCCCAAATCCCCCCAGGACCCCTCCCAGCCCCCACATCCCCCCAGGAGCCCCTGGACCCCCCTAGACCCCCAAATCTCTCCCCGGGACCCCTCCCAGCCCCCAAATCCCCCCCCCAGGACCCCCCTAGACCCCCAAATCTCCCCCGGGACCCCCCCCAGGCCCCCAGCTCCCCCAACCCCCCAGCCCCCAAATCCCCCCAGGACCCCCTGGACCCCCCCCCAGCCCCCCAAATCCCCCCAGGACCCCTCCCAGCCCCCACATCCCCCCAGGAGCCCCTGGACCCCCTAGACCCCCAAATCCCCCCAGGACCCCCCTAGACCCCCAAATCTCCCCAGGACCCCCAGGACCCCCAGCTCCCCCAATCCCCCCAGCACCCCAAATCCCCCCAGCCTGCTGCCCCCCCCAGCCCCCAAATCCCCCCCAGGACCCCTCCCAGCCCCCCACATCCCCCCAGGAGCCCCTGGACCCCCTAGACCCCCAAATCCCCCCAGGACCCCCCTAGACCCCCAAATCTCCCCCGGGACCCCCCAGGCCCCCAGCTCCCCCAACCCCCCCAGCCCCCAAATCCCCCCAGGACCCCCTGGACCCCCCCAGCCCCCAAATCCCCCCAGGACCCCCCAGCCCCCAAATCCCCCCCGGGACCCCCCCCAGCCCCCCCTCACCTCGCTGGGCTCGGGGTAGGGGCAGACGCAGAGGCTGGGGGGCGCGGGGGGGGCGCGGGGGGGCAGCCGCTGCCAGAGCTCCTCGCCCAGGAAGGGCATGAAGGGGGCCAGGAGCCGCAGCCCCGCGTCCAGGCAGGCGTAGAGCGTGTCGCGCGCCGCCACCGCGTCCCCTTCGTCACCGCCGTCATCCTCGCCGCCGCCATCGCCCGCGTCACCGCCGTCGCCCGCGTCACCGCCACCGGCGACCGGCTCGGCGGCCGCCGCTCGGGCCAGCACCGGCTTCACGCACTCCTGGCAGCGGCCGGCGCCGTCACCGTCCCCGTGTCCCCAGCCCCACGTCCCCAGCCCCACGTCCCCAGCCCCACGTCCCCCCCGTCCCTGTGGCCCCGTCTCTGTCCCCCGTGTCCCCCGTCATGTCCCCCGTCCCTCCGGGTCCCCTACAGGCCCCCGTCCCCGAGATCCCTCCTGTGTCCCCGTGTCCCCCACGCCCCCGTTTCACCCCCATCCCATGGCCCCCGTGTCCCCATATCCCCTGCGCCCCCGCGTCCCCTCATGTCCCCCCGTCCCATCCCCCTGCCATGACCCCCTGCCCCTGTCCCCCGTCCCCCATCCCCCTGTGCCCCCATGTCCCCCATGCCCCCATCCCCCCTGTCCCCATGTCCCCTGTGTCCCCATGTCCCCCATGTCCCCCATCCCCCATGTCCCTCCATGTCCCCCATGTCCCCCATCCCCCATGTCCCCTCCATGTCCCCCATGTCCCCCATGTCCCCATCCCTCCCTGTCCCCCCATCCCCCATGTCCCCCATCCCCCCGTCCCCCCATGTCCCCTGTCCCCCATGTCCCCTCCATGTCCCCCATGTCCCCCATCCCCCATGTCCCCCATCCCTCCCTGTCCCCCCATCCCCCATGTCCCCCTCCCCCCGTCCCCCATCCCCCCTGTCCCCCACGTCCCCCGTCCCCCACGTCCCCCTCCCCCTGTCCCCCATGTCCCCCTCCCCCGTCCCCCACGTCCCCTGTCCCCCCCATGTCCCCCGTCCCCCCCTGTCCCCCCATCCCCCATCCCCCCGTACCAGGTAGACGTCGCACAGCTCGTACAGCCAGAAGCCGTGCACGGCCGAGGTGGCGGCGGGGAAGTCGAAGCCCCCCAGGGCCGCCCCACAGAGCCCCACGGCGCGGCTCAGCCGGCTCCGCACCCAGCGCGCTCCCCAGCCCCCGCCGGCCCCGCGCCTGCGCCACACCACATGGGGGGCACATGGGGGGGTCCTAGGGGACGGGGGTCCGGGGGGCACATGGGGGTCCTAGGGGGATGGGGTCCCGGGGGGCACATGGGGGTCCTAGGGGGACGGGGTCCCAGGGGGCACATGGGGGTCCTATGGGGATGGGGGTCCCGAGGGGGCACATGGGGGTCCTAGGGGGATGGGGTCCCGGGGGGCACATGGGGGTCCTATGGGGGATGGGGTCCCGGGGGCACATGGGGGTCCTAGGGGATGGGGGTCCGGGGGGGCACATGGGGGTCCTATGGGGATGGGGTCCCAGGGGGCACATGGGGGTCCTAGGGGGGATGGGGGTCCCGGGGGCACATGGGGGTCCTAGGGGGATGGGGTCCCGGGGGGCACATGGGGGTCCTAGGGGGATGGGGGTCCCGGGGGCACATGGGGGTCCTAGGGGGACGGGGGTCCCGGGGGGCAGATGGGGGTCCTAGGGGGATGGGGGTCCCGGGGGCACATGGGGGTCCTAGGGGGGATGGGGTCCCGGGGGCACATGGGGGTCCTAGGGGGGATGGGGTCCCGGGGGCACATGGGGGTCCTAGGGGGATGGGGGTCCGGGGGCACATGGGGGTCCTAGGGGGATGGGGGTCCCTGGGGGCACATGGGGGTCCTAGGGGAACGGGGTCCCGGGGGCACATGGGGGTCCTATGGGGGTCCCCAAGGGAGAGGGGGCCCCATGCAGGGGTCCCCAAGGGGGACACACAAGGGGGGTCTCAAGGCGGGGGTTGCTATGGGGGGGCTGGGGTCCCCAAGCAGGGAGAGAAACAAGGGTGGGGGTCCCATGAGAGGGGTCCTATGGGGGGGTCCCACAGGGGTCCGTAAGGGTGGGGGACACAAGGGGGGGGGTTCCAGCCCCATGGGGGTCCCAGGGTGTCCCCAAGGGTGAGTCCTCAGCCCCACAGCCGGGGGTCTTGTGGGTGGGGGTGCCAGCCCCATGGGTAGGGGGTCCCAGGGGTCCCTACGGGTGGGGGGTCCCAGCCCCATAAGTGCATTCCCAGCCCTATAGGTGGGGGTCCCAGCCCCCCCGGGTGGGTTCCCAGCCCCACAAGCGGGGGTCCCAGCCCCAGCAGGTGGGTTCCCAGCCCCATAAGTGGGGGTCCCAGCCCCCCCGGGTGGGTTCCCAGCCCCTTAAGTGGGGGTCCCAGCCCCAGCAGGTGGGTTCCCAGCCCCATAAGTGGGGGTCCCAGCCCCCCCGGGTGGGTTCCCAGCCCCACAAGCGGGGGTCCCAGCCCCAGCAGGTGGGGTCCCAGCCCCATAAGTGGGGGTCCCAGCCCCCCCAGGTGGGTTCCCAGCCCCACAAGTGGGGGTCCCAGCCCCAGCAGGTGGGTTCCCAGCCCCATAGTGGGGTCCCAGCCCCCCGGGTGGGTTCCCAGCCCCTTAGTGGGGTCCCAGCCCCAGCAGGTGGGGTCCCAGCCCCATAAGTGGGGGTCCCAGCCCCCCCAGGTGGGTTCCCAGCCCCACAAGCGGGGGTCCCAGCCCCAGAGGTGGGGGTCAGGGGGTACCTGCAGGTCGGGGGGGGGGCGGTAGTCGGGGCCCAGCGCCCGCAGGACGAAGCGCGCCCCGTTCCACACCTTGTTGCAGAAGTGCCGGTACCCCAGGACGCGCCCCACGTCCAGGTTGATGTCACGGCCTGGGGGGCACAGGGGGTGTTGGGGGCATAGGGACATGGGGGGGACATGGGGGGTGTTGGGGGGCATAGGGACATGGGGGGCACGGGGGGTCTGGGGACATGGGGGGCACGGGGGTGTTGGGGGGCATAGGAACATGGGGGCACGGGGGGTGTTGGGGGGCATGGGGACATGGGGGGCACGGGGGGTGTTGGGGGGCATGGGGACATGGGGGCATGGGGGGTGTTGGGGGCATGGGGGGTGTTGGGGGCATAGGGACATGGGGGCACGGGGGAGTTGGGGCATGGGGACATGGGGGCACTGGGGGTGTTGGGGGCATAGGGACATGGGGGGCACGGGGGGTGTTGGGGGGCATGGGGACATGGGGGGCATGGGGGGTGTTGGGGGCATAGGGACATGGGGGGCACGGGGGGTCTGGGGACATGGGGGGCACGAGGGGGTGTTGGGGGGCATAGGAACATGGGGGCACGGGGGGTGTTGGGGGGCATGGGGACATGGGGGCACGGGGGTGTTGGGGGGCATAGGGACATGGGGGCACGGGGGTGTTGGGGGGCATGGGGACATGGGGGGTGTTGGGGGGCATAGGGACATGGGGGGCACGGGGGGTCTGGGGACATGGGCATGGGGGCACGGGGGTCTGGGGACATGGGGGGGCACGGGGTGTTGGGGGCATAGGGAACATGGGGGCATGGGGGGTGTTGGGGGACATGGGGGTGTTGGGGGGCATAGGGACATGGGGGCAGGGGTGTTGGGGGACATGGGGACATGGGGGCACGGGGGTGTTGGGGGGCATGGGGGTGTTGGGGGGCAGCATGGGGACATGGGGGGCATGGGGGGTCTGGGGACATGGGGGGACATGGGGGTACAGGGGTGTTGGGGGGCATAGGGATATGGGGGGCACGGGGGTCTGGGGACATGGGGGGACATACGGGGGTCTGGGGACATGGGGGGGACATGGGGGGTACGGGGGTGTTGGGGGGCATAGGGACATGGGGGGGGACATGGGGGGCAGGAGCCATGGGGGCTGGAGATGGGGGCAGGGGGTGGGGAAAGGGGCAGGCGTGGGGGCGGGGGGGCATAGTGGGGGGCCGGGGGAGGTGGGGGGGCTGGGGGTCCAGGACGGCAGCGGGGGGCCGGGGGCTTTGGGGAGTCCATGAGGAACTGGGGGGGTGGGGGGACCACGGGGGTCCGGGGGGCTGAGGGGTCCCGGGGGCCCCGGGGGTGGGGGTCCCTACCCTGGGCCGTGTAGGCGCAGAGGGCGAAGCGCAGGGCGTCCGTCCCGCACTCGGGGATCCCGCTGGGGAAGTCTCGTTTCTGGGGGGGCAGGGGGTGAAGGACTTGGGGTCACAGACCCCCCGGGGCCCCCCAGGACCCCCCTCTCCGCCCCATCTCCCCCACCCCCTGCCCCCCTCCAGCCCCCCATCTCCTCCCACCCCCCATCCGCCCCATCCCCTCCCCATCCCCCACCCCCATCCCCCCACCCCCCATCTGCCCCATCCCCCACCCCCCACCCCCCGCCCCTCCCCCCGCCCCTCCCCCCGCCCCCACCTGCCCCTCCCGCGCCCGCTCCAGCTCGGCCGGGTCCAGGTTGCTCCTCTCCAGCTGCTCGTGCAGACCCTGGGGGGCACAGGGACCCGTGGGGACCCCCAGCCCCCTCCCCCGCTGCCCAGCCGCCCTGGAGCCCCCAAGAGCCCCCCGGACCTCCAGACCCCGCTGGGACCCCTCAAACGCCCCTGGGACCCCCCAGGAGCCCCCCAGACCCCTCTGGGACCCCCCAAGACCACCCTGAACCCCCCGACCCCCAGACACAGCCTGGGACCCCCACAACTTCCCCGGGCCCCCCTCAGGACCCCCAGACCCACCCAGGCGCCCCCAGAACCCCTGGGACCCCCGCGGAACCCCTAAACCCCTCCAACCCCCCCAGACCCCTCTGAGACCCCCAAGACCCCCCGGAGCCCCCCAACCCCTCTCCAACCCCCCGGCCCCTCTGAGACCCCCAAGACCCCCCGGGAGCCCCCAAACCCCTCTCCAACCCCCCCAGACCCCTCTGAAACCCCCAAGACCCCCGGGAGCCCCCAACCCCTCTCCACCCCCCGGCCCCTCTGAGCCCCCCAGGAGCACCCTGGGCCCCCAGCCCCCGTGCCCCCCACCTGCAGGGAGATGCCGGCGATGACGTCCAGGGGTCGATGACGTTCCCCAGGGATTTGCTCATCTTGCGCCCGTGCGCGTCCCGGACGATGGCGTGGAGGTAAACCTGGGGGGCGGGGGTCTTGGGGGCTGGGGGCCTGGGGGCTCCCAAAGGGGTCCTGGGGGTCCCGGGGCTCCTGGGGGCCTGGGGGCCCCTGGGGGTCTGGGGGTCCTGGGGCTCCCAGGGGTCCTGGGGGGTCCTGGGGGCTCTGGGGTGGCTGGGGGGCCCAGGGGGTCCTCGGGGACTCCTGGGGGAGGTGGGGGTCCCTGGGGGCTCCTGGGGACTCCCGGGGGTCCTGGGGGCTGGGGGACTCCCGGGGGGTCCTGTGGGCTCCCAGGGGGTCTGGGGGGGGGCTGGGGGTCCTGGGGGTCCCAGAGGCTCCGGGGGCTGTGGGGGGTCCCGAGGGGTTCCAGAGGCTCCTGTAGGGTCTGGGGGTCCCGGGGGGTCCCACATCTCAGAAGCATCCGGGGGTCCCAGAGGGGCTGGGGGGGCTGGGGGTCCTTGGGGGGGGGGGTCAGGGGGCTGTGGGGGTCCAAGGGTTCTGGGGGATTGGGGGGCGTCCCACGTCGTGGAAGGGGCTGGAGGGTCCCGGGGGTCCCAGAGGGGCTGGGGGGTCCCGGGGGTCCCGGGGGGGCCTGGGGGCCCCTGGGGGTCTGGGGGTCCTGTGGGCTCCCAGGGGTCCTGGGGGTCCCTGGGGGCTCTGGGGTGGCTGGGGGGGCCCAGGGGGTCCTCGGGGACTCCTGGGGGGAGCTGGGGGTCCCTGGGGTCCCTGGGGGCTCCTGGGGGCTCCCGGGGGGTCCTGGGGGTCCCGGGGGGTCCTGTGGGCTCCCAGGGGTCTGGGGGGGGGTCTGGGGGTCCTGGGGGTCCCAGAGGCTCCGGGGGGCTGTGGGGGGTCCTGAGGGGGTTCCAGAGGCTCCTGTAGGGTCTGGGGGTCCCGGGGGGTCCCACATCTCAGAAGCATCCGGGGGGTCCCAGAGGGGCTGGGGGGCTGGGGTCCTTGGGGGGGGGTCAGGGGGCTGTGGGGGTCCAAGGGTTCTGGGGGATTGGGGGGGCGTCCCACGTCGTGGAAGGGGCTGGAGGGTCCCGGGGGTCCCAGAGGGGCTGGGGGTCCCGGGGTCCCGGGGGGCTGGGGGTCCTGGGGGTTCGGGGGGTTTGGGGGGCTGGGGGTCCCGGGGGTTCGGGGGGTCCCGGGGGCCCCACCTCGCGGAAGGGCAGCCGCCCGGTGAGGGCCAGCCCCAGCATCACCATCCGGGCCACCCAGAAGAAGAGGATGTCATGGCCGGTCTCCAGCAGCGTCCCGGGGTAGAAAACCTCCAGGTCCTGGCTCTGGGCGGGGGCGTCAGGGCGGGGCGGCACCCCCACCCCCCGGGACCCCCACACCCCCGGGACCCCACACCCCCCGGGACCCCCACACCCCGGGATCCCCCACACCCCGGGACCCCAAACCCACCCCCCGGGACCCCCACACCCCCCCAGCACCCCCACCCCCCAGGACCCCCACACCCCTGGGATCCCCACACCCCCCGGACCCCCACACCCCCGGGATCCCCACACCCCGGGACCCCCACACCCCCCGGGACCCCCCACACCCCCGGGATCCCCCACACCCCTGGCACCCCCAGGCCCCAGCACCCCACATCCCCAGGACCCCCACACCCACGGGACCCCCACACCCCCGGGATCCCCCACATCCCTGGGATCCCCACACCCCGGCACCCCCACACCCCCCGGGACCCCCACACCCCGGCACCCCCACACCCCCTGGGACCCCCACACCCCGGGATCCCCAAACCCACCCCGGGACCCCCACACCTCCGGGACCCCCACCCCCCGGGATCCCCACACCCCCTGGGACCCCCCACACCCCCAGACCCCCAACCCTCCTGGGATTCCCAAATCTCCCCCGAGACTCCCCAAACCCCCCCAGGACCCCCAACCCCCCGGGACCCCCACACCCCCAGAGCCCCCACACCCCTGGGATCCCCAAACCCACCCCTGGGACTCCCCACACCCCCCAGGACCCCAACCCCCCGAGACCCCCACACCCCCAGAGCCCCCACATCCCCGGGATCCCCAAACCCCCCCGAGACCCCCAAACCCCCCGGACCCCCAACCCCCGGGATCCCCAAACCCCTCCAGGACCCCCCGGACCCCCAACCCCCCAAACCCCCGGGGCCCCCAAACCCCTTCTGGAAGCCCCCAAGCACCCCTGGGACCCCAACCCCCCGGGACCCCCGGCCCCCAGCCCCGCTCACGGGCTCGGGCCAGCCGAAGATGGAGAAGGGGAAGAGGCCGGAGGAGAACCAGGTGTCCAGGACGTCCTCGTCTGGGGGCGTCAGAGGGACCCCCGGGAGCCGCCAGCGCCCCCAGTACAAACCAGTGCCCCCCAGCGCCCCCAGTGCTCCCCAGCGCCCCCCAGCACAAACCAGTGCCCCCCAGTACAAACCAGTGCCCCCCAGCGCCCCCCAGTACAAACCAGTGCCCCCCAGCACAAACCAGTGCCCCCAGCGCCCCCAGTGCTCCCCAGCGCCCCCCAGCACAAACCAGTGCCCCCAGTACAAACCAGTGCCCCCAGCACAAACCAGTGCCCACCAGCACAAACCAGTGCCCGCCAGCACAAACCAGCGCCCCCAGTACAAACCAGTGCCCCCCAGTGTCCCCCAGTGCCCACCAGTGCCCACCAGTACAAACCAGTGCCCCCAGCGCCCCCCAGCGCCCCCAGTACAAACCAGTGCCCCCAGCACTCCCCAGCGCCCCAGCGCCCCCAATACAAACCAGTGCCCACCAGCGCCCACCAGTACAAACCAGCACCCACCAGTGCCCCCAGCGCCCACCAGTACAAACCAGTGCCCACCAGTGCCCACCAGCCCCCCAGTGCCCAGCAGTACCCACCAGTGCCCACCAGTACAAACCAGTGCCCGCCAGCGCCCACCAGTACAAACCAGTACCCCCAGTACCCACCACTATCCCCAGAGCTTCCCCATGCGTCCCAGTGCTCCCAGTGCCCCCCCCCAGGACCCCCAACTCCCCCAGTGCCCCCCGAGCTCCCCAGGGACCCTCAGTGCCGCCCCACTGCCCCCCCGTGCCCCCAGTCCCTCCCAGTCCCTCCCAGTCCCTCCCAGTGCCCCTAGTGCCTACCCTGGCGCAGGGCGACGCGCTCGGGGGCCACCCCGAAGGCCCGGGCGGCTTTCTGCCGCGCCTCCTCCTCGCTGCGCCCGCTCACCCAGTACCGGTCGTCCCCGTCCTGCCGCGACCCACGGCCTCAGCCCCACGGCGCCAGCCCCACGGCAGCCCCCAAATCCCCCGGCCCCCAGCAGCCCCCCAAAACCCCCTGGCCCCCAGTAGCCCCCCTGACCCCCAGCAGCCCCCCAAATTCCCCAGCCCTCCCCAAACCCCCTGACCCCCAGCAACCCCCCAGCCCCACAGCAGCCCCCCAAATCCCCCTGGCCCCCAGCAGCCCCTGACCCCCATCACCAGCCCCCAGTAGCCCCCTGACCCCCCAGCAGCCCCCCAAATTCCCCAGCCCTCCCCAAACCCCCTGACCCCCAGCAACCCCCTGACCCCCGACAGCCCCCCAGCCCCACAGCAGCCCCCAAAACCCCTCTGGCCCCCAGCAGCCCCCTGACCCCCATCATCAGCCCCCAAATCCTCCCTCACCCTCCAGCAGCCCCCCAGCAGCCCCCGACCCCCATCACCAGCCCCCAGTAGCCCCCCGACCCCCAGCAGCCCCCCAAATTCCCCAGCCCTCCCCCAAACCCCCTGACCCCCAGCAACCCCTGACCCCCTGACAGCCCCCCAGCCCCACAGCAGCCCCCCAAATCCCCCCTGGCCCCCAGCAGCCCCCTGACCCCCCGACAGCCCCCAGCCCCACAGCAGCCCCCCAAATCCCCCTGGCCCCCCAGCAGTCCCCTGACCTCCATCATCAGTCCCCCAAATCCTCCCTCACCCCCAGCAGCCCCCCGACCCCCATCACCAGCCCCCAATAGCCCCCCTGACCCCCCAGCCCCCCGCCGACCTCCCCGGGGGGGACGCTGGGGTCGTCGATGGTGACGAAGTAGGCGGGGATGCGGTGGCCCCACCAGAGCTGCCGGGAGATGCACCAGTCCCTGCGGGGGCAACGTCGGGGGCAGCCCGGGGGGGCAGGGGCCCCCCGGGGCTGGGGGGCAGGGCTCCCCTTGGCGCTATGGGGCAGCAGTTATGGGGCAGAGACCATGGGGCAGGGCTCCCCTTGGCGCTACATGGCAGAATGTATGGGGCAGAGACTATGGAGCAGGGCTCCCCTTGGCGCTATAGGGCAGCAGTTATGGGGCAGAGACCATGGGACAGGGCTCCCCTTGGCGCTATGGGGCAGCAGTTATGGGGCAGAGCCCATGGGGCAGGGCTCCCCTTGGCGCTATGGGACAGGGCTCCCCTTGGCGCTATGGGGCAGCAGTTATGGGGCAGAGACCATGGGGCAGGGCTCCCCTTGGTGCTACATGGCAGCAGTTATGGGGCAGAGACTATGGAGCAGGGCTCCCCTTGGTGCTATGGGGCAGCAGTTATGGGGCAGAAACCATGGGGCAGGGCTCCCCTTGGCACTATGGGGTAGAACGTATGGAGCAGAAACTATGGAGCAGGGTTCCCCTTGGCGCTATGGGGCAGCAGTTATGGGGTAGAGACCATGGGGCAGGGCTCCCCTTGGCGCTACATGGCAGCAGTTATGGGGCAGAGGCTATGGAGCAGGGCTCCCCTTGGTGCTATGGGGCAGCAGTTATGGGGCAGAAACCATGGGGCAGGGCTCCCCTTGGCGCTATGGGGCAGGGCTCCCCTTGGCACTATGGGGTAGAACGTATGGAGCAGAAACTATGGAGCAGGGTTCCCCTTGGCGCTATGGGGCAGCAGTTATGGGGCAGAGACCATGGGGCAGGGCTCCCCTTGGCGCTACAGGGCAGCAGTTATGGGGCAGAGGCTATGGAGCAGGGCTCCCCTTGGTACTATGGGGCAGCAGTTATGGGGCAGAAACCATGGGGCAGGGCTCCCCTTGGCGCTATGGGGCAGGGCTCCCCTTGGCACTATGGGGTAGAACGTATGGAGCAGAAACTATGGAGCAGGGTTCCCCTTGGTGCTATGGGGCAGCAGTTATGGGGCAGAGCCCATGGGGCAGGGCTCCCCTTGGCGCTATGGGACAGGGCTCCCCTTGGCGCTATGGGGCAGCAGTTATGGGGCAGAGCCCATGGGGCAGGACTCCCCTTGGCGCTATGGGGCAGCAGTTATGGGGCAGAGCCCATGGGGCAGGACTCCCCTTGGCGCTATGGCACAGGGCTCGCCTTGGCGCTATGGGGCAGCAGTTATGGGGCAGAGACCATGGAACAGAGCTCCCCTTGGCACTATGGGGTAGAATGTATGGAGCAGAAGCTATGGAGCAGAGCTCTCTTTGGTGCTATGGGGCAGCAGTTATGGGGCAGAAGCCATGGGGCATGGCTCCCCTTGGTGCTATGGGGCAACAGTTATGGGGCAGAGGCCATGGGACAGGGCTCCCCTTGGCGCTACAGAGCAGCAGTTATGGGGCAGAGGCTATGGAGCAGGGCTCCCCTTGGTGCTAAGGGGCAGCAGTTATGAGGCAGAGACCATGGGGCAGAGCTCCCCTTGGCGCTATGGGGCAGCAGTTACAGGGCAGCAACTATGGAGCAAGGCTACCCTCGGCGCTATAAAGTAAGAGTTATGGGGCAGAGACTGTGGGGCAGACTCCCCCCCACCAGTGCTATGACACAGAGTTCCCCACAGTGCTATGGGGCAGGGGCCGTGGGGCAGGCTCCCCCCCCAGCACTATGAGAAAGAGTTCCTCTCAGTGCTATGGGGCAGGGGCTACGGAGCAGGTTCCCCCCCAGAGTGCTATGGGGCAGGGCTGTGGCTCAGGGCTCCTCCCAGTGCTATGGGGCAGGGGCTACGGAGCAGGTTCCCCCCCAGAGTGCTATGGGGCAGGGCTGTGGCTCAGGGCTCCTCCCAGTGCCATGGGGCAGGGGCTACGGAGCAGGTTCCCCCCCAGAGTGCTATGGGGCAGGGCTGTGGCTCAGGGCTCCTCCCAGTGCTATGGGGCAGGGGCTACGGAGCAGGTTCCCCCCCAGAGTGCTATGGGGCAGGGCTGTGGCTCAGGGCTCCTCCCAGTGCTATGGGGCAGGGGCTACGGAGCAGGTTCCCCCCCAGAGTGCTATGGGGCAGGGCTGCGGGGCAGGGCTCCTCCCAGTGCCATGGGGCAGGGGCTACGGAGCAGGTTCCCCCCCAGAGTGCTATGGGGCAGGGCTGTGGCTCAGGGCTCCTCCCAGTGCCATGGGGCAGGGGCTACAGGGCAGGTTCCCCCCCCAACACTATGGGGCAGGGCTGCGGGGCAGGGCTCCCCCCTGCACCACGAGGCAGGAGCTATGGGGCAGGCTCCCCCCAGCGCTACGGCTCAGCCCCCCCGGCTGCGGGTGAGGGCCAGAGCCCGGGCCCACGGGGCAGGCTCCCCCGGGCGCCGTGGGGCGGGCGTGGGGCGGGCGTGGGGCGGGCGTGGGGCTCACCGGATGTTGTCCATCCACTGGAACCAGGTGCGGGCGTGGGCCGGGGGGCGCAGGCGCAGGTCCCCCCTCCGCACGGCGGCCGCCGCCCCCCGCGCCAGCCCCTGGCACCGCAGGTACCACTGCGGCTTCAGCAGCGGCTCCACCACGTCCTTCGAGCGGCTGCGGGGGCGCGCGCCGTCACCCCCGGCCGCCCCACGCCCGCCCCACGCCCGCCCCACGGCTGCCCCAGCCACCCCCGGCCACCCACGGGCACCCACGGGCACCCACGGGCACCCCCAGCCGCCCCATGGCTGCCCCCAGCCATCCCCGGCCACCCACGGGCACCCACCGTCACCCCTGGCCACCCCATGGCCGCCCCACGGCTGCCCCAGCCACCCCCGGCCACCCACGGGCACCCACGGGCACCCCCAGCCGCCCCATGGCCGCTCCCCGGCTGCCCCCAGCCATCCCCGGCCACCCACCCTCACCCCGGCCGCCCCATGGCCGCCCACGGCCACCCCATGGCCGCCCACAGCCACCCCACGGCCACCCACCGTCACCCCCAGCCGCCCCACGGCTGCCCCACGGCTGCCCCCAGCCATCCCCGGCCACCCACCGTTACCCCCGGCTGCCCCATGGCCGCCCCACGGCCGCCCCACGGCTGCCCCAGCCACCCACGGGCACCCACGGGCACCCCCAGCTGCCCCACGGCCGCCCCACGGCTGCCCCAGCCACCCCGGCCACCCACCGTCACCCCGGCCGCCCCATGGCCGCCCATGGCCACCCCACGGCTGCCCCAGCCACCCCGGCCACCCACGGGGACCCCCAGCTGCCCCACGGCCGCCCCACGGCTGCCCCCAGCCATCCCCGGCCACCCCCAGCCACCCACCATCACCCCCGGCCACCCCATGGCCACCCACAGCCACCCCACGGCCACCCACTGTCACCCCACAATCCCCCACAGCCACCCGCGGCCACCCCACAGCGACCCACAGCCACCCCCCGGCCACCCACACTGACCCACAACCACCCCACAATCGCCCGCAGTGACCCACGGCCGCCCACAGCCACCCCACGGCGGCCACGGTGGCCCCCGGCCACCCCACCGTGACACAGGGGGACCCACGGCCGCCCCACGGGAGCTACCCACAGCCACCCCACATCTGCCCCACGGGACCCCCGGCCGCCCCGCCCCCACCTGCAGATGGGCACCACCATGGGGTTCTCGGTGACGCCCGGAACAGCCCCCGCTCCTTCAGCGCCTCCAGCACGGCCGCGCGCCCCGCGAAGCGCGGCAGCCCCTGGGGGAGGGGCCCCGCGTCACGCCCGGGTCGCCCCCACCCCCCGGGGCCACCCCCCCAGCGCCCGCGGCACCCCCGACGCCTCCCCCAGCCCCCACCCCCTGGGCCCCCTCCCCCGTGTCCCCCCCGTCCCCCAGTGTCTCCCATCCCCCACACCCCCCCGTCCCCGCGTCCCCCTCCCCCATGTCCCCCGAGTCCCCCGTGTCCCCCAGCCCCCACCCCCTGGGCCCCTCCCCCGTGTCCCCCCGTCCCCCGTGTCTCCCATCCCCCACATCCCCCATGTCCGCCCCCACCCCCTGGGCCCCTCCCCCTGTGTCCCCCCCATCCCCCCATGTCTCCCATCCCCCCCACCCCGCGTCCCCCCTCCCCCCATGGCCCCCTCCCCCATGTCCCCCGAGTCCCCCGTGTCCCCCCAGCCCCCACCCCCTGGGCCCCCTCCCCCGTGTCTCCCATCCCCCTCCCCCGCCTCCCCCCGCGCCCCACCAGGAAGGGGCGGGGCACGTTGCAGAGCCGCCCGTCCTCGCCGATGACGCGGGGGCAGGGCAGCCCGTGCCGCTGCCCCACCTCGAAGTCGGTGGCGTCGTGGGCGGGGGTGATCTTCACCGCGCCTGCGCGGGGGCGGGGTCAGCGCCGGGACACGCCCACCGCGGCCACGCCCCGACACGCCCCCCCCCGGTGGGGCCCGGTGCCCGGCTGGAGCCTCCCCGGCCACGCCCCCATCCCGGGACACGCCCCCCCCCCGAGCCACGCCTGCTTTGAAACCACACCCCATCCTGAGCCACGCCCTCATCTGAAAGCCACGCCCCACTCCAAGCCACGCCCTGGGGGTTAAGCCACGCCCCCAGTCCCGGCCACACCCCACACCAGCCACGCCCCCAGTCTAAGCCACTCCCATTCAGAGCCGCACCCCCGTTCTCAGCCACGCCCCTTTCTAAGCCACACCCTAAAGCCAAGCCACACCCCCATTCCAGACCACACCCCTTCTCAAGCCACTCCCCAAGCCTAAACCACACCCTCGTTCGTAGCCACACCCTCTCAAGCCCCACCCCCCACTCTGGGCCACGCCCCCTTCCCGGACCACACCCCCACCCCGAGCCCCACCCCAATTCCAGCCCCCATCCCTATCCCGAGCCACACCCCATTCCGAGCTCCGCCCCATCCCAAACCACGCCCCCACCCCAAGCCACTCCCACACCTCAAGCCCCGCCCCGCTCTCAAGCCCCGCCCTGCTCTCAAGCCCCGCCCCCTCACCGGTGCCGAAGTGGGCGTCGACGAAGGCGTCGTGCAGCACGGGCAGGCTCCGCCCCGTGAAGGGGTGGCGCACGCGGCGACCCCGCAGGTGCTGGGGGGGCGGGGCCACGTCACCCTCTGGCCCCGCCCACCCCCAGGCCACCCCCACCGCCGCTCAGGCCACGCCCCACCCCCATAGCCCTGCACTAAGGGCAAAGCCCCCTCCCCCGCGCAAGCCCCGCCTCCCCCGCCGGCTCCTCCCTCGGAAGCCCCGCCCCTTGCGGGAGGCCCCGCCCCCGGGTAAGCCCCGCCCACCTGGTAGCGGGGGTCCTCGGGGTGCACGGCCACGGCCACGTCCCCCAGCATCGTCTCCAGCCGCGTCGTCGCCACGACGACCTCTTGCTCCTCCCCCCCGCCCGGGGGCGGGGCCAGCGGGGGGCGGGGTCACCACCCCACCCCCTCTCCACTGCCCCGCTATGGGGCAGCCCCACTGCGCCCCAGCCCCACCCCCCCTCCCCCAGGGGTGCGGCCCCCCTCCCCGGGTGCCCCTCCCCCTGGGTGCCCCTCCCCCCATGGGCTTCCCCCCCCATCCCCCCGCCATGGGTGCCCCTCCCCCGGGTCCCCCCCATGGGTGCCCCTGCCCCCGGGTGCCCCTCCCCCGCCATGGGTGCCCCTCCCCCCATGGGCTTCCCCCCGGTCCCCCTCCATGGGTGCCCCTCCCCCCATGGGCTTCCCCCCCCATGGGTGCCCCCTTCCCCCGGGTCCCCCCCATGGGTGCCCCTGCCCCCGGGTGCCCCTCCCCGCCATGGGTGCCCCTCCCCCATGGGCTTCCCCCCCGGTCCCTCCCCCATGGGTGCCCCTGCCCCCGGGTGCCCCCCCCGCCATGGGTGCCCCTCCCCCCCATGGGCTTCCCTCCCCCATGGGTGCCCCTCCCCCGGCCCCTCCCCCGGGCCCCTCCCCCGCACCCACCGGCCCCCTCCAGGGGGTAGGCGAAGGCCACCAGCACCCCGAACTCCACCGGGTGCTCGTACCCCGGCACCCGCAGCAGCGTCCGGCCCCCCAGCTCCTTCTTGTCCACCTGGGGGGCGGGGCTCTGACCCACGGCCGCCCCACGGCCCCCGGGCACCCCCAGCTCCCCCCAGGCACCCCACCGCCCCACAGGAACCCCACAGGCACCCCCCTGCCCCACAGCCCCGCCCTGGCACCCTCCAGCCACCCCCAGCCCCCCACGGCCCCATGGGCACCCCCAGCCGCCCCCAGCCCCCCACGGGCACCCCCAGCCCCATAAGCACCCCCAGCCACCCCCCACGGGCACCCACAGGCACCCTCCAGCCCCCCCCGCCCCCAGGCCCCCATGGCCACCCCACAGCCTCCCCACAGGCACCCCCCAGCCCCATAAGCACCCCCCAGCCCCCCGGGCACCCCCAGCCCCCCAGCCCCATAGCCCCCGGCCCCCCCAGCCCCCCATGGGCACCCCCAGCCCCATAAACACCCCCAGCCCCCCACGGGCACCCCCAGCTCCTCCCCAGCCCCTCCACGGCCGCCCCCAGCTCCCCCAGCCTCCCCACGGGCACCCCCAGCCCCCCAGCCCCCCAGCCCCCCAGCCCCCCCAGCCCCATAGCTCCCCCGGCCCCCCCCAGCCCCCCCATGGGCACCCCCAGCCCCATAAGCACCCCCAGCCCCCCACGGGCACCCCCAGCTCCTCCCCAGCCCCTCCACGGCCGCCCCCAGCCCCCCACGGGCACCCCCAGCCCCCCAGCCCCCCAGCCCCCCACGGGCACCCCCAGCCCCCCAGCCCCATAGCCCCCCGGCCCCCAGACCTCGATGTCGGAGATGGCGGAGTGCAGGGCGCAGGACCAGTGCACCAGGCGGGTGCTGCGGTAGATCAGCCCCCCCTCGTGCAGCCGCACAAACGCCTCCCGCACCGCCCGGGACATTTTCTGGGGGCCGGGGGTCAGGGACCCACTCCGGCCCCCGGCCCCCTACAGCCCCCCGAGCCCCTATAGCCCCCCCCAGACCCCCTATAGCCCCCCACACCCTATATAATCCCCCTACAGCCCCCCGAGCCCCTATAGCCCCCCCCAGACCCCCTATAACCCCCCACACCCTATATAACCCCCTGCAGCCCCCCGAGCCCCTACAGCCCCCCAGACCCCCTACAGCCCCCCACACCCTATATAATCCCCTACAGCCCCCCGAGCCCCTACACCCCCCCAGACCCCCTATAACCCCCCGAGCCCCTACGCCCTCCCCAGACCCCCTATAACCCCCAGACCCCTGCAGCCCCCCCGAGCCCCTACAGCCCCCCAGACCCCCTATAGCCCCCCGAGCCCCTATAGCCCCCCAGACCCCCTATAGCCCCCACACCCTATATAATCCCCCTACAGCCCCCCGAGCCCCTACACCCCCCCCAGACCCCCTATAACCCCCAGACCCCCTGCAGCCCCCCCGAGCCCCTACAGCCCCCCAGACCCCCTACAGCCCCCCGAGCCCCTATAGCCCCCCCAGACCCCCTATAGCCCCCCACACCCTATATAACCCCCTACAGCCCCCCGAGCCCCTACAGCCCCCCAGACCCCCTATAGCCCCCACACCCTATATAACCCCCTACAGCCCCCCGAGCCCCTACAGCCCCCCAGACCCCCTATAGCCCCCACACCCTATATAACCCCCTACAGCCCCCCGAGCCCCTACGGCCCCCCAGACCCCTGCAGCCCCCCCCACCCTATATAATCCCCACAGCCCCCCCGAGCCCTCTACAGCCCCCCAGACCCCCTACAGCCCCCCACACCCTATATAATCCTCCTACAGCCCCCGAGCCCCTACACCCCCCCAGACCCCTATAACCCCCAGACCCCTGCAGCCCCCCGAGCCCCTACAGCCCCCCAGACCCCTATAGCCCCCCACACCCTATATAATCCCCTACAGCCCCCCGAGCCCCTACGGCCCCCCGAGCCCCTATAGCCCCCCCAGACCCCCTATAGCCCCCACACCCTATATAATCCCCCTACAGCCCCCCGAGCCCCTACACCCCCCAGACCCCTATAACCCCCAGACCCCTGCAGCCCCCGAGCCCCTACAGCCCCCCCAGACCCCTACAGCCCCCCGAGCCCCTATAGCCCCCCCAGACCCCCTATAGCCCCCCACACCCTATAATCCCCTGCAGCCCCCCCCCGAGCCCCTACAGCCCCCCCAGACCCCCTATAGCCCCCCACACCCTATATAATCCCCCTACAGCCCCCCGAGCCCCTACGGCCCCCCAGACCCCACAGCCCCCACACCCTATATAATCCTCCTACAGCCCCCCCCCGAGCCCCTACGCCCCCCAGACCCCCTATAACCCCCCAGACCCCTACAGCCCCCCGATCCCCTATAGCCCCCAGACACTATATAACCCCCAGCCCCCTACAGCCCCCCACATCCCATCTAAGCCCCCAGCCCCCCATAGCTGGCTCCCAGACCCCATAGATCCCCCAGACCTCCCCAGCCCCCTACAGCCCCCATCTAACCCCCCCCGTCCCCCAGCCCCTATAGCCCCCTATACCCCCTATAACCCCTCGCTCCCTGTAGCCCCCCAGCCCCCCCAGCCCCATAGCCCTCACAGGGTCCATGGTGAAGCAGGCCCGGTCCCAGTCCATGGAGGCCCCCAGGCGCCGCAGCTGCTGGTAGATGCGGTCGCCCTTCCTGGGAGAGAGGGGCGGCTGTGGGGCAGCTATGGGGCAGCTATGGGGCTGGGGTGCCGTGGGGCTGGATACATGTCTCTATGGGGTGCCGCAGGGCTCGGCGGAGCGCTGTGGGGCTCTATGGGGTGCCATGGGGTGCCGTGGGGCTGGCTGTGGGGCTCTATGGGGTGCTCTGTGGCTTGGTGGAGCTCTGTGGGGCACTGGGAGATGGGGGGGCTGGATGTGGAGCTCTATAGGGCACGTGGGGCTGGAGATGGGTGGCTGTCAGGTGCCGTGGGGCTGGCTGGGGTCTCTATATGGTGCCGTGGGGCTGGCTGGGGGTTTCTCTATGGTGCTGTGGGGCACTGAGGTGCCGTGGGGCTGGCTGGGGGTCTCTATATGGTGCCGTGGGGCTGGCTGGGGGTCTCTATACAGTGCCGTGGGCACCATGAGGTGCCGTGGGGCTGGCTGGGGTCTCTATATGCCGTGGGGCACCGCAAGGTGCCGTGGGGCTGGCTGGGGTCTCTATATGGTGCCGTGGGGCTGACTGTGGGTCTCTATATGGTGCCGTGGGGCTGGCTGGGGTTCATCTATGGTGCTGCGGGGCACCAAGGTGCCGTGGGGCTGGCTGGGGTCTCTATACAGTGCCGTAGGCACCATGAGGTGCCATGGGGTTGGCTGGGGTCTCTATATGGTGCCGTGGGCACTGCAAGGTGCCGTGGGGCTGGCTGGGGTCTCTATATGGTGCCGTGGGGCTGGCTGTGGGTCTCTTGACAGTGCCGTGGGCACCATGAGATGCCGTGGGGCTGGCTGGGGGTCTCTATACGGTGCCGTGGGGCTGGCTGGGGTCTCTATATGGTGCCGTGGGCACCATGAGGTGCCGTGGGGCTGGCTGGGGTCTCTATATGGTGCCGTGGGGCTGGCTGGGGTCTCTATACGGTGCCGTGGGGCTGGCTGGGGTCTCTATATGAGGCCGTAAGACCGCAGGTGCCGTGGGGCTGGCTGGGGTCTCTATACGGTGCCGTGGGGCACCGCAGGTGCTGTGGGGCTGGCTGGGGTCTCTATATGGTGCCGTGGGGCTAGCTGTGGGTCTCTATACAGTGCCGTGGGCACCATGAGGTGCCATGGGGCTGGCTGGGGGTCTCTATACGGTGCCGTGGGGCACCATGAGGTGCCGTGGGGCTGGCTGGGGGTCTCTATATGGTGCTGTGGGGCACCGCAAGGTGCCGTGGGGCTGGCTGGGGGTCTCTATATGGTGCCGTGGGGCTGGCTGTGGGTCTCTATACAGTGCCATGGGCACCATGAGGTGCCATGGGGCTGGCTGGGGTCTCTATACGGTGCCGTGGGGCACCACAAGGTGCCGTGGGGCTGGCTGGGGGTCTCTATATGGTGCTGTGGGGCACCGCAAGGTGCCATGGGCTGGCTGGGGGTCTCTATATGGTGCCGTGGGGCTGGCTGGGGGTCTCTATACAGTGCCGTGGGCACCATGAGGTGCCATGGGGCTGGCTGGGGGTCTCTATACGGTGCCGTGGGGCACCATGAGGTGCCGTGGGGCTGGCTGGGGGTCTCTATATGGTGCCGTGGGGCACCGCAAGGTGCCGTGGGGCTGGCTGGGGGTCTCTATATGGTGCCGTGGGGCTGGCTGTGGGTCTCTATACAGTGCCATGGGCACCATGAGGTGCCGTGGGGCTGGCTGTGGGTCTCTATACAGTGCCGTAGGCACCATGAGGTGCCGTGGGGCTGGCTGGGGGTCTCTATACGGTGCCGTGGGGCACCACAAGGTGCCGTGGGGCTGGCTGGGGGTCTCTATACAGTGCCGTGGGCACCATGAGGTGCCGTGGGGCTGGCTCTGGGTCTCTATACGGTGCCGTGGGGCACCGCAAGGTGCCGTGGGGCTGGCTGGGGGTCTCTATATGGTGCCGTGGGCACCCATGAGGTGCCATGGGCTGGCTGGGGTCTCTATATGGTGCCGTGGGGCTGGCTGTGGGTCTCTATACAGTGCCGTGGGCACCATGAGGTGCCATGGGGCTGGGGGTCTCTATGCGGTGTGGGGCACCATGCCGTGGGGCTGGCTGGGGGTCTCTATATGGTGCCGTGGGGCACCGCAAGGTGCCATGGGCTGGCTGGGGGTCTCTATATGGTGCCGTGGGGCTGGCTGTGGGTCTCTATACAGTGCCGTGGGCACCATGAGGTGCCATGGGGCTGGCTGGGGAGTCTCTATACGGTGCCGTGGGGCACCACAAGGTGCCGTGGGGCTGGCTGGGGGTCTCTATATGGTGCCGTGGGGCACCGCAAGCTGCCATGGGCTGGCTGGGGGTCTCTATATGGTGCCGTGGGGCTGGCTGTGGGTCTCTATACAGTGCCGTGGGCACCATGAGGTGCCGTGGGGCTGGCTGGGGGTCTCTATACGGTGCTGTGGGGCACCATGAGGTCCCGTGGGGCTGGCTGGGGGTCTCTATACAGTGCTGTGGGGCACCGCACCCGGCCGTGGGCCTGGCTGGGGGTGTCTATATGGTGCCGTGGGGCTGGCTGTGGGTCTCTAGACAGTGCCGTGGGCACCATGAGGTGCCGTGGGGCTGGCTGTGGGTCTCTAGACAGTGCCGTGGGCACCATGAGGTGCCGTGGGGCTGGCTGGGGTCTCTATGGTGCCGTCCACAAGGTGCCGTGGGGCTGGCTGGGGGTCTCATACAGTGCCGTGGGCACCATGACCATGGTGCCGTGGGCTGGCTGTGGGTCTCTATGGTGCCGTGCACCACAAGGTGCCGTGGGGCTGGCTGGGGGTCTCTATGGTGCCGTGGGGGCACCGCAAGGTGCCATGGGCTGGCTGGGGTCTCATATGGTGCCGTGGGGCTGGCTGTGGGTCTCTATACAGTGCCGTGGGCACCATGAGGTGCCATGGGCTGGCGGGGGGTCTCTATACGGTGCCGTGGGGCACCGCAAGGTGCCGTGGGGCTGGCTGGGGGTCTCTATATGGTGCAGTGGGGCACCGCAAGGTGCCATGGGCTGGCTGGGGGTCTCTATACGGTGCCGTGGGGCTGGCTGTGGGTCTCTATATGGTGCCGTGGGGCACCGCAAGCTGCCATGGGCTGGCTGGGGGTCTCTATATGGTGCCATGGGCTGGCTGGGGGTCTCTATATGGTGCCGTGGGGCTGGCTGTGGGTCTCTATACAGTGCCATGGGCACCATGACGTGCCGTGGGGCTGGCTGGGGGTCTCTATACGGTGCCGTGGGGCACCACAAGGTGCCGTGGGGCTGGCTGGGGGTCTCTATACGGTGCCGTGGGCTGGCTGGGGGTCTCTCTATGGTGCTGCGGGGCACCACGAGGCGCCGCGGGGCTGGCGGCGCGTGTCTATAGGGTGCCGTGGGGCCGGCCGTGGGGCAGCACTCACTCCTCCTTCCAGCGCCAGACCTCCTCCAGAAAGGCCTCGCGGCCCAGCTGGTGCCGCGTCAGCCCCCGCTGCCGCCAGAGCTGCCGCTCCACCACCACCTGCGTGGCGATGCCGGCGTGGTCGCAGCCCGGGTTCCACAGCGTCGTCGCCCCCCGCATCCGGTGCCTGTGGGGAGGGAGCGCGCCGTGGGGCCGCACGCCGTGGGGCGGGGGGCCTCGCCCCGGGGCTGGGGGCACACGCCGTGGGGCTGGGGGACGCGCCGTGGGGTCGGGGGAAGGCGCCGTGGGGTTGGGAGGGGCTCGGAGGCACGCCGTGGGGCTGAGGGGGCACTTGGGGGCACGCCGTGGGGGCTGGGGACACGCTGTGGGGCTGGGGGAACTGCTGGGGGTTGGGGGGCACGCCATGGGGCTGGGGGACTCACCATGGGGCTGGGGGGGACTCGGGGACACACTGTGGGGCTGCGGGGGGCACACAGCACGCCATGGGGCCGGGGGACGCGCTGTGGGGCTGGGGGGTGACACCGTGGGGCTGGGGGCTGCGCCGTGGGGCTGGGGGGTGACACCGTGGGGCTGGGGTGGGAGGGACGACTTGTGGGGCAGGCGACAGGACCACCGGGGGTCGGGGGGGGTCGGTGGGGGTCAGGGGGCCGCAGGGGGGCAGGAGGAGGGAGCGGGGGCTGGGGGTCCCCCCGGCGCCGTGGGTCGCCGTGGGTCGCCGTGGGTCGCGCTCACCAGCGGGCGAGGCTGTCCTGGATGGCGGCGGTGAGGGCGTGGCCCAGGTGGAGGGAGCCGGTGACGTTGGGGGGGGGGACGCACATCATGAAGACCCCCCGGGGGTTGGGCTCCGCCACGCTGGAGCGCTGCGGGCGGGGCAGGGCGGGGCTCGCACGAGGGGCTCGCACCAGGGGCCTCCCCGGGCGGGACCCTCGCACGGGGACCCTTCCATAGGGACCCTCGCACGGGGGACTCTTGCACGAGGACCCTCGCACGAGGACCTCGCACGAGGACTTTGCACGAGGACCCTCCCACAGGGGACCCTCGCACGGGGACCCTCGCACGGGGACTTTGCACGAGGACCCTCCCACAGGGGACTCTTGCACGAGGACCCTCGCACGGGGACCCACGCCCAAGGACCTCGCCCGAGGACTTTGCACAGGGACCCCCGCGTGCGGACTGTGCACAAGGACCTTTGCACGAGGACTTTTGCACGAGGACCTCCCACGGAGACCCTCGCACAGGGACTCACGCCCAAGGACCTCGCACGGAGACCCTCGCACGAGGACTTTGCACGGGGACCCTCCCACGGAGACCCTCGCACAGGGACCCTCACGCGGGCATCTTGCCCGTGGACCCTCGCACGAGGACTTTGCACGGGGACCTTTGCATGGAGCCCCTCGCACGAGGGCCCCCTCCTCACTCAAGTCCCTCGCATGGGGGCCCCCTCCTTGCACGAGCCCCTCGCACGAGGGCCCCCTCCTCACTCAAGTCCCTCGCATGGGGGCCCCTCCTCGCACGAGGGCCTCGCACGAGGGCCCCCTCCTCGCACGAGGGCCTCGCACGAGGGCCCCCTCCTCACTCCAGTCCCTCGCACGAGGGCCCCCTCCTCACTCCAGTCCCTCGCACGAGGGCCCCCTCCTCACTCAAGTCCCTCGCACGAGGGCCCCCTCCTCACTCAAGTCCCTCGCATGGGGGCCCCTCCTCGCACGAGGGCCTCGCACGAGGGCCCCCTCCTCGCACGAGGGCCTCGCACGAGGGCCCCCTCCTCACTCAAGTCCCTCGCATGGGGGCCCCTCCTCGCACGAGGGCCTCGCACGAGGGCCCCCTCCTCACTCAAGTCCCTCGCACGAGGGCCCCCTCCTCGCACGAGCCCCTCGCACGAGGGCCCCCTCCTCGCACGAGGGCCTCGCACGAGGGCCTGGCCCGGGCGCCGCTCACCCCGTACTCGGGCTTGAAGAAGCCCTGCCGCTCCCACCAGCTGTACCAGGCCGCCTCCACGTAGCGCGGGCTGTAGGCCTCGGGCAGCGGCACCGACACGTCTGGGACACGGGGACACGGGGGGACACGGGGGACATGGGGGACACGGGGACACGGGGGGACAGGGGGGGACACGGGGACACAGGGGACATGGGGACATGGCGGGGACATGGGGACATGGGGGGGACATGGGGGGACACGGGGACGCAGGGGGACATGGGGACACGGGGGGACATGGGGGACATGGGGGACACGGGGACACGGGGGACACGGGGACACAGGGGACATGGGGACATGGCGGGGACATGGGGACATGGGGGGACATGGGGGGACACGGGGACGCAGGGGGGACATGGGGACACGGGGGGACACGGGGGGACATGGGGGGACACAGGACACGGGGGACACAGGGACATGGCGGGGCATGGGGACACGGGGGGACATGGGGGACACGGACGCAGGGGGACATGGGGACACGGGGGGACACGGGGACACGGGGGGACATGGGGGACGCGGGGGGACACAGGGGGACATGGCGGGGACATGGGGGACACGGGGGACACGGGGACACGGGGACACGGGGACATGGCGGGGACACAGGGGGACACGGGGACACGGGGGGACACGGGGAGACATGGGGACACGGGGGGACATGGGGACACGGGGGGACACGGGGGACAGGGGGACACGGGGGACACAGGGACACGGGGGGACATGGGGACACGGGGGGACACGGGGGACACGGGGGACATGGGGACACAGGGGGACACGGGGGACACAGGGACACGGGGACATGGCGGGGACATGGGGGGACATGGGGGACATGGGGACACGGGGACACAGGGGGACACGGGGACGACACGGGGACATGGTGGGGAGGGGGACAACGGGGACAGGGACGTGGCACGGATGGGGACAGGGATGGGGACAGGGACACGGCAGGGACGGGGACACGGGGACGGGGACGTGGTGGGGACGGGGACGGGGACACAGCAGGCACACGGTGGGGGTGGGGACGCGGTGGGGACAGGGACAACAGGGACACGGCAGGGATGTGGTGGGGACGTGGCAGGGACAGGGATGGGGACGGGGACACGGCAGGGACGGGGACAGGGGGGCGGGGACACACGGACGGGGACAGAGGGACACACATCAGCGCCGCGGCCAGCCGGTCCCCAGCCCCCCGCGTCCCCGTGTTCCCACGTCCCCGTGTCCCCATGTCCCCCACGTCCCCGTGTCCCCCATGTCCCCTGTGTTCCTGCGTCCCCATGTGCCCCCATGTCCCTGTGTCCCCCATGTCCCCATGTCCCTCCGTCCCCGTGTCCCCCATGTCCCCATGTCCCCCATGTCCCCGTCCCCCATGTCCCCCCATGTCCCTCCGTCCCCGTGTCCCCCATGTCCCCATGTCCCCCATGTCCCCGCGTCCCCCATGTCCCCCATGTCCCTCCGTCCCCGTGTCCCCCCATGTCCCCATGTCCCCCCATGTCCCGCGTCCCCCATGTCCCCCATGTCCCTCCGTCCCCGTGTCCCCCATGTCCCCATGTCCCCCATGTCCCGTCCCCCATGTCCCCATGTCCTCCGTCCCGTGTCCCCCATGTCCCCATGTCCCCCATGTCCCTGCGTCCCCGTGTCCCCCCATGTCCCCATGTCCCCCATGTCCCCGTCCCCCATGTCCCTCGTCCCCATGTCCCCCATGTCCCTGCGTCCCCGTGTCCCCCATGTCCCCACGTCCCCATGTCCCGCGTCCCCCATGTCCCCCATGTCCCTCCGTCCCGTGTCCCCCATGTCTCCATGTCCCCCATGTCCCCACGTCCCCCATGTCCCCCATGTCCCTCCGTCCCGTGTCCCCCATGTCCCCATGTCCCCCATGTCCCCGTCCCCATGTCCCCCATGTCCCTCCGTCCCCGTGTCCCCCATGTCTCCATGTCCCCCATGTCCCCACGTCCCCCATGTCCCCCATGTCCCTCCGTCCCCGTGTCCCCCATGTCCCCATGTCCCCCATGTCCCCGCGTCCCCCATGTCCCCCATGTCCCTCCGTCCCGTGTCCCCCATGTCTCCATGTCCCCCATGTCCCCACGTCCCCCATGTCCCTCCATCCCCGTGTCCCCCATGTCCCCCATGTCCCTGTGTCCCCCATGTCCCCCACGTCCCTGTGTCCCCATGTCCCCCCATGTCCCTCCGTCCCCCCGTGTCCCCATGCTCCCCTGTCCCCCATGTCCCCCCCGTGTCCCCTCACCCTTCTTCTCCCCCGGGGGGGTGGGCAGGTCGTAGGTCAGCACCCCGGGGTCCCGGCGCTCCTTCTTCGGCGCCTTCGCCTTGGCCTGCGCACGGGGACCCTCGTCACCGACCCACGGCGACCCACGGCGACCCACGGCCCTCCCACTCTGCGCCCCATCTTGCCGTGGCTCAGGTCCCCATCGCGCCG
The DNA here is from genome assembly GCF_034638445.1 of Ciconia boyciana. Classification (NCBI taxonomy): domain Eukaryota; kingdom Metazoa; phylum Chordata; class Aves; order Ciconiiformes; family Ciconiidae; genus Ciconia; species Ciconia boyciana. The sequence goes on along the minus strand of NC_132962.1, from coordinate 1,619,649 downwards.
TGGGTCCCATCCCTCTCCCACCACGGGTCCGGCCGCGCCGTGGGTCCCAGCGCGCCGTGGGTCCGGCCCCGCCGTGGGTCCCAGCGCGCCGTGGGTCCGGCCCCGCCGTGGGTCGGGGGTCGCCCACCTGCTGCTCGCGGCTCCTCTCCTGTTTCTGCTGGAATTTCTCCAGTTTCTCCCGTTTTTTCGCCTCCTTCTTCAGCTGCGCCGCGCTCTTGGCCGGGGGGGCGGTGTCCTGCCCCACGGCGTCCTGCCCCACGGCGTCCTGCCTCACGGCGTCCTGCCTCACGGTGTCCTGCCCCACGGCGTCCTGCCTCACGGCATCCTGCCCCACGGCATCCTGCCTCACGGTGTCCTGCCCCACGGCGTCCTGCCCCACGGCGTCCTGCCCCACGGCGTCCTGCTCCACGGCGTCCTGCTCCACGGCGTCCTGCTCCACGGCGTCCTGCCCCACGGCGTCCTGCTCCATGACATCCTGCCCCAGGGGCCCCAGCCCCACTGGGGACAGCAGGGTCACAGCTCTGTCTCCAGCCCCACAGTGTGTGGTCCCCCAGCCCCATGGCACCCATCTGCACCCCCCAGCACCCCAGCCCCACAGCACCCCAGCTCTCCAGCCCCACACCATCTCACCCCACACTCTCTCAGCTCTCCAGCCCCACACCCCCCCAGATCTGCACCCCGCAGCCCCACAGCACTCCAGCCCCACACCCCCAGCCCCACAGCATCTCAGCCCCACACCATCTCAGCTCTCCAGCCCCACACCCCCCAGATCTGCACCCCCCATCACCCCAGCCCCACAGCACCCCAGCTCTCCAGCCCCACACCCCCAGCCCCACAGCATCTCACCCCACACCATCTCAGCTCTCCAGCCCCACACCCCCAGATCTGCACCCCCCAGCACCCCAGCCCCACAGCACCCCAGCTCTCCAGCCCCACACCATCTCACCCCACACTATCTCAGCTCTCCAGCCCCACAGCCCCCAGATCTGCACCCCGCAGCCCCACAGCACTCCAGCCCCACACCCCCAGCCCCACAGCATCTCAGCCCCACACTATCTCAGCTCTCCAGCCCCACACCCCCCAGATCTGCCCCCCAGCACCCCAGCCCCACAGCACCCCAGCTCTCCAGCCCCACACCATCTCACCCCACACTCTCTCAGCTCTCCAGCCCCACACCCCCCAGATCTGCACCCGCAGCCCCACAGCACTCCAGCCCCACACCCCAGCCCCACAGCATCTCAGCCCCACACTATCTTAGCTCTCCAGCCCCACACCCCCAGATCTGCACCCCCAGCACCCCAGCCCCACAGCACCCCAGCTCTCCAGCCCCACACCCCCAGCCCCACAGCATCTCACCCCACACCATCTCAGCTCTCCAGCCCCACACCCCCCAGATCTGCACCCCCCAGCACCCCAGCCCCACAGCACCCCAGCTCTCCAGCCCCACACCATCTCACCCCACACTATCTCAGCTCTCCAGCCCCACACCCCCCAGATCTGCACCCCCCATCACCCCAGCCCCACAGCACCCCAGCTCTCCAGCCCCACACCCCAGCCCCACAGCATCTCACCCCACACCATCTCAGCTCTCCAGCCCCACACCCCCAGATCTGCCCCCCAGCACCCCAGCCCCACAGCACCCCAGCTCTCCAGCCCCACACCCCAGCCCCACAGCATCTCACCCCACACCATCTCAGCTCTCCAGCCCCACACCCCCCAGATCTGCCCCCAGCACCCCAGCCCCACAGCACCCCAGCTCTCCAGCCCCACACCCCAGCCCCACAGCATCTCACCCCACACCATCTCAGCTCTCCAGCCCCACACCCCCAGATCTGCACCCCGCAGCCCCCAGCCCCCAGCCCACACCCCCAGCGGCTCACCCTGGGGGGCAGGGGGCGCCTCCCCGCAGAGCCCCACGTCCCCCAGCACGGCGCGGAAGTGGGGCAGGCGGACGCAGGTGAGGAACCAGCGGGTGACGCTGGGGAAGGGGCGCGGGCGGCCGCGCCGAGCACCGGGGGGGAGGGGGACAGCGTGGGGGCGGGGGGATGTGGGCAGGGGGACAGGAGGGGACAGGGGGGGACATGGGGGGACGTGGGGGGACACGAGGGACATGGGGGGACACGGGGGATGTGGGGATGTGGGGGACATGGGGGACATTGGGGGATGAGGGGACATGGGGGACACAGGGGATGGGGGACACGGGGGACATTGGGGGATGGGGGGACACGGGGGGACATGGGGGATGTGGGGGGACATGGGGGACACAGGGGATGGGGGGACACGGAGGACATTGGGGGATGGGGGACACGGGGGACATGGGGGACACAGGGGGATGGGGGGGGACACGGGGGACATGGGGGATGTGGGGGATGTGGGGACATGGGGGACATTGGGGGACACAGGGGATGGGGGGACACGGGGGACATGGGGGACACAGGGACACATGGGGGACACGGGGGATGTGGGGACATGGGGGACATGGGGGATGGGGGGACGGGGGACATGGGGGACACAGGGGATGGGGGACACGGGGGACATGGGGGATGTGGGGGACGTGGGGGGAAGTGGGGACATGGGGGGACACATGGGGGACACAGGGGATGGGGGACACGGGGGATGTGAGGGGACATTGGGGGGACACAGGGGGACAGGATGACATGAGGGGACACAGGGATGTGGGGACATGGGGGATGTGGGGGACAAGGGGACCCAAGGGGACACGGGGGGACCCAGCTGTGGGGGACCCGGAAGGGGTCACTGGGGGGCACAGGGGGACAGAGGGGACCCGGGGGGCAGCCGGGGTGACATGGGGACACGGGGTGACCCCACAGGGATGTGGGGACAGGGGGTGACACAGTGACTGGGGGGACCCGGGGGTGACACGGGGGGGATGGGACCCGGGGGTGACACGGGGACACGGGGGGGGGATGGGACCCGGGGTGACACGGGGGGGATGGGACCCGGGGGGGGATGGGGGGTGACGCACGTGCTGGAAGGGGGACAGGAGGGCGCAGGTGACGGTGACGTCGGCCAGGGTGACGTCCTCCCCCACCAGGAAGCTCCGGCCCCGCAGGTGGGACTCCAGCGCCCGCAGCGCCCGGCGCAGCTCCTCCCCCGCACGGCCCCGCACCTGGGGGAGGGGCGGCCCTGGGACCCCGGCACCCACGGGGCCCCCCCGGCACCCACAGAGCCCCAGCCCCTATAGCCCCCCTCCCCAGCCCCGTACCCCCACAGCCCCTATACCCCCATAGCCCCCCAGGCCCCCTTGCTCTCCCCCAGCTGTGGCCTCCTCCCCCCCGCCCCCACCCCCACCCCTTTAGACCCTATTGCCCCCCACCCTCCCTACACCCCGTCCCCCGCCCTGGGGCCCCCAGCCCCTATAGCCCCCCACTGCCCATACCCCCAGTCCCTATACCCCCATACCCCCCCACCCCCCATACCCCCCATACCCCCATATTTATTACCCCATACCCCCTCTACCCCATATACCCCCACCCCCCATACCCCCCACCCCATACCCCCATACCCCTATACCCTATTTTATAATCTTCCCCAGCCCCTTTATATATTTTTACCCCCCATACCCCCAGTATATACCCCCTATTTTTCCCCATACCCCCCAATACCCCCCAACCTATATACACCCCCCACTTTTGGTTACCCCCCATTTTACCCCCTACTTTTATAATCTTTATACCCCCATTTTACCCCCCATTTTGCCCCCTATACCCCCTTATTTTTATACCCCCTTTTATAACTCCACCCCCCCCACTGTATATACCCCATACCCCCATTTTTCCCCCATACCCCCATTTATAATACCCCCACTGCCATAACCCCCTATTTTACCCCCATACCCCCTAATATTTTATAATCCCCCTTTACACCCCCACCCCCTGATACCCCCACACCCCCACTGCCCCATACCCCCTATACCCCCCATACCCCCCAGCCCCTATACCCCCCACCCCCACTTTGCCCCCTTTTACCCCCATACCCCCCATACCCCCAGCCCCTACCCCCCCCCTGCCCCCCGCACCTCCCGCGCGGGCCAGCGCGGCGGCGGGCGCCAGCTCCCTCTCGCCGAAGCCCACCCACTGCCGCACCAGCGCGGCCGGGCCGGGGCCGGCGCCCAGCAGCGCGGGGGGGCTCAGGAACAGCGCGGCGGGGCCGGGCCCGGCCAGCAGGGCCCCCCCGGGGGTGCGCAGCGCCGGCAGGGCCCCCCCGGGCCCCCCCGCGCCCCCCGGCACCCGCCGCACCCGCGGGGGCCGCGGGCCGTAGCGGGCGGCGATCAGCACCCGGCGGGCGGCGGCGTCGGCGGGGGGCGGCGGGAGGAGGAGGAGCGGCGGGGGCGGCGAGGAGGGGGCGGCCATGCCTGGGGAGAGAGGGGGCTATGGGGGCTATGGGGGCTATAGGGGCGGGGGGCTCTGGGGGCTCCATAGGGGCTATGGGGATTGGGGCTCCATAGGGGGCTATGGGGCTCCATAGGGGCTATGGGGGCTATGAGGAGGCGGGAAGGGCTACAGAGGGCTCTGGGGGCTCTATAGGGGGTTATGGGGGAGCTATAGAGGCGGGGGGCTCTGGGGGCTCTATAGGGGTTATGGGGGCTATAGGGCGGGGGGCTCTGGGGGCTCCATAGGGGGCTATGGGGGCAGTGGGGGGCTCTATAGGGGCTATGGGGGATTGGGGCTATAGGGGCTCCAAGGGGCACTGGGGGCCGGGGGCAATGGGGCCGCCGGGGAGGGCCCGGGTCACCGCGGGGGCCCCAGCGCCACGGGGGGGACACCGGGAGGGGGGTCCCGGCCTCGGGGAGGGGGTCCCGGGGGGTCACCGGGGGTCCCGGGGGGGTCACCGGGGGGTCGCGGGGTCACGGGGGTCGCGGTCCCGCCCCCCGGTACCTGCTGCTGCCGCGACGGGAGGAGACACGTGGGGCGGCGCGCGGGGCGCATGCGCGGGGAGCCTGCGCGCAGCACCGCGCCCCCCTCCACCGCGCGCATGCGCGCGGCGGCGCCCCACCATTGGCTGGCGCGCAGGGCTCGGAGGCGGGGGCTCGGTGTACCACAGAGCCCGGCGCGACAGAGCGGCGCCTCGCGACGCGCAGAGCCCCCCAGCGGCGCGGAGGGGCGCTGCAGCAGGCGCCGCTCCGCCCGAGGGAGCCCCCCCCCCCCCCGCAAAAAAAAAGGGACCCAGGTGCTCGGGACCCCAGGGACCCCCAACTGCCCCCAAAATGGACGCAGGAGTTCGGGGCCCCCAACCCCTCCCCAGCCCCCAAGTCCCCCATGAGGTACCCAGGCACCCGAGACCCCTGCCCTGGCCCCCAAAAGGCACCCAGGACCCCCACCCCCCAAAAGGCACCCGAGACCCCCACCCTCTCCCCCAAAGGGCACCCAGGCACCCGAGACCCCCACCCTGACCCCCCAAAACGCGACCCAGCCCCCAAGTCCCCCCCAAAAGGGAGCCAGGATCCCCTAAGACCCCCACCCCTCCCCAGCCCCCCAAGTGTCTCCCCCAAAGGGCACTCAGGGCCCCCCCCCCCAAAGGCACCCGAGACCCCCACCCCCTCCCCAAAGGGCACCCAGGACCCCCAAAAGGCACCCGAGACCCCACCCCTCCCCACAAAGGGCACCCAGGACCCCCCCCAAAAGGCACCTGAGACCCCCACCCCTCCCCCAAAGGGCACCCAGGACCCCCCAAAGGCACCCGAGACCCCCACCCCTCCCCCAAAGGGCACCCAGGACCCCCCCCAAAAGGCACCCGAGACCCCCACCCCTCCCCAAAGGGCACCCAGGACCCCCCCCCAAAAGGCACCCGAGACCCCCACCCCTCCCCAAAGGGCACCCAGGACCCCCACTCCCCCCCAAAGGGCACCCAGGACCCCCCCCCCCAAGGGCACTCAGGGCCCCCCCCAAGACCCCCCCCAAAAAACCCGGCCGCAGGCGTCCGGTGCAGCGCACACCCAGCCGGGGGGCGGGGGTTTATTGATCCCCCCCCAGATATTGAGGGTTGGGGGGGGATCCCCGGCATCAGGGGGTCCCCAGGGCCGGGGGTCCCCGGGGGGGTCCCCGGGGGGGCCGGGGGGGCCACTGCTTCTGCTGCAGGGCCTCCTTGCGGGCCGCGTCCTGCAGCAGCTGGGTGTCCACCTCGTCGGCCGGCAGCTGGACGTAGCGGACCACCGAGCCGCGGATGAAGCAGTTCTTCACCGAGAGCTGGGGGCGGGGTCAGGCCCCGCTGGGGGGGGGACCCCACGGCCCCCAGGGACCCCGGTGTCTGGGCCTGAGACCCCCACCCCCCCCGGCCAAGTGGGAGCCCCCCGGGGATGCCGGTGTCAGCCCCCCCCCGGGACCCCAGGGTCTGGGGGTGAGACCCCCTCACCCACACAACCCCCATCCAGGTGGGAGCCCCCCGGGACCCCCAGGGACCCCAGCATCCAGGTGGGAGCCCCCGGGACCCCCAGGGACCCCGGTGTCTGGGGCTGAGACCCCACCCCCCGGCCAGGTGGGAGCCCCCAGGGACCCCCAGGGACCCCAGCATCCAGGTGGGGGATCCCCGGGACCCCCACATCAGCCCCCCGGGACCCCAGGGTCTGGGGGTGAGACCCCTCACCCACACAACCCCCATCCAGGTGGGAGCCCCCGGGGACCCCCCAGGGACCCCAGCATCCAGGTGGGAGCCCCCCAGACCCCCACGGCCCCCCAGGGACCCCGGTGTCTGGGCCTGAGACCCCACCCCCCGGCCAGGTGGGAGCCCCCAGGGACCCCCATGGCCCCCAGGGACCCCGGTGTCAGCCCCCCGGGACCCCAGGGTCTGGGGTGAGACCCCTCACCCACACAACCCCCATCCAGGTGGGAGCCCCCGGGACCCCCACGGCCCCCCAGGGACCCCAGCATCCAGGTGGGGGATCCCCTGGGACCCCACAACCCCCATCCAGGTGGGAGCCCCCAGGGACCCCGGTGTCAGCCCCCTGGGACCCCCACGTCAGCCCCCAGGGACCCCCAGGACCCTGGTGTCTGGGCGCGAGACCCCACAACCCCGTGTCGAGGTGGGGCCCCCCTGGGACCCCAGCATCTGTGGGTGGGAGACCCCGGGACCCCCACGTCAGACCCCCAGGACCCCCGGCATCCGGGTGCGAGCCCCCTGGGACCCCACATCCAGGCCGGGACCCCTGCCCCCCGGGACCCCAGGACCCCGACATCGGGGTGTGAGACCCCCAGAGACCCCCACCATCCGGGGGGAGACCCCCGCTCCCCCTCGGGGGACCCCAAAGTCTTGGTGGGAGACCCCCGGGACCCTGGCATGGCCCCCCAGGGGGTCCCCCCCCACGTGGGGGTCGTTGTCCCCCACCATGTGGGGTCCCTCACCACCTGGGGGTCCCCCCCCGGGTCCCCCCTCACCATGTGGGGTCCCTCCCCAGTCCCCCACCACGTGGGGTCCCCCCAGTCCCCCCTCACCACGTGGGGTCCCCCCATCCCCCCTCACCATGTGGGGTGTCCCCCCAGGTCCCCTCACCATGTGGGGTCCCCACCACCTGGGGTCCCCCGTCCCCCGTCACCATGTGGGGTCCCCCTGTCCCCCCACCACCTGGGGTCCCCCGTCCCCCTCACCATGTGGGGTCCCCCGTCCCCCGTCACCATGTGGGGTCCCCCTGTCCCCCCACCACCTGGGGTCCCCCGTCCCCCTCACCATGTGGGGTGTCCCCCCCGTCCCCCCACCACCTGGGGTCCCCCGTCCCCCCTCACCACCTGGGGTCCCCCATCCCCCCTCACCATGTGGGGTCCCCCTGTCCCCCCCACCACCTGGGGTCCCCCGTCCCCCTCACCATGTGGGGTCCCCCTGTCCCCCCCCACCACCTGGGGTCCCCCGTCCCCCTCACCATGTGGGGGTACTTCTCGAGGTCGGTGACGCTGATGTCCGTCAGTTTGATGTTCAGGTACTGGGGGGACGGGGGCGGCCAGAGACCCCCCGGCCCCACAGAACCCCCCCCAGCCCCATAGACACCCCCGGCCCCACAGAACCCCCCAGCCCCATAGACACCCCCGGCCCCACAGAACCCCCCCCATGGACCTCAAAGCCCCCAGCCCCACAGATACCCCTGGCCCTATAGACACCCCCAGCCCCACAGACACCCTCCAGTCCCCCAGCCCCATAGATACCCCCGGCCCCACAGACAGCCCCCCCAGACTCCGAAGCCCCCAGCCCCACAGACACCCCTCAGCCCCACAGACGCCCCCAGCCCCCGACCCCCACAGACACCTCCCCAGCCCCATGGCCGCCCCACCCCACACACCCGAAGCCCCCAGCCCTACAGACCCCCCAGCCCCACAGATGCCCCACAGATGCCCCCACCCCACGGACCCCGAAGCCCCCAGCCCCACAGACACCCCCACTCCCCCCAGCCCCACAGATGCCCCCCAGCCCCGAAGCCCCCAGCCCCACAGACACCCCCACTCCCCCCAGCCCCACAGACCCCCCGCCCCCTCACCTGGTCCACCGAGTGCAGGGTCCCGCAGATGCTGCAGGAGAGAAACGGGGTTCGTGGGGGGGGGCAGACAGGGGGCCGGGCTCAGGGGGGCCACGAGGGAGCCTATGGGGGGCTGGGCTGGGGGGGCATGGCAGGGCCTGGGGGGGGTCTCTGGGGGAATGGGTGGGGGGGCCTGAGGGGCCTATGGGGGCTGGGGGTGCACATGGGGGCATATGGGGGCCCAGAGGGGGTCTGGGGGGCTGGGCTGGGGGGGCCTATGGGGGTCTATGGGGTGCTGGGGGTACACATGGGGGCCATATGGGGGTCCAGGGGGTCTGTGGGGGGCTGGGCTGGGGGGGGCTATGGGGGGGGGGTCATGGGGGCTGGGGTACACATGGGGGCATATGGGGGGCCCAGGGGGTCTGGGGGGGAATGGGCTGGGGGGGCTGTGGGGGGGGGTCATGGGGGCTGGGGGTACACATGGGGGCCTATGGGGGCCCAGGGGGTCTGGGGGGGCTATGGGGGGTCATGGGGGCTCCCGGGCGCCAGGGGCCATGGGGGGTATGGGGGGTCCACGGGGTGGGGCGGGGGCTGCGGGGGGTCCAAGGGGGTGGGGGGCGCGGGGGAGCCGGGGGGGGGCTCCCACCTGAGGTCGTTCTTCAGCTCCACCACCACGTCCTTCCCCACCAGGGACTTGAAGAAGGAGTAGAAGAGCTGGGGGGGGGACACACGGGGGTCAGAGGTCACGGGGGTCACGGGGGTCACGGGGGTCAGGGGACCCCGCGATCTCCCCCTCCCCCGCCCCGCTCTCACCACCGCGGCCGCGGCGGCGCCTCCCCCGCCCGCCAGGAGCGCGCGCGACGCACGCCCCGCCCCCTTCCGCCGCGTCAGGCCTGGCCCCGCCCACTCCCTCTCCCGAGACTCCGCCCATCTCCCCGTCCCACCCCTCCAGGCCCCGCCCACCCCGTTTCCCAGGGTCCGCCCCGCCGAAGCAACGCCCACCCCTCCCCGAGGCTCTGCCCACCCCGAGGCCCCGCCCGCCCCCGCCGAGGCCCCGCCCATCCCGCCTCCACCGAGGCTCTGCCCACCCCGAGGCCCCGCCCACACGCCCCGAGGCCCCGCCCGCCCCCGCCGAGGCCCCGCCCACCCCTCCCCAGGCTCTGCCCACCCCGAGGCCCCGCCCGCCCCGCCGAGGCCCCGCCCACCCCTCCCCGAGGCTCTGCCCACCCCGAGGCCCCGCCCACACGCCCCGAGGCCCCGCCCGCCCCGCCGAGGCCCCGCCCACCCCGCCCGCGGGACGCGGAGGCGGCGGGAGGGAAGTGACTCACCCGCCCCCGCGCCGGGGCAAAGGTCGAGGGGCGGGGCCGCGGCCACGTGTCCGGGGACCCCACAGCCCCGTGTCCCCACGCCCCCGTGTCCCCGTGTCCCCAATCCCCCCGTGTCCCCCCGTCCCCCTGTCCCCATGCCCCTCCTGGGACCCACAGCCCCATGGCCCCGTGTCCCCTCGTGTCCCCACGTCCCCACGTCCCCGTGCGTTCCGTGGCCCCCAATATCCCCGTCCCCCACGTCCCCACGTCCCTGTGTCCCCATGTCCCCACGTCCCCACATCCCAATGTCCCCACGTCCCCCAATGTCCCCTGTCCCCCACATCCGTGTGCCCACGTCCCCACGTCCCCGTGTCCCCTGTGTCCCCATGCATCCCCCGTGTCCCCACATCCCCGTGTCCCCCGTGTCCCCACATCCTGATGTCCCCACATCCCCGTGTCCCCCATGTGTCCCCTGTGTCCGCATGTCCCCCATGTGTCCCCATGTCGCCATGCGTCCCCTGTGTCCCCATGTCCCTGTGTCCCCATGTCCCCCACATCCATGTCCCCATGTCCCCACGCATCCCCGTCCGCCACGTCCCCATGTCCCCATGTCCCTGTGTCCCCATGTCCCTGTGTCCCCATGTCCCCCACATCCCGATGTCCCCACGTCCCCACGCCCCCACTATCCCCTGTCCCCCACGCCCGTGTCCCCACGTCCCCCACACGTCCCCTGCGTCCCCCACGTCCCCTGCGTCCCCACAGCCCCACGTCCCCCGCGTCCCCACATCCCGATGTCCCCGTGTCCCCACGCCCCCCACACGTCCCCCGTGTCCCTTGCGTCCCCCGTGTCCCCGCAGCCCACGTGTCCCCCGTGTCCCGCGTCCCACGGCCCTGGTCCCCTCCCAGGCCACGGCCACCCACGCGCGGGTGGGGACCGGGCGGACCGGCCCCGCGGCCCCGTGACGACACCGTCACCCGGCCCCGGCCCTGTCCCCGTCACCGGCCCCGGCCCCGGCCCGGGGATTTAAGGGCGGCCCCGTGGCCCCGCGGCACCGACGGGACCTGGTGGTGAGTGGGGACACGGGGACGGGGACGGGGACAGGGATGGGGACATGGGGATGGGGACATGGGGACAGGGATGGGGACGGGGACGGGGATGGGGACATGGGGATGGGGACATGGGGACAGGGATGGGGACGAGGATGGGGACGGGATGGGACGGGACGGGACGGGACGGGACACGGGATGGGGACAGGGATGGGGACACGGGATGGGGACATGGGGACACAGGGATGGGGACGGGACGGGATGGGGACATGGGGATGGGGACATGGGGACACGGGGACGGGGACGGGACGGGACGGGATGGGGATGGGGATGGGGACATGGGGACACGGGACGGGACGGGATGGAATGGGATGGGACAGGGATGGGGACATGGGGATGGGGACATGGGGACACGGGACGGGACGGGACGGGACGGGATGGGGACACGGGATGGGGACATGGGGACACGGGATGGGGATGGGGACGGGATGGGGACGGGACGGGACAGGATGGGGACATGGGGATGGGACATGGGGACACGGGACGGGATAGGGGATGGGGACATGGGGATGGGGACATGGGGACACGGGACGGGATGGGGATGGGGACAGGGATGGGGACGGGATGGGGATGGGGACAGGGATGGGGACGAGATGGGGACATGGGGATGGGGACATGGGGACACGGGGATGGGGACAGGATGGGGACACAGGGATGGGATGGGGACATGGGGATGGGATGGGGACGGGACATGGGGACGGGGGACAGGGATGGGGACGGGGACATGGGGATGGGGACAGGATGGGGACACAGGGATGGGATGGGGACATGGGGACAGGGACAGGGATGTGGGGACATGGGGACGGGATGGGGACATGGGGACGGGATGGGGACGGGATGGGGACATGGGGACATGGGGACGGGGATGGGGACATGGGGACGGGATGGGACATGGGGGTGTGGATGTGGGGGACACGGGGGTGGGACAGGGACGTGGGGATGGGGACATGGGGACAGGACAGGGACAGGATGGGGACACGGGGATGGGGACACGGGGATGGGGCGTGGGGACGGGATGGGGACACGGGGACATGGAGAAGGCACTCGGGGGCAGGGAGGGGGCTGGGCTCTGTCCCCCATCGTCCCCCTGACGCCGTCCCCTCTGTCCCCTCTGTCCCCTCTGTCCCCTCTGTCCCCAGGCAGGATGTGTGCGGGCGCCGAGTGCCTGCTGTCCCTGCTGCGCTGGGCCTGGGGGCTCCTGCGGGGCTCTGGGGGGACACGGGCACGGTGAGGGGACACGGGGTGGCACCCACGGGGGGGGGGGGTGGCACCCATGGGGGTCCTGCGGGGGCTCTGGGGGGACACGGGAACGGTGAGGGGACACGGGGGTGGCACCCACGGGGGGTGGGGGATGGCACCCATGGGGGGTCCTGCGGGGGCTCTGGGGGGACACGGGCACGGTGAGGGGACACGGGGGTGGCACCCACGGGGGAGGGGGTGGCACCCATGGGGGGTCCTGCGGGGGCTCTGGGGGGACACGGGAACGGTGAGGGGACACGGGGTGGCACCCACGGGGGGGGGGTGGCACCCATGGGGGTCCTGCGGGGGCTCTGGGGGGACACGGGCACGGTGAGGGGACACCGGGGGTGGCACCCACGGGGGGTGGGGGTGGCACCCATGGGGGTCCTGCAGGGGCTCTGGGGGGACACGGGAACGGTGAGGGGACACGGGGTGGCACCCACGGGGGGGATGGCACCCACGGCGGGGGGGATGGCACCCATAGGGGGGACAGCAGGGGACACTGGGGACAGCTGGGACCCGGAGGGGGATGGCACCCACGGGGGGCTCTGGGGGGACACAGCGGTGAGGGGACACCGGGGACGCGGGTGACACCGGGGGACGCTGGGGATGGGGGGACGGGGACATCTGGGACCCACGGGGGGCCGGGGGGTGACGGTGGGGGTGGGGCCCCTCCGCTCCCCACTTCCTGCCCGCAGCCACCGCCCGGCCGGGTCAAGGTCAAGGCCGGAGGGGGGGGCAGGGCAAGGTTGGGGTCAAAGGTCACCACTGACACCCCTCCCCCTTCTCCCCCGCAGCCAGCCCCCCGCCCCCCGCCGGCCGAGAGGAGGACGCTGCTTCCCGGCAAAGAGGACTGAGACCCCAAAACCCCCGGACCCCCATAACCCCCGACCCCCATAACCCCCGGACCCCCATAACCCCCCGACCCCCCATAACCCCCGGACCCCCACCCCCGACCCCCGGGGTGAATAAACGACCTTGACCCCCTGCCCGCATCTGGGGTTTTTGGGGGGTGGAGGCTTCGCGCAGCCCCACCCCCCCCCCCGGCTACCAGAGCCCTCCCCACCCGCCGGGCGGGGCACTGCAGGGTCCCCCGCCCCTCCCCATTGTTCCCCCGGCGCCCATTGAGCCCGATGGGCCGGGCGGGGGAGGGCGGGGGAACCCCAGCATGGGGGGACCCCAGACCCCCCTCCCCGCGCCCCCCTCCCCTGCCTCAGTTTCCCCACATCCCCGAGGGGAGCGGGGAGGGGCGGGGCGGGCAGGGAGGGTTAATGCCCCCGTGGGGGGGTCACGCACATCCCCCTACCCCGGGCACCAGAGACCCCCCACGCCCTACGGGACCCCCACGCCCCCAGGACCCCCGAAGAACCCCCGCCCGCCTGGGGCCCGAGCCCCCACGGCCACGAGGGTCCCCATGCCCGCCCCCGGACACCACTGACCCCCCACGCCCCACGGGACCCCCACGCCCCCCCGGGACGCCCCTTCCCCCCCTCGGCCCCCGGAGCCCCCGACCCCTTCGGCCCCGAGAGCGGCTCCCACGCGTGGGGGCCGAGACTGGGGGGCCCAGGCCCTTCGCCCCCCCGCGTGGGCTCCTCCCCTCCCCCTCCTCCGGAGACCCCGAGCCCCGCAGCGCCCACGGCCCCGGCGGCGAGGTCCGGGCGGGGGGATCGGGGAAATGGGGGGTCGGGGGGTCGGGGGGAAGGTCCTGGGGTTCCAGCACGTGGGGAGGGGAGGGCCGGGGGTTTCCGTGGGTTCTCGGGGTGGGGGCTCTGTGGGGGGTCCCATGGGGCTCCCTGGGGTGTCTCGTGGGGCCTGGGGGTCATAAGGGACTGGGGGGCTGGGGGACACGGGGGTCCCGGGGTTTTGGGGGTCCTGGGGGTCCTGGGGGCTGGCGAGGGTCTGGGGGTCATGGGGGTTGGGGGCCCGGGGCCCGGGGGGGCCATGAGGGGCTGGGGGGACAGAGGGGTCCTGGGGGCTGGGGGGTTTGGGGGGCCTGGGGGGCCCGGAGGTCATAAGGGGCTGGGGGGCTGGGGGACGCCGGGGTCGGGGGTCCTGGGGTTTGGAGGGGTCGGGGGGTCATGGGGGGTTTTGGGGGTCATGGGGGCCTGGGGGGTCACGGGGGGTCACGGGGGTTTGGGGTTATGGGGCTTTTGTGGTGGGGGACACACGCGGGACAGGGGGACCCCAGGGTCCGCCCCCGCGATCAGCTGCATGGCTGCCGGCCGGGGAGGGGCGGGGGAGGGTGGGGGCCATGGGGGGTCAAGGACGTGGGGAGGACAAGGACATGGGGGGGCTGGGGGCCATGGGGGCTGGAGAAGGAGGTCAGAGCTCTGCGGGGGGTTCCACGCAGTGGGGTCCCTGGCCCCCCCGACCCCCGCCCCTCCTCCCTTACGGCCCCCTCCTACCTGCCCCCTGGGGCCCCCGCCCCCACCATGCACGGGTGGGGGGGCCCCCTGCCCCCAGTAAAGCTCTTGCTCTGTGCTCTGTGTCTCATTGAGGGGACCCAGGCGTCCAGGCACCCCCCCCCCCAAATTATTGGGGTGACCCCCCCTTGGGGTCCCTGCTGGTCCTGGGGGATGGGCAGCAGGGGGTGGGGGTGGGGTCCCGGGGGATGGGGGGCTCCGGGGGGTCTATGTGGGGCTCCAGGGGTGGGGGGTCCTGGGGGTTGGGGGGCTCCAGGGGGTGGGGGTCTACGGCCCAGGGGCTCTGTTTAAGCTCAGCCCGTGGCCTCCTGCCCACGGACCTGCCCGCTGCCCGTCCCTGCCCGTCCCTGCCCGTCCCTGCCCATCCCTGCCCGTCCCTGCCCGTCCCTGCCCGTCCCTGCCCGTTCCTGCCCATCCCGCCCCTGCCCGTCCCTGCCCGTCCCTGCCCGTCCCTGCCCGTCCCTGCCCGTCCCTGCCCGTTCCTGCCCATCCCATCCCTGCCCGTCCCTGCCCGTCCCTGCCCATCCCTGCCCGTCCCTGACCATCCCATCCCTGCCCATCCCTGCCCATCCCTGTCCATCCCTGCCCGTTCCTGCCCATCCCGTCCCTGCCCATCCCGTCCCTGCCCGTCCCTGCCCGCCCCATCCCATCCCTGCCCGTCCCTGCCCGTTCCTGCCCATCCCGCCCCTGCCCGCCCCATCCCATCCCTGCCCGTCCCTGCCGTCCCTGCCCGTCCCTGCCCATCCCTGCCCGTCCCTGACCATCCCATCCCTGCCCGTCCCTGCCCGTCCCTGTCCGTCCCTGCCCATCCCTGTGCATCCCTGCCCGTTCCTGCCCATCCCGTCCCTGCCCATCCCGTCCCTGCCCGTCCCTGCCCGTTCCTGCCCATCCCGTCCCTGCCCGCCCCTGCCCGCCCCTGCCCGCCCCTGCCCGCAGGCAGACCCCCGGGCTTTCCGGCGGGCTCTGTCCCCGGGGCAGGCGCGGGCGCTGCCGAGCCGGGAACCCGGCACCCGGGGACCCAACAAAGCCTCAGAGAAGGGGTTTGCGCCCGGGAAATCCCATCCCATCCCCTCCTCATCCTCATCCTCATCCTCATCCTCATCCTCATCCTCATCCCATCCCATCCCATCCCCTCATCTTCATCCTCATCCTCATCCCATTCCCTCCTCATCTTCATCCTCATCCCATCCCATCCCATCCCATCCCATCCCATCCCATCCCCTCATCCTCATCCTCATCCCCATCCCCTCCTCATCCTCATCCCATCCCCTCCTCATCCTCATCCTCATCCCATCCCATCCCATCCCATCCCATCCCATCCCCTCATCCTCATCCTCATCCCCATCCCCTCCTCATCCTCATCCTCATCCCATCCCATCCCCTCATCTTCATCCTCATCCTCATCCTCATCCCCTTCCCTCCTCATCCTCATCCCATCCCATCCCATCCCCTCATCTTCATCCTCATCCTCATCCTCATCCTCATCCTCATCCCATCCCATCCCATCCCCTCCTCATCTTCATCCTCATCCTCATCCCATCCCCTCCTCATCCTCATCCCATCCCATCCCCTCCTCATCCTCATCCTCATCCCCATCCTCATCCCATCCCTCCTCATCCTCATCCCCATCCCCATCCTCATCCTCATCCCATCCCATCCTCAGACCCATCGCATCCCCATCTTCATCCCATCCCCATCCCATCCTCATCCTCATCCCATCCCATTCTTATCCCCTCTTCATCCCATCCCCATCCCATCCTCATCCTCACCCCCTCCTCATCCTCATCCCCATCCCCATCCTCATCCCATCCCCTCCTCATCCTCATCCCCATCCCCATCCTCATCCTCATCCCATCCCATCCTCAGACCCATCGCATCCCCATCTTCATCCCATCCCATCCCCTCCTCATCCTCATCCTCATCCCATCCCATTCTTATCCCCTCTTCATCCCATCCCCATCCCATCCTCATCCTCACCCCTCCTCATCCTCATCCTCATCCCATCCCATTCTCATCCCCTCTTCATCCCATCCCCATCCCATCCTCATCCTCACCCCTTCCTCATCCTCATCCTCATCCTCATCCCTCCTCCTCCTCACACTCATCCTCATCCCATCCCATCCCATCCCATCCCATCCCCTCCCCCTCCTCATCCTCATCTTCATCCTCATCCCATCCCCTCCTCATCTTCATCCTCATCCCATCCCCTCCTCATCCTCATCCCATCCCATCCCCTCCTCATCCCATCCCCTCCTCATCCTCATCCCCATCCCCATCCTCATCCTCATCCCATCCCATCCTCAGACCCATCGCATCCCCATCTTCATCCCATCCCATCCCTCCTCATCCTCATCCCATCCCCTTCTCATCCCCTCTTCATCCCATCCCCATCCCATCCTCATCCTCACCCCCTCCTCATCCTCATCCTCATCCTCATCCCATCCCCTCCTCACACTCATCCTCATCCCATCCCATCCCATCCCCTCCTCATCCTCATCTTCATCCTCATCCCATTCCCTCCTCATCTTCATCCTCATCCTCATCCTCATCCTCATCCCATCCCATCCCATCCCCTCATCTTCATCCTCATCCTCATCCCATTCCCTCCTCATCTTCATCCTCATCCTCATCCTCATCCTCATCCCATCCCCTCCTCAGACCCATCGCATCCCCATCTTCATCCCATCCCATCCCCTCCTCATCCTCATCCCATCCCATCCCATCCCCTCTTCATCCCATCCCCATCCCATCCTCATCCTCACCCCCTCCTCACCCTCATCCTCATCCTCATCCTCATCCCATCCCATTCTCATCCCCTCCTCATCCCATCCTCATCCTCACCCCCTCCTCATCCTCATCCTCATCCTCATCCCATCCCCTCCTCATCCCATCCCCATCCCATCCTCATCCTCACCCCCCTCCTCATCCTCGTCCTGCCTCCCAGCAGCACCCACAGAGCTGCCGCTCCCTCCCGGCGCGGGGCCCCTGCCGACGCACGCAGCCGCTCTTCGGGGTTTTTATTAAATGTAAAAAATACATAAAACCATCGAGGAAAACGATGAAAACGAAGAAGAAATAAAAGAGCCTTCCTCTCTTTGCTCGCTACCGAGAGGCTGTGGCACCCGGCTTCCGCCCGGGAGCAGGAGGAAAATCCCCCCCGACGCCCGAGATTTCCGGAATCAGCCGCGCCCGCCAGGCTGCACCTCGGTCCGAGGACGGGAAGAGGAGACTCTCGCTCAAATCTGCCTTTTTTGGCCCAGAGCTGCCCCAGACAGGAGAGGAAGGCGGGCCGGTGAACGCCGTCCCGCTCGGGCACCGCCCCCGCCCGTGCTCGCGCGGGAGGACCGGCACCCCTGGGGGTGGGGGACGGGGACGGCATGGCCGTTGCGGTGAGGACCGCCTTGACGGAGCTGCGCTCCTCGCCTGGCAAAGGGGCCGGGACCCTCGGCCAGGAGGAAAAACGTCTTCTCTCCGCGTGGGACTCCCTGAGGTTTCTCTGCAGCCCTTCTCCCCATCTCCGGGAAGGCCTGGGAAAGCACGAGGGTCTCCACCTCCATCTCCTGGTGGACCTTGCAGCCCATCTTCGGGCGGAGCAAGCGGGCGCTGGTCCCAGCAGGTCACAACCTGCTCCTCCTGCCTCCTAATCCACGTGCATCTTCATGTGGGACATCAAGGAGACCTTGGTCCGGTAGCAATTCCCGCACTCGGAGCATCGGTAGGGAGCTTCTCCCGTGTGGGTCCTCTCGTGTTCCAGGCATTTGGAGCTCATGGTGAAGCCCTTCCCGCACACGTGGCACCTGTAGGGTCTCTCCCCGGTGTGGATCCGCTGGTGAACGATCAGGTGGGAGGTGTTCGTGAAGCTCAAGCCGCACTCGGGGCATTTGTGGGGTCTCTCCCCGGTGTGGAGCTTCTTGTGGAGCTTGAGGTTGAACCTCCGAGTGAAGCTCTTCCCGCACTCGGAGCAGAGATGGGACTTCTCCGCCTTGCGTGGGCTCTGGGGGAAGAGCTCCGGGCTTATCGCCACGCTGGGACGCTGGTTGGGCTCCTCCGACCGGTGGACCTGCTCGTGGGACGTGAGGTCGGAGCTGTCGCTGAAGCTCTTCCCGCATTCGGGGCACTTGTGGGGCTGCTCCTGGGTGTGAAGCTGCTGCTCTCGGCTCAGGCCGCTCCTACAGTCAAGGGTCTTCCGGCACTCGGACACCCGCTCCTCGGCACAGGCCGTCTCCTTGGGGTCCTCCGAGATGTCCTCACGAGGACGCAACTGCTCCTGCCTCTCACCGGGCCAAGACTCTGCTCTTGGCTGCTCTCCTCGGACGTTGTCCTCCTCAGGACCCCAACATCCATCCCCCTTCTCCATCCTCAAGCTGGATCCGTTCGGTTCTCCTTGCCGGGAGGCTCCGGGCTGGGAATTCTCCTCCTGGTGGCCACCATCACCTGCTGATAGAGAACGGGGCTGAGACGTGACATCCCACGTGGAAAACCGGGGGCCTCCGCATGGAAAAATGGGGCTCTCCGCACCCCAAGGACCTTCCTACCCCATGCATTAACCCCCCTGAACCCAGGGTGCCAGGGATGGACCCGAACCGGGGGACGGAGCAAAGACCTGGGGTAAGTCAAGGTTACCTGGTGGAACCGTGGCCTCACGGCTACTCCGCTGGGTGTCCTGGGACGGAGATGTCGGCTGGTCCACCCTGTCCCTGCTGTGGACCTTCTTATGGGCGTTACAGCGGAAGTTTTGGGTGAAACCCTTCCCGCAGACGGGACACTTGAAGGGCTTCTCGCCCGTATGGACCGTCTTGTGTCGGACCAGGTCGGAGCTCTTCCGGAAGCTCTTCCCGCAGTCCCGGCACTCGTAGGGTCTCTCGCCCGTATGGACCCGGCGATGCATGAGGAGATATTGCTGCCGGGCGAAGCTCTTCCCGCAGTCGGGACAGACGTAGGGTTTCTCATCGGTGTGGACCACTTGGTGGGAGATGAGGTGGGAACTTTGGCTGAAGCTCTTCCCGCAGTCCAAGCACTTGTAGGGCTTCTCGCCCCGATGGAGCATCTCGTGGATGAGCAACGGGGAGCCGTCGTTGAAGCCCTTCCCGCAGACGGAGCACTTGTAGGGTCTCTCGCCCGTGTGGAGGCGTCGGTGGCGGACGAGGTGGTTCCTCCAGTTGAAAATCCGGCCGCACTCCTCGCACTTGTGGGGCCTCCTCTTGGATTTAGGTCTCGCCTGGGTCTCGCCTTCGCCCGCGTCGTCCAGATTCCCGTGCTTGGTGGTTTCTCCCCATCTCTCCCCGACTCCCGGCCTCCAGTTCTCGCAGCCTTCGTCCTGCGTTGCCTCCTCGTCTTCTGCATCACCCTCCACCGCCTCCATCTCTTGCTCCACCTTCACCCCCACCTTCTCGGGGTTCTCCTTCCTCGTCCACCCCATACCTGCGGGGACAAGGGGGGGGGGGGGGTCACCAACGCCCTCACGGCCGCTCTTCAACGCGCCTCGTCGCAAAGCCCTGCTAACGAGGAGCTCGTGGCCAACCGGCCCCGCGGGGGACGCCGCGGCATGGCTGGAACCCCCACCCGCGGAGGGTGCACCCCCCCTCCGGGCGGGGCGGGGGCCGCATCCCCAAGGAAAACCCCCGGCTCCGCAGGCCACCGGCCAGGAGAAGGGACCTTCCCACCACCATTTCCTATTGCTCCGGCGCTTCCCTGCCTGCGCTCCTGCCCGACCCCCCCTGCCCGCATGCAGCCCCCCCCCCCCCCCTTAGCGCTTGCTTCTGGGGTGGCTTCAGCTTTGCCCCCCCCCAAAAAAAAAAAAAAAAGGGGGAAAAGGGGTTTTCCACGAAGGGGGGAGGGGGGAAACCCCATGCAGGGGATGTGCCCCCCGGTCGGTCCCCACCGCCCCGCGGAGCCGGGGGGGTCCCCAGCGCCGCCGCCGCCGCCCCCTCCCTCCGCCGCGGCGGCTCGGCCTTGTCCCAGCCCCTTCCTGTGCCTCCGCACAGGCGGCCGGGCTGCAACCGGCCCCGAGCCGGGCCGAGCCGGGCGGGGGGCCTGGGAAGGGGGGTGGGGGGCCGGAGCATCCCCCCCTCCGTCGCTTGGAGGGGATCGGGGTGCGGGGGGAGCGGCGTCAACACCGCCCCCCCCCGGGTGTAGCATCACCCTCGGGACGGCAGCATCGTCAGGGGAGCGTCACCCGTGGGAGAGCATCGCCCATGGGGGAGCATCGTCCATGGGGGAGCATCGTCCATGGGGGAGCATCACCTATGGGAGAGCATTGTCCCTGGGGGAGCATCACCCACGGGGGAGCATCACCCACGGGGGAGCATCACCTATGGGGAAGCATCACCCATGGGAGAGCATCACCCACGGGGGAGCATCGCCCATGGGGGAGCATTGCCCATGGGGGAGCATCACCTATGGGAGAGCATCACCTATGGGAGAGCATCGTCCCTGGGGGAGCATAACCTATGGGGAAGCATCACCCACGGGGGAGCATCACCTATGGGGGAGCATCACCCATGGGAGAGCATCGTCCCTGGGGGAGCATCACCCACGGGGGAGCATCACCTATGGGGAAGCATCACCCATGGGAGAGCATCACCCATGGGAGAGCATCACCTATGGGAGAGCATTGTCCCTGGGGGCGCATCACCCACGGGGGAGCATCACCTATGGGGAAGCATCACCCATGGGAGAGCATCACCTATGGGAGAGCATTGTCCCTGGGGGCGCATCACCCACGGGGGAGCATCACCTATGGGAGAGCATTGTCCCTGGGGGAGCATCACCCACGGGGGAGCATCACCTATGGGGAAGCATCACCCATGGGAGAGCATCACCCACGGGGGAGCATCACCCACGGGGGAGCATCGCCCATGGGGGAGCATTGCCCATGGGGGAGCATCACCTATGGGGAAGCATCACCCATGGGAGAGCATTGTCCCTGGGGGAGCATCACCCACGGGGGAGCATCACCTATGGGGGAGCATCACACATGGGAGAGCATCACCCATGGGAGAGCATCACCCACGGGGGAGCATCAGCTCCAGGAGAGCATCCTCCAAGGAAGAACATCATCCCCAGGGAAACATCACCCATGGGAGAGCATCATCCCCAGGGGAGAGCATCACCCATGGGGGAGCATCACCTCTGGGGGAGCATCATCCTCGGGTGACCATCACCCACGGGACAGCATCATCCCTCGGGGAGCATCATCCCCGGGAGGGTATCGTCCTCAGGTGACCATCACCCCCAGGGGACCATCATCCCTGGGGGAGCATCACCTCCAGGAAAGCATCATCCCTGGGGAGCATCATCCCCTTCGGGGCGAGCTTCATCCCCAGGAGAGCATCACCCCTGGGAAAGCAGCATCCTCGGGTGACCATCACCCAAGGGAGAGCATCATCCCTGGGGGAGCATCACATCCACGAGAGCATCCTCCAATGGAGAACATCATCCCTAGGGGACCATCACCTCCAGAAGAGCGTCCTCCAATGGAGAACATCATCCCTAGGGGACCATCACCTCCAGAAGAGCGTCCTCCAATGGAGAACATCATCCTTGGGGGACCATCACCTCCAGAAGAGCGTCCTCCAATGGAGAACATCATCCCTAGGGGACCATCACCTCCAGAAGAGCGTCCTCCAATGGAGAACATCATTCTTGGGGGACCATCACCTCCAGAAGAGCGTCCTCCAATGGAGAACATCATCCCTGGGGGACCATCACCTCCAGAAGAGCGTCCTCCAATGGAGAACATCATCCTTGGGGGACCATCACCTCCAGAAGAGCGTCCTCCAATGGAGAACATCATCCCTAGGGGACCATCACCTCCAGAAGAGCGTCCTCCAATGGAGAACATCATCCTTGGGGGACCATCACCTCCAGAAGAGCGTCCTCCAATGGAGAACATCATCCCTAGGGGACCATCACCTCCAGAAGAGCATCCTCCAATGGAGAACATCATCCCTAGGGGACCATCACCTCCAGAAGAGCGTCCTCCAATGGAGAACATCACCCCTGGGGGAGCATCTCCCAGGGGCTCAGCGAGCCCAGGTGGGTGCAGCCCATCGTTGGGTTTCTTGACCCATCTTTGGGTGAAGAAATGGGTGACAGGAAGGGAGAGCCGGCGTCTGCTGGTTTTTTTTCCCCCAGCGCGCGTAAATTTAGTGGCGGTTGGTGAGATTTTGGGTTGAAAAGCCGCTGCCAGGGGAGGCGGGGGCTTTGCTGCCGACGTCCTTCGGCGCAGCCGAAAGCCGAAGAAAAAGAGAAGCTCCCTTTAGCTGCACCGTGCGTGGAGGGCACGCGTGGCGATGGGACGTGGACCCCTTGGAGATGCCTACAGGGCTCAGATGTCACCAGCAGAAGGGTCAGGAGATGCAACCCTATCACCAGGCAGCATTATCAGGACGGTGAGGGTGCTAATTAGCATTAATGACCCTGATCAGCCCCACCTAGGACCAGCTGATGGCCCAAGGGCTATATTTAAGTCCAACCCAGGGTCCTCCACCCTGCTGGAGGAGCCATGGCCAGGGCTGGCCTGTGGTTCCTCCTGACCTGCAGCCTTGGTTCCTGGCTTGACCCTGGATCTGCCTCATCCCTGTGGATTCACCTGATGATCCGGACCCTTGGCTGAACCCGGCTGCTCTGCAGGACCCCTCCTCCCCATCCAATAACCCCCAAAAGTGTCACGGAGAGAGTTTTTATTGAAATAACATCTTTTGTAAATACGTGTTGAGTATATTGCAACACCCGGGGAGGAGGTGGACATCAGGAACCGAGCACCGTGAACCCTCGTGCTGCAGGAACGGCGCAACAGAGACCAACCCCCCCTTAAACTGGCCACGTTTCACGAGATTTTAGGGACTGGAGATAAAGTGGAAAAGAGAAGGGTGGAGCTGCGCAGCTCCTTCTTCCCAGACTCTCATCTTGGCGTTGGCACCGTGAGGTTTTCCTTTCCGTATCTCAGGTGGGTTCTGACACCCTTGGGTCCCAACACCCTTGTTGGTTTGGACTCTGCCTGTAGCTGAAGGACGAGGACTTCTAGGAGCAAGCCGCTCGCTTGGAGACATCACCTTAGGAGGAGACAAATGCGTCTTCGCCACCGCAAGCTCCGCAACAAGGGGCGGGGATAGCTCTGCTCAGGTGGAGATGTCCCCATGGCTTAACTGGGAGAGTCTTGGGACACCGTGGTGGTGCGATGTCACCGGAGGGGCCTTGAGCTGCTTGTGGACACATCACGGCTGCTTGTGGACAGTAGCGTGGGTTTCCCCATCTTGGTCGTGTCCCGCTTCCAGCGTGTGCGGGGCCTGTCGTCCCGTGTGGAGGCTCTGCAGGGGGAAGCACGAAGGGAGCAGAGGCTCCTCCACGCTGGGGACGCGTGGGGGCGAAGGAGGTGACTTCAGGTTGAGTTGGGCGATCGGCCCCACGCGGAACCAGGGCCGGATCCTCTCCCCGCTCAGTGGGGCCAGCGGGAAGGTGAAGAGCAGCTCTTGGTTGTCAGCATTGAAGAAGGCTACCTGCTGTCCCTCAAAGTCCAGGTAAACCCTAATCCTCCGGGGCATCTGGGTGAGGGCGAGAGCTGTGTGGTCAGGGGAGGTCAGAGCCCAATACTTGCCCCCGCAGTGGAAAAGAGCCAAGATCCCATCTTGAGGAGCTGGGTTGATCCACCCCTTCCTCTTCATGGACTCCTTGGCCACCCCCATCGCCCAGACCCCTCCGTCCTCCGTCCCCACGTCCACCTCCCAGAAGAATCTCCCCGAGACGAATCCCTCCTGGCCGAGGACGCAGTGGTAGGTGTCGTATCTCTCGGGGTTATCTGGCATGGCTTGCCGTGTGTCCCCACGCCGTACGCTCTTCCCGCCCGCCGAGAGGATGAGCTGGGGGTGCGCCGTGTCTGCGTCCAGCGTGACGTGCGCTGCAGGGAGAGGGGGAGAGCTCAGCTGAAGACCCCCGTTGCCTTTGGGGTCTCCTGAGGTTGGTTCCCCTTGGAGAAATGTTTTGTGGGACCTTAAGTGCTCAGCGCAGCCAGAGCTTGGTCCTATCTCCTGCTGGCTCCAGCCAGATGATGCCTCCCCTGGGAGACCACGTTGGCCAAGCGCTGGTCAGGATGTGGCTGCCCCGTTTCGGGAGCTAAGAGACCTTGCGGTGTGGATGTGGGCTGCTCTGCGCCAGTGCAGAGAATGGACCCAAACCCAATTAATTTAGGAGGAGCCTCGTTAGACATCTGGATCTACCTCTTGGGGAGGAACCGAGAGCATCACCCTGGGTGGAGACGCAATGAGTTTCCCCATCCTGCAACCCTCTTCCCAGGGGAGTTTGCCTGAGAGCATCCCAGCTCTGTACCTCCTCTAACACCGGCTTCCACGCTCGCTATGCTGGGCGTCAAGACCCTCGGTCTTCAGAAACAGCCGAAAAACCCCCAGAAAAACACTTATTTAGTGGGAAAAGGAAGCAGAAAGCATCAGCGCAGTTGAGTTGTTGAGGCTCAGCCCTCAACTTATCCATCTCCCCCCAGCAGCACAGGGGAAGAGACCCATGGAGGGGGCAAAGCACGAGACCCAGGTACCTTCTTCCACCGGGACGATGGCGTTTCTCCACCCTGAAACCAAAGAGATGTGATCGCAAGCGGGTCCTCTGCCACGGCGAGGGGGTGCGGGGTGACTTGGGGTGGTGGCCCTCATGGCTGCAGACCAGTCCCGGGCATGCTTCGGTTTAATGTCCCCAAATTTAACTTATTTTACAGCATAAGTGCATCAAAATGGGAACCTGGATGTCCTTTCTGGTCCAATTAATCTTTTTGGGTTTTTTTTAGACCCTGGAAGTTTTTTGCAATTGGTGGTAGTGGGGTCTTGGTAATAAAACTGAGCAAGACCCGTCCCACCCACCCCACCCCCCAAAAAAAATATGTGCTCCTTGAAAGACCACGGGGCTGGGGGAAGAGCAAGGATCAAACTTACGCAGGTCTGCAGCGTGTTTCTCTGAAAAAGAAAAGAAAAAAAAAGTTTTTTGTAAAAACATGTGCTTTTGGGGGTCAAAACCTCATACTTTGATCCCTACGTAGCCACCAAACGCAAGGGTCTGGTAAGAGGTCCTTTTATGGTGCTAACCTCCAAAATCTGCCCCGAGAGGGGGAAGCGGCTGCGAGGGAAAACTGGCTTGAAGGAAGGATTTTTGGGCACCCCAAGGGGCTGGAAGGAGTTTGTGGGGTTGGTGCCGCCAAGAAGTTGGGCTCAACCTCATCTGAAGTTGGACGAAGAAGGTTAGGGGAAGGTCTTCTCCTCTGTCCCAGGCTTTTAGTGGGTGGAAGAAGCAAAGCAATACTTACGTATTTCCATATCGCGTTCTCCTGGAAGGGGAAAAAAATATAAATGAAAGCAGGAAGGAATAGGTGGCATCGCTAGAAAATGCTGATTTGGTGCTGGCAACTTGTCCAGGAGCTTGAAGACCTTTTTGCTTTTCTCCTGCCTGGGACTTTGGAAGTTGAGTTGAAGGAAGGGTCGGGTTGAAGTTGGGAGGTGATGCTGGGTTTTTTTGGGGGAAAACTGCTGAACTGATTGCCCAAAGTGGGATTTTTGGTGGGTGGTGTGGCCTTATTCTAAGAGCAAAAGGGGTTCTTGGTCCTCCTCTTGCTTGGCGCTTCTTCGTTAGCCACGTTGCCATCAAAGCTAGCGGCTTTAATTTGGCAAAGAAGAGAAGTTGGGGATTTACTGCGTTCTCAGACGGCCTTTGGGGAGAAATCTACAAATTTGAATTTTATTCTTCTGCAAACAAGGAAGCTTGTTTTTATTCCTCCAAAACTTTATTCCTCCAAAACTAAGGAAGCTTATTTTTATTATTTCAAAATTTTATTCCTCCAAAACCAAGCTCTCCTCGAAAGCCATACCAAAGGTATAATTAAACTACTACAAACGTGTGTGCTATAGACGGGCTTTGTAAACTGCAGCCCGTCTCCTCAGAGGTTTATTACACAAAAATGAAGAGATTTGGCCTTCCCTAAGGTTGGTTACCCAAGTTGGCCAACTCAGATGAAGTCATGCACTTTATTTGCTCCCCGATTTTTCTCGCTTCCTCCCTGCTAGTTTATGAACTCCCATGAGGAAGCGAGCATCTGTCTGCAGCTCCTCTTTTTCCCTTAATGACAGAAAAAAAAACCCCACGCTACTTACGGATTTTGGCATCGCGTTTCTCTGAAAGGAAAAGCAGAAGTAAGCATAAGAGGAAGTTTCCTTTCTCACAGGAGAATTGCTGGTGGCTGAGGTCTGCCTGGGGTATGGAGAGCGGTGTGGAAGCTCAGCATCAATACCATAACTGGCAGAGCTTGGTTAAAAAAGGGAAAAAGCAGGAAAAAAGTAGAGATTTTCCCAATTCTGTGGGGTTTTTGGTGTGTTTTCAGAATTTAAATTAAATCTATTCAACCTTTTCCCACCCCTCAATTATTTCACATGGCTTTTTGGTGTGAAATCACCCAGCAAATGCCGTTTTAAAAGCAAATTTAGGAGACGTACGCGTGTGAGACCCACCCCTCCTTCGCTACCACAGAAACGTACCTTTTCAAAAGGGGGGGGGGAAGAGCATCTCTTACCGAGTTCTGCAGCATGTTGGGCTGTAAGAAAGAACAGGGAACGTCGTGTGGGTTAAAGGGAGGTTTCTCCCACGCCTACGTCACGTGCGGGTGACCCGCGATGGAGGCGTTGGCTGAAGACCGGGTATTTTTTGGCTTGGTTGATGCTGGAGGGGGGTTTTGGTGTGGAATGAGGATGTTTGCTTGCGTTGGAGCTCTTCTTCCCTTGCGGCCCATCCTTGTGGTTTGCTTTAGAGGCTTTGATGGTCACCCTGGTCAAGGTCATGAGCTATTGGGGATGGAGATTGTGCTTCTGGTCCCTAAAACCTGATATTTTTGGAATATTTAAATGGGATAGAGCTCTAGCCAGTCTCAAATGCCTGGGGACAGTTGGTCCTCCTTTGAGCGGGTCCATATCAATTCAGCGTGGTCTTGGGTGCTCAAATAACCCTCTTGGGTGCCCCAAAGTCCTCTTGCTCTTTCCTAAAGCCTTACCTCGTAGCCATAAGATAAAAAGAGAGAAGACGACCAGCAAAGCGAAGCAGGCAGCCAGGGTCGCGAACAAAGCTGCCATCCAGGGAGAGTTCTTTGGGAAAATAGGGTCTGGAATAGAAAAATTCCCCAAATTGTGTTAATCTGGGATGCAATTCTATGTGTACCTTGTGTGTTGGAGTGACTGGGGCCACACGTAAATGCGTGGTGGTGTTACGCTCTTATAGAAAAGTAGTTTATTAATGTGAGCCCATGGGAAATACAAAACTGAAAAGAAATCCCCATAAAAATCCTAAAACACTTTTGCATTTCATGTTCTGTGATGGGAATATGTAGAAATACGGTGTCTTGTAAGTGCTCGGTCTCGTCTGAGCATCTTTATTGAAATATTTAGACCTGAGGTTGCTTTGAGCATCTTTATTTAGACCTGAGGTTGCTTTTTAATATTTTTAATAGAAAATTCCTGCTTTAGCAATGGTTCTTAAGAAAGTTTCGCTGAAACCAACTTTCTACTAAAAAAAATAATTCTGAATATCCCTGGTTTGATCCCTGATGGTCCAGAAACCAGTTCCTCCTCCATCACACACTCGTGATGTATGGGGTGCCGCAGCCAAAGGTCTGTCTGGGGATGCCACAGGTCCCCCATGCCCAGAAGCCTCCTCAGATGCAGCCAACAACAACCGGGTGCATAAAATTAGGGGAAGAAAACCCTTATTTCCCAGGTATGACTTCTAAAACTCTAATTCTGGTGGAAAAATCACCTGATATATGAATGGTCGAGTCCTTCTCCTGGGGAAGCAACGTGTTCCTGATGGAACAGGACACGTTTTGTTTTGCGTTTCTTTGGATGACGATGGACTTCTCCACTTCAAAGAAGCCGTTCTGGTCTTGGGAGTCGGACTGGGTGAAGGATGGGAGCTGCTGGCCCTGGAAATCTCTCCACAGCATCTCAGGCTTTGGGTACCAGCCGGTTGCTCGACATCCCACTCGGATTCCCCCATCTTGGTAATCCTCCACGGAGAGGAGCGGGCTGGAACCTGCAACTGGCACAAAAAAAAAAAACCAAACCCACCTCTATCAGCCAAACTGAGCGGCCATCCCGGAGGAGACCTTCTCAAAGCTTTTTCCATTCACAGCCACTAAGTCAGGGCAGCACTGGTGAAAGACTGATGGAAAACATCTGAGCTGGGCATGGAATTGATGTTGTTTATTCCTGTTTTCCTCCTTCCTCAAATAAACCCCAAACCTCATGAATTTTCAGTTGTGGGGACAGCCCGAGCCTGATTGATTTACCCTCAGCGATGTCCTCAGAGTCACAAGGCAACCGTGAAATCACGCAACCCATCCAGCGCAGCTTCTCCTAAAGAGAAGGCTGTGGCAGATGGCAGGTTGTGAGATGAAGCCATCTCCACCCAGAAGGACGCTCGTTCCCTCTGCAGACTACGCAAGGTGAGACCTGATGGGTTTAGGGAGGAAAGTCCTGTCTTTGGGACATGGGAGATGCTTGGCCAACTGCCAGGTCAATGGTCTCCAGCTGGGAAACGTGTGGTGCCCATGTTCATGTCTGCTCATGTCCCACCTTGGGACAATTTGGAGACCACATCCTTAACAGGGAAAGGTGCACAAGGATGTATCTTTGGGTTCAGCTGCGTCATCTCCTGCTCCTTCCACGTGATCTCCTTTGAAGCAAGCCAACTAGAGATGAAGCCAGGGCTGTGGTCTGAGATGGTTGACCTGGGAGAGCCAGGAGGTTTCTCCTGGGTTAGAGGATGGTGTTGCTGTATCTGTGAGGTGTCAGGGGTTTGGTGGTGGGGACAGTCCATATTCTGCAGGGATCTGAGGCCAGGCAGGTCAGGAGATGCTCGTGAGGAGCTGGGCTACCAAGCAGAGAAAAACCAAAAGGGATTTCTGAGTTGTAGTGGGCAAATGGGACATGCCAGAGGTCCATCTCGTAGACAGCCCTGTCTCCTGGCTTTTACCTGCTACCTTCAGCTCCAGCGTGGCTTCTTCGTAAAAATTCCCATCTTTGATGAGACACTGGTACTGTCCCTCATCGCTCAGCCTGGTCCTGAGGATCCTCAAGGAAACGTTCCCCACAGAGATGCCCTCTCTTATAAACTCTGTCCTCTCCTGGTATTCGGGCATCTGGGAGGAGTAGTGGTCCTGCCCGCTGTGGTAGAGGTGGACGTAGATGGAGAACCGGGACCGAAACCACCTCACCTCCATGTTCTCGGCGTTCAGCCTGGGGGAGAGGTGGCAAGGCAGCACGATGTCTTCTCCCACGATGGCAGTGATGGGGTGGTCGGGTCCCAGGACTCTGAACTGGGCTGTGAAAGGTGGCAGGTGAGAAGAAGACACGCCTGAGACCCACGGGCACAAGCGGTTCTGCTGCTACGTCGTCTGTGCAAATAATTGAATTTATTTTTTAAGGATTCTGGTTGGGTTCACCTGGAAGCAACCGCCAACCAAGCATGCAAGAGCATCATGGTGGGTGCAAGGACCCAGCGTACCGTCACAGCTGGATCTGGAAAGCACCCCAAGAAGATGAGGTTAAGCACGCTGAGATGGGAATGCTCTTGTGAGAGGAAGAAGCCACCTGAACGCTACACAAATGATGGAGGAGAAGGCACGGAGGGAGGAAGGGCAGATTTGGGGGCACAGGAGTGCTGGAAGACAGAGCTTGGGGTCTTTTTAGATGGCCTACGACTGAGCTAGCTCTCGAACTTCACCCATGGAGATGATGGATCCCCAAACCCTCACCTCTTGGCAGGGCACTTCTCCCCCCAGAGTCCCCAGAACTTGCTATTTATCCCACCTAACTTTAAAAAAACACCTTTTGTGTAGTATTAACAAGCCGGGGGGGGGGAATATATAATGATGGATGGATGTCATGGAAGAAGCAGAAGCACTGGAGATCCTTACCGCAGTCCAGCTCACGGATGTGAAAGCTGAAGAAGAAAATCAAGACACAAGCCGGGACAGAGGTGACGCGAGGGAGGCAGGAGCATGAGGAAACCAACATCTTCCCATCCAATTTCACTGGGGAAAGACGAACAGGGAGGGGAAAAAGAAAATCAATTTAATACAAAGCTGAGGGTGGTGCAGAGAACATCAACGTGAAGAGGATTTTCTGGATAAAACCTGGAGAACTCGGCAATAGTAAAAAAAATCATGTAGGTTGGATGGGACCACGGGGGTCTCTGGACCCCGGCTCCCGACGGGGCCAAGGAGGTCGGGTGGCTCTGGGTCCTGTCCAGGTGAGGTTGGTACCTCCAAGGATGGAGACCCCCCTCCTCCCAGGTCCTTGCCCAGCTATCCACGGGGAAAAAACCACCCATTTTTGTGTCCCCGATGCTCCTATTCCCACAGCCTGGGCTCAGATCAGGCACTGCTGTCACAACTCTGCGAGGGCTCGGGGCTTCCCTGCAAAGCGGGGGGGAAAAAGGAGGGAAAAAGGGGTAAGTTTGGGGTGGGGTGAGTTGATTTTTTTTCCAATTTGTGGTGCCCCTTCAAACCTAGGGGGAAATCTGCAAGTTAAAATGATGGTTTTTGGGGGAAAAAGAGGGAGAGGGAAGGCCCTCCTCGGTCTTGCGCGGCTGCGAGGATGTGGTGACACCCGGTGAAGCTGTCACATAGGGGTCACATTTTGGGGGGGGGAAGACCTGTGCGAGGGGAGGGGGTGACATGTGCCTGACACCACGGGACAGGGTTTAACAGGCTGCAGTCTTAAAAAGAACAAAAAACACCCCATAAACACCCCCTCCAAAAAAAACCAAACCAAAACCCATCCCAGCTTCACCCCTGGGCTGGTGTCCCCTGGTCCTGGGGGGGTCCCCAAATGCCCCCCCAAGGGACCCCCCCACACACACGCCCATCACAGGCTGGGGACCCCATCCACCCCGGGTGTCCCCCGCCCCAGCACCCTGCCCTACCTGTCCTGCCTGCCGGGATGCAGGCAGCATCGCTCCCTTGGGGGGGGTGGGAGGGGGTTTAGCTGCGATGCTGGGGGTCCTGTCCCCCCCCCCACCCCACTTTGGGTCTGGGCGGGCGAAGAGAAAAAGCAGAACCCGTCAAGACGCCCGCAACTGAAATGGAAACCCTCTTCTGCTTCCTGCTTCACGCTTTCGGAGAAGGGAGGGTGGAGCTGAACCCGGCCGTGGCTGCCTCCCCGCCAAGGGCAACGCAAAGAGCCTCAAGGTCAAAGCTCCGCCGCGCGTCCTGGCCCCGCGCGTCGCTGCCGCCCGAGAGCCGAGCGCGCAGGCCGGCTTCTGGGTGCGAGATAGGTATAGAGATATAGATAGAGAGAGATATATTCCCTCTATTACCTAATATTATATTCCCCATATTATATATCCCTATATTCCCTGTATATATTCCCTTCCAGAAGCGTGGGAATACTGGAATTAAACGTGGGAATTAAAACGTGGGAATTAAAAACCCATTTATTAACCTGAGCGTAAGGAAGGCAAAGCTACGACCGAAGAGACGGGGATTGCGAGCGGGCCGAGGATTTAAGAGGGAAAGAAAAATTAAAAAACTGACGTGAGGTGCTGAAGGAATCGTTTTGCATTAAAAATCGTTTTCCTCGGCCGAGGTCACGGGCTCCTGGAAGCGAAGAGAAGCGGCGCCTGGATGGGAGAAGCTCGGATCCCAGCGGCTTCTCCGTCCCCAGCAAATGCTCAGCTTTCCCCATTTTTTATCGCATTTTTTGGCTCTCCCGGATGCTTCCCCAGGAGGACCCCAAGCCCCAACCTGAGCTGGATCCGCTGCGGCCGTTTGCTGCCCTCCTGCAGACTGGGAAGGTCGTGGTGAACTGGGAGCTACTGGGATGAGAGAAATGGCGGGGAAACTTCTGGGGGGATGCGTTGGTCCCCATCGCTCCCCAGTGCCTTTTCCTCCCTGCCCGGAGAAGGAGAACAGCTGAGGCTGGAAGGGGCTGGAGATTAATTAAGTTAATTAACAGCCCTGATTAGCCCCGCCCATGGTCCAGGGGCTCAATTTAAGCTCAGCCTTGGGGTGTTTAGTCTTTTTGCAAGCTACCTCGGAGGAGCTTCCGTGTGCGGCCGTGAGCCTTGCCGATCCCCGCCACGGGCTTGCCTCTGCCTGCGGACGTGCCTGATGCTCAGCCCGGCCTGCTCCCTTCCTCGGGTACCTCAGATGTTCAGTCCTTCCTTGAAGCAGCACCAGCTTTGCAGTTAAACCCGGCTTCCAAACTTGGCTGGGCTCCTCAGGGTTGTCTCCTGGCTGGACCCAGCTTCAAAACTTGGGTGGGCTCCTCAGGGTTGTCTCCTGGTTAGACCCAGCTTCAAAACTTGGCTGGGCTCCTCAGGGTTGTCTCCTGGTTAGACCCAGCTTCAAAACTTGGCTGGGCTCTTCAGGGTTGTCTCCTGGTTAGACCCAGCTTCAAAATTTGTCTGGGCTCTTCAGGGTTGTGTCCTGGTTAGACCCAGCTTCAAAACTTGGCTGGGCTCTTCAGGGTTGTGTCCTGGTTAGACCCAGCTTCAAAATTTGTCTGGGCTCTTCAGGGTTGTGTCCTGGTTAGACCCAGCTTCAAAACTTGGGTGGGCTCCTCAGGGTTGTCTCCTGGCTGGACCCAGCTTCAAAACTTGGCTGGGCTCTTCAGGGTTGTCTCCTGGTTAGACCCAGCTTCAAAACTTGGGTGGGCTCCTCAGGGTGATGTCCTGGTTAGACCCAGCTTCAAAACTTGGCTGGGCTCCTCAGGGTTGTCTCCTGGTTAGACCCAGCTTCAAAATTTGGGTGGGCTCCTCAGGGTTGTCTCCTGGTTGGACCCAGCTTCAAAACTTGGCTGGGCTCTTCAGGGTTGTGTCCTGGTTAGACCCAGCTTCAAAACTTGGCTGGGCTCTTCAGGGTTGTCTCCTGGTTAGACCCAGCTTCAAAACTTGGGTGGGCTCCTCAGGGTTGTCTCCTGGTTAGACCCAGCTTCAAAACTTGGCTGGGCTCTTCAGGGTTGTGTCCTGGTTAGACCCAGCTTCAAAACTTGGGTGGGCTCCTCAGGGTGATGTCCTGGTTAGACCCAGCTTCAAAACTTGGCTGGGCTCCTCAGGGTTGTCTCCTGGTTAGACCCAGCTTCAAAACTTGGCTGGGCTCTTCAGGGTTGTGTCCTGGTTGGGACCCAGCTTCAAAACTTGGGTGGGCTCCTCAGGGTGATGTCCTGGTTAGACCCAGCTTCCAAACTTGGGTGGGCTCCTCAGGGTTGTCTCCTGGTTAGACCCAGCTTCAAAACTTGGCTGGGCTCTTCAGGGTTGTGTCCTGGTTAGACCCAGCTTCAAAACTTGGGTGGGCTCCTCAGGGTGATGTCCTGGTTAGACCCAGCTTCCAAACTTGGGTGGGCTCCTCAGGGTTGTCTCCTGGTTAGACCCAGCTTCAAAACTTGGCTGGGCTCTTCAGGGTTGTCTCCTGGTTAGACCCAGCTTCAAAATTTGGGTGGGCTCCTCAGGGTTGTGTCCTGGTTAGACCCAGCTTCAAAACTTGGCTGGGCTCTTCAGGGTTGTGTCCTGGTTAGACCCAGCTTCAAAATTTGGCTGGACTCTTCAGGGTTGTGTCCTGGTTAGACCCAGCTTCCAAACTTGGCTGGGCTCTTCAGGGTTGTGTCCTGGTTAGACCCAGCTTCAAAACTTGGGTGGGCTCCTCAGGGTGATGTCCTGGTTAGACCCAGCTTCCAAACTTGGGTGGGCTCTTCAGGGTTGTCTCCTGGTTAGACCCAGCTTCAAAACTTGGGTGGGCTCCTCAGGGTTGTGTGCTGGTTAGACCCAGCTTCAAAACTTGGCTGGGCTCTTCAGCGTTGTCTCCTGGTTAGACCCAGCTTCAAAACTTGGCTGGGCTCTTCAGGGTTGTCTCCTGGTTAGACCCAGCTTCCAAACTTGGCTGGGCTCCTCAGGGTTGTCTCCTGGTTAGACCCAGCTTCAAAACTTGGCTGGGCTCTTCAGGGTTGTCTCCTGGTTAGACCCAGCTTCAAAACTTGGCTGGGCTCTTCAGGGTTGTCTCCTGGCTGGACCCAGCTTCAAAACTTGGCTGGGCTCCTCAGGGTTGTGTCCTGGTTAGACCCAGTTTCAAAACTTGGCTGGGCTCTTCAGGGTTGTCTCCTGGTTAGACCCAGCTTCAAAACTTGGGTGGGCTCTTCAGCGTTGTCTCCTGGTTAGACCCAGCTTCAAAACTTGGCTGGGCTCTTCAGGGTTGTGTCCTGGTTAGACCCAGCTTCAAAATTTGTCTGGGCTCTTCAGGGTTGTCTCCTGGCTGGACCCAGCTTCAAAACTTGGCTGGGCTCTTCAGGGTTGTCTCCTGGTTGGACCCAGCTTCAAAACTTGGCTGGGCTCTTCAGGGTTGTCTCCTGGTTAAACCCGGCTTCAAAACTTGGGTGGGCTCCTCAGGGTTGTGTCCTGGTTAGACCCAGCTTCAAAACTTGGCTGGGCTCTTCAGGGTTGTGTCCTGGTTAGACCCAGCTTCAAAATTTGGGTGGGCTCCTCAGGGTGATGTCCTGGTTAGACCCAGCTTCCAAACTTGGGTGGGCTCCTCAGGGTTGTCTCCTGGTTAGACCCAGCTTCAAAACTTGGCTGGGCTCTTCAGGGTTGTCTCCTGGTTAAACCCGGCTTCAAAACTTGGGTGGGCTCCTCAGGGTTGTGTCCTGGTTAGACCCAGCTTCAAAACTTGGCTGGGCTCTTCAGGGTTGTCTCCTGGTTAGACCCAGCTTCAAAACTTGGCTGGGCTCCTCAGGGTTGTCTCCTGGTTAGACCCAGCTTCAAAACTTGGCTGGGCTCTTCAGGGTTGTCTCCTGGTTAGACCCAGCTTCAAAATTTGGCTGGACTCTTCAGGGTTGTCTCCTGGTTAGACCCAGCTTCCAAACTTGGCTGGGCTCCTCAGGGTTGTGTCCTGGTTAGACCCAGCTTCAAAATTTGGGTGGGCTCCTCAGGGTTGTCTCCTGGTTAGACCCAGCTTCAAAACTTGGCTGGGCTCCTCAGGGTTGTGTCCTGGTTGGACCCGAATCCTGCCCAGACAAAAAGAGGGAGAGGAGAAGCTTGCCTGCTGGATTTCCCAAGGGAATTTGCTGGCGGGGGAGAAAGCAGCCTCGGAGAGGAAATGCCATAATTGCAGGGTTTAGATGAAAAGAGTTTAAAGAGGGGGGGGGGGGGCTTCAATAGTGTGCAAAAAAAAAAATATATATATATACGCACGCAAGCGAGGTACGGAGCAAGGGCATTGTGTGTCTCGGGGACAGAGGAAGAAAAAAATAGCTTTAAAGAGCAAAATAGTCTGAAATTTGATGTCTTGGAGATATTCGACGAGTCAGCAGAGCGTGCCGCTCTCTGCGCACGCGCCCGTGCCCGGCTCGTGGCCGGGGACGTGGTGGGGCCGGGGGGAGCAGCGGGGTTCAGCGGAGGTCGCCCCCCCTCCCCCGCCCCCCCATCCAGCTCCTGCCTTCCCCTTTCTGCCCCTTTTCCCCCCCAAAACACCTTCCTGCATCGCGCCTGCCCCCACCCGCGTTGCGTCCGCGCCTTCATCCCCGCGTCCCCCTCGCCCTCTGCCACCAGCCGTGGGAGCTCCCAGTTGCTCCTGGGGGATCCCCAAACTGGGGTCCCCCCCCTTTGTCCCCGGGGCCGGCGGGCAGCGGGGCGTCCTCCTGCCCTCGCCGTTACCTGGTGGGGGGGGGGGGGTCCCTGATTTTTGGGGCGACGTTGGTAGAGGCGGCAACATCCTGGAGCAGCCTGGGCTGGCTCCGGTTGTTATTTTTTCCCAGCTCCGACCTCTTCCCGTGTCCCTCCGTGCCCAACCCGGGCTGCAACGTGCGCCCAACACGGGGACCTCTGGGGCTGGAGGGGGGACCCCAGGCGTCCCGTACCCCCGTACCCCAGGGCAGCGAGGCGCGGGGGGTACGTGGTCTCCTCGTGCTGCCTGGGTGGGCGTAGGATCCCCCCTTTTTTCTTTTTTTTCCCACCTCTCCCAAATTTCCCAGCCGGGGTTGGGTTGATCGAGTGTCGCAAAGCCCCTTTGCAGGGCCGCGCGCTGGCCTCCAGACACCCTTTCCTGCCCCATTGCGTCCCATTTAGCCCAGCAAACTGGTTGTACTGGGCTGGAGATGGAGCTGGGAGCAGGATCCCACCTGGGGTAAAGCATCTTTGGTGCCTCCATCCCCAAAACGCCCTTTGCCGGTCCCGTCGCCCCCCTGCATCCCGCTGGCAGGAGGCAGCTGAGCCCCTGGGGGATCCCCGAAAAAAATCCCCAAATTGCTAAAACCAGGTAAAACAAAGAGAAAACACTTTTTTTTTTGGGGGGGGGGGTTGTTTTTTTTTTTTTTCCAGCCTGGTGAGAATAAATTTGTCCCCTGGACAATGAACCCCAGGAGAAGCGGAGCCACCGCCAGCGGGGTCGTTGAGGATGCGAGCGCGGTGGCGAGAGCTGGGGGTCTCCCCCTGCACCGCAGCACCAGGCCTGTGTTTTGGTGTAAAATCGGGGGGAAATGGTTTAATCCAGGGCTCGGGAAGGCAAAGTGCAGGATCTGCTACCTCCCAGCTGAGGGCTCTCGCCCTCCTGTGTAGAGCCCAGATATTGCCTTGGCTGCCAGTCCGGAGCCGGGCAGGAATTCGGGGTTCAGGCAGGTATCCCCCCGCTCTGGGGCAGAAACCTGCTTATTTTTTCTTTATCTCTTAACTCGGGTATTTCAAATTCCAGATGGGTGTGCAAGAGCCCGCCTCAAGGCGTGTAACGTGTTGAGGAGCTCCCATTCCTGAGGAAATATCGCTCTCGTCTCTGTTAACCCAATCCTCCTCTCCAGGAATATGAAATACCAGTATGTAGGCAAAGCTTTTCATAAATCGCAAAGACACTTCAATAGCTATCATCTAAAAATAAATTCTAAACCCTCTTTCCTG
This sequence comes from Ciconia boyciana, assembly GCF_034638445.1. NCBI lineage: Eukaryota > Metazoa > Chordata > Aves > Ciconiiformes > Ciconiidae > Ciconia > Ciconia boyciana. The sequence continues at coordinate 1,582,195 of NC_132962.1, read as the reverse complement.
GTATTAGTGCTTGAGACAATTTAATTTCACGTTATAATAAGGGTCTGAAGTAGACGGTTGATTCTTTTGAAGTTATTTCTGGGATTATTTTTTTTTCTGGCTGCCCAATTCTTTGCTGAAAAGAATGAGCTTAGGCGGGATAAATAATAAAACAGAATATTCTATGAGCTTTCAAACTTTTGCTCCTAAAGTCGTGTTAAACCCCTTTCTCCAGCCTTGGCCCTGGGAGGGGATTCACGCGGCCACGTGCAGGTGTCTGCCGCAGGGAAAATAAAATTGCCGCCTCTATCAGCTGGAGGAATTAAGACTTTTTTCCCCCGTCAGGACTTGGAAACCTCCTGGGCATCCCTATTTCTCCCTTCAACTCCATCCTCATCCTTGGCTCCGTCTTCTCCTTCACTCCAGGGACAATCCCCGTGTGTCAGGAGGGGAGGCAGTGGGGACGAGCCGAAATAAAGCTGTTTGGGCAAATAAACTTGTATATTTTTGAAATGGGGTTTAAATGGATGGAGGGGAGTAATGAAATTTCGAGGCTTTTCTCCAGATTTATTTTTCCCAGCCGCATCAAGCCCCTTCCAGGTGCGCGGCCTTGTGCCGAGGGGAGGAGATGAAGGGGAATTTGGGGAGAGGAGGGTTCATCTTCGGGGCTGGGACCCCTTTTGGGGTAAAAGCAGCTATTTTTGGAGGATATTCCCACCTGTTTGCTGTCGCGATGATGTTTTCCTTCGCCTCCTGGCTGGAAGGAAAGGGTTACGGCCATCCCCCCTGGAGGGGCCATTGGGAAGATAATGGGGCCCATGCTTGGCACAATGGGCAGGAACATCCCCGATGGCAGATTTACCCCCTGTGGGGTAAGGACCCCCCCCACCCCGAGGGGGGGAGAAACCGCCTCTGACCCCAACCCTGCAGCTCTTGAGCTGCTGTGGTCCCTGGGATGACCCCAACCCTGCAGCTCTTGAGCTGCTGTGGTCCCTGGGATGCTTTGGGGCTTTGGCAGAGACCCCCCCCCCAAAAAAAAAAAAAAAAAAAAATCCTTGGGGGGCATTCGGGGGTCAGAGCACCCCAGGTTTTACTCCCAATAAGTCATTTGGCTGCATCAACCCTGTTCTGGAGGCTGAGGGTCTTCGGCTTGGGAGGTGGGGAAGGGGTTTTAGGGGTGCAGATGCTCTGCAGCCCCAATCTCCCTCCCTGGTGCAGGTAACCCCCCCCCTTGGACAGGCTGCTTGTCCCTAAATTGGAACCAGAGCAAGGGGATGAAGCCACCGTGGACACGGGAGCGTGGCTGTTACCTCACGGGGGTCACGGTTTGGAGACCCCGTGGGATGCTCCATGAAGGGCTGACGCGTCCCCGGCGCATCCTGAAAGAGCCAAAACCCGGCTCCGGTAGGTGGGAGAGGGTTTCTCTTGGTTTGCTACGAATTAATGAATTGTCACCGAGGAAGGGATGTAATTATGAGCGCTTTCCTCCCGCGTCGGGTGAAGATCTCGCCGCGGCGTCTTGCTATGCTGATGAATACGCTGATAAAGACGTTGATAAGGGTTACGGGGTCTGAAAGAGCCTCCTCCGGGAATTAAATTTGCCTTCTCCGTGGCGGAATAAAGGTATTTGTTGCTCTGGGATGAGTGATGATGCTGCATCACGGCCGTGACGCCCAACGGGATTGATCCGCTGCGTCGGTGTGGAGCCAGGATGGGAGACCCGGAGGTGCAGTACGTTGGGAGCTGGTGGGTCAACCAAGAGGCCAAGCTCCTCGGCCTGGAGAAACCTGCGAAAGGTGACCGGAAGGTGCCAGGCGATTGAATTCGGTGTTAAATGTCACACCCTGTCCCCATCCTCGCTTCCCGGCGTGGGGGCTCTTCCCGCATCCCGGCTCCCTGGGGAGGGGGGTCTCCTCCCAGCCTTCCCTCCATCCCTGATGCTCCTGCATCCCTGCAAAGGTCCAGGTTTGCCCACCCAAGGGTCCGAGCCCCCCGTGCCGTGCTCACGGTGTCCCGTGGAGCATCTCGGGGTAGCCCCAAGGTACCGGCTGTGGGTCCCACCAGCTGCCCACCCTGGAGCAACCTCTCCCCATCGCATCCCCTTGGGGAAACCGTCCAAAAAAACCCATGAAGAATCGCTTCTGGTGGACGTGCCTGAACCCAGGCGATGCCCAAAACCGAGCTGCGTTTAGGGTGGCTGGTTCACGCTCCCTGTTTTTGCTAAGTGTCCAAGACATCCAGAGCTCCTCCATGAGCTGGTCCAGATACCCAAGGGCCGTGACGTTATACGGGCATGGAGCTAGTGAGAAAATATGCCGAAATGCCTGGTTTTTATTGGTTTAGACCAGCAGAGGATGTCTTTCTGAGGATGTCTTTCTGCTTAGAGGGGCTGTTGGGCTGAGAAGGGAGCGGTTGAGCAATTGAGCCCCATGTGCTGCCGGGATGACAAACCGAAATTTATGACCTTTTCGGTGAAGAAGGAGGCAATCAGGAAGAGTGGTGAGGAAGCCAGTGAAAGCTGTGGGGCCTGAGCAGGCATGAGGGCTGGGGGGGGGGGGGAAAGGGGGGGGGAGAAGAGTTTAAAGCCTTCAGCAAAAGAAAGTCTTGGGTGATCTGGGATTCTGCGTGGTCCACGCTAACGGTTTGGGTTGACAGTGCCCCAACTGCAACCCTTAAACGCGATGTTCCTCCAGGAGGAGCTTCTGGAGGGGTTTTCCTCCGCTCAGATCTTCTCTTTGGCCGCACAGATGATTCCTCGAGACCAGAAACGGTGGGAAGCGAGGACCAGCCGCAGGCAGGAGGTGGGTGCAGCCATTGGAGAGGCCACCATCAAGGTGTTGTGACCACCAACCGTGGAGGGGTTTGAGGTTCACCACGGCCACCCTGGCCGTGTGTTGGTGACCTGCTGCACAGACCCGAGCTATGGGCAGGGCTGGGGCTGGTTCCCGTGGGAATCGCCTCCGTTCCTAAAGGGGTGAAAGGCTCAGGTCAAGGCGGGTGGGGGTGGTCTCCTCTTGGCCAAGCGGTGCAGGGTGGGACGTCTGTAGCTCCCACGAGACGTCGCCCACCCTCCGGGAGATGCTTTCTCAGATATTTTTGGGGAGCCTGGCAGGGTTGTCCAAGGCAGGGCAGCGCGTGCAGCCCCTCTCTGCCCCAAACCATCCTCTTGGGCTGGGGGGGAGAAGATCCTTCTTTTTTTTGGGGTGGGGTAGGCATCCTTGATGCAACCCATCCTTTCTTCTGATGCATCTGCTGAGCTGAAGCTGCAGGGCTGCTGGGGTATCCCTGGGGGAAGCCCCCCCCGCCCCCAACCCCAGGGGAATTAAGGACTGGGATAACACCAGAAAGGGGGGGGGGAGAATTTAAAAAATCTCAATTTTCATCGCACACGTGAGCACGGAAACCAGCAAAGAGCTCGGACAAAAAGCTCGGACCTCAGCATTGTGGCTCTGGTGGCTTTTTTTTTTTTTTTTTTTTTCTTTTTCCCCATAGAAAAAAGAAAATAATCCAAGCAGGAGAACCTTTGCCGGCTGTTATCACCCTGCCTGGAGGCGGGGGGAGCGGGCACAGCCCCCTCCCCTCAGCCCTGGAGCAGCCCCGGGAGATTTTCCAGCTGAATGGGTGAATTCGGGATGCATCGGATGGGTGATCGGGGGAAGAAAGGGCAGTTGGCACCTGCGGGGTGGTCCTGGATGGCAGGGCCGATAAGGAAGGGGATTGATTTATTTCCCCCCCTCAGGGAAGAGGAGGAGTTTTTCCAGCAAGACGGAGGAAACCGGGCACCTCGTGGAGCTCAAATTCCCCTTTTTTGACCCACGTTCTCTGGGTGTTGGTTCCTTTAGGTGGGTGATTCCCCCTTTCCCATCCTGGGTCACCTCTCACGCTCCCCACCCCCCGCCACCCTGATGAGGAGGGTCTTGCTTCATCAAGTCCCTTCTCCAGCCCCCCCCAAACCAGTGCCCCTCTTCCCGGTGGCTTTGATTTTCAGGGATGCCCATGGGAGCCCCATGTCGGCCGGTCCCGTTTCCCCAGGGGTGAGCATCTCCAGGGTGGACTCTTGCACCATCAGCTCTCCACCCGTGGATATAAGAGGAGATGACGAGTGGAGCGATGTGGCATGGGTTGTCCTTCCCACCCGTGAGATGCGGCACCTGGCCACGTGTGGACTCCATCTCCCAGGCTTTTAGCAAGGAGAAGTGTCTCTATCAGGACACGTTCTCCACCAAATGAAGGTCTCCGGTCCTGTTACGGAGAGGATAACGCCTCAAACCATCCCAGAGACGGATGGGATGGAGTTGGGTTTGATTTTCAGTCTTGGGAAGTCTTCTGTCTTGCTCCTCTTTGAGGTTTACCTCCTCCACGCCCTTGACCGTGGACCTGCTCGTTGCTTTTCTCCTCTCTCGTCCCACCAGGGAAGGCTTGGTGGTTGGACGGTCCTCCGTGGACTCTTAATTTTTGATCCAGGAGACCAAGCCTAAAGCCAGCGCATCAGGACTCACGGATGTCACGATGCGATGATGATCTGAGGTCTGGATGAGGGAGAAGTGTCCCATAAATGGCTGCAACTGGAAAAGGCTGAAAATGGCTGGGGAGAAACCAGTCTGGACCATGGGCAACCAGTCTGGACCATGGGCAACCCGTCTGGACCATGGGCAACCAGTCTGGACCATGGGCAACCTGTCTGGACCATGGGCAACCGGCCCAAACCAGTTTATTTGGGTAAATTCATTTATTTAATGGCTAAAGTGTGGGGTTTTGAAAGATAAAGGATGCAGAGACTTTATAAGAATTTAATTTTGGGGTAAATAAGTGGAAAAGCTTCTCAGGTGGTGAATAAAGAATTTACTGATGATAAGAATGTAGGATGACGACAAGTTATTATTCATTATTTATTATTTGAGTATAGAGTTAGTTAGGATTTATTATTTCATTAGTATCTCCTTATTTTTAATTACTCTATACAATTACATTGTTTTTATTATACTATTATGATATTTTAATATTTATTATAGTATTGTATGATCATGTTATATTACATTATCTTATATTACACTATATTTTATCATATTTTTATGCTATTATTTTATGCTATTATTATATTACTATATTATATTATCTTATTATAGTATTATATTATATTATAATATTATGATGGTATGATTTATTAGTGTTTTGGCAGCTGCGATAATTTTATGCAGGTTGAAGTGGACGAGATCTGATTAATCCCCTACCTAAGGAATATCTCCATATATTTTTTTTCCTTTTTTTCCCCCCCCTACGCTGTTTTCTTCACTTTTGGAAGCGCAAGGGGGGAAGTTTTGTTCCTAAATTCCAGGAAAAATCTAAAAACGGGCCCTTTTTTGTTCAGGGGCGGAGGGAGGAAACGGGGCTGGTGGGAAACGGCGATAAAGAAATGGCCACGTTTCCCCAAGACAAACATTTGTCGGGGATTTTCTTTTTTTTTTTCAGGGGAAATAAAAAAAAAGGGGGGGTCGGCGCCTGCTGGAGAAGGTGTCAAAACCGAGGGGGGAAAAATCCCCCCAAGCCCTTAACTCCACAAGGGGGCTTCACCCCCCCTCCGCAGCCCGAAATGTAGGGGGTTCTTCCAACATTTGAGCAATGTAGTTTGTAATTTTCTTTTTGGAGAAAAAAACTGGGACAGAACCAAGACGCGCTCTTTTTCCCCCCCCTAAGGATTTCTTTTTTTCTTGCACAGAGTAAATTAATTTCCTTAGGGAATTTCCTGAGGGAATTGTTGCTGCCCGGAGCTGCTTCACGTCCCACCCCGCACCGAGCATCCCAGGGGAAAGCAAAAAATCGCTTCAGAAACCGATTCTTGGGGTTTTTTCCCCCTTTTCTTTGGATCCTGCACTGAGCATCCCAGGGGAAAGGAACAAATTGCTTCAGAAACCGATTTTTCTTTCATTTTTTCTTTTACTTTGGAGATTTTCGTTGTCAGACCAGAGGTGTGCGAATAACGCCCCATTTGAGCTTTAAAATAAATGCAATATAGCCCAAGCCGGGCGGGCTGACCCCCTTTTTTTTGGGGGGGGGGCTCTAAAATAATAATTTCTTAACTTTTATTTCTTCCTTTCTTGGCCAGGGTGGATTTTCAGGCTTGGATCGGGTTTCTCAGCCCCCAGATGTCTTATTTTTGAAGGGAAATTTCAGGGATTGTGGCTCCAAAAAAAAAAAAAAAAAAAGAAAAGAAAAAAGGGAAAAAGGAGGGGAAAAAGGGAAAAAGTAAAGGAAAAAAAGGGGGGAAAGGGGAGAAAAAGGGAAAAAAAGGGAAAAGGAAAAAAGGGGGAAAAGGAAAAAAGGGGGAAAAGGAAAAAAAAGGAAAAGGAAAAAAGGAAAAGGGGGAAGGGGAAAAAGAGGGGGAAAGGGGGAGAAGAGGGGAAAAAGGGAGGGAAAAAAGGGGAAAAGGGGCAAAAAGAGGAAAAAAGGAGAAGGGGGAAAAGAGGGGGAAGGAGGCAAAAAGCAGGAAGGGGGAAGGAAAAAAGGGAAAAGGGAAAAAAGGGGAAAGGGAAAAGGGGGAAAGGGGAAAGGGGGAAGGAAAAAAGGGGAAAAAAGAGGGAAGGGGGAAAAGGGGGAGGCAAAGGGAAAAAGGGGAAAGGGGGGAAAAAGGGGGAAAAGGGGAAGGGGGGAAAGGGGACGCGCGGAAAAGGCGTTTTTCTCCCCAAAAGGGGGTGCCGGGAGGGTGCGGGGCTGGCCCCATCCCCGCCCACCCCCCGGGGCCGGGGTGGGCTCGGGCCGCCCCTGCCCGCCCCGCGGGAGGCAGCGGCGGGCGCGCAGGTTCCGCGGAGCCCCGCGCCGCGGCTGCGGGGGCTGCGCGGGGGCTGCGCGGGGGCTGCGCGGCGCCGAGCCCCGCGGCCGCGGCCATGGCCGCGCTGGAGCCGGGCCAGGTAGGGCGGGCCGGGCCGGGGGCCGCGGCAGCTCCGCGGCAGCTCCGCGGGCCGGGCCGGGGCGCGGGTCCGGCCCGGGGGGGGCTGCCCGCCCGCCCCCCGCTGTCCGCGGCTTTTCCGCCGCTTCTGCTCCGCGCAGCGCGGTTTGCGCCGCCCGCCGGGCCCCGCTCCCCGGCCCCGCTCCTGCGCGGTCTTGGGGGTTTCTGATTTCTCGCTCCGGGTCTTTAATTTCTTTTCTTACTTTTTAATTTTATTTCTTACTTTTTTAATTTGAGTTCTTACTTGTTACATGTCAGTTCTTACTTTTTTATTTTAGTTCTTACTTTGGTTTGCTGTTTCAGTTCTTGCTCTGCTTTTTTACTTTATTTCTTTTTTATTTCTTACTTCTTTTGTAATTTTGGTTCTTTGGCTCTTTTATTCTATTTCTTACTTCGTTTCCTTATTTTCTTTCTTACTTGGTTTTGTTATTTCAGTTCTTCGGTTTCTTTATTTTAGTTCTTTGGTTTTTAAATTCTATTTCTTACTTTGCTTTTCTTATTTTATTTCTTACTTGCTTTTCTTATTTTAGGTCTTACTCTAGCTTTTTATTCTATTTCTTACTTTGCTTTTCTTATTTTATTTCTTACTTTGTTATTTCAGTTCTTACCTTGGTTTTTGAAGTCTATTTCTTACTTTGCTTTTCTTATTTTATTTCTTACTTAGTTTTGTTATTTTAGTTCTTTGGTTTTTTAATTTTAGTTCTTACTTTGTTTCGCTATTTTAGTTCTTACTTTGGTTTTTTATTTTACTTCTTGCTTTGTTTCGCTATTTTAGTTCTTACTTTGGTTTTTTATTTTCGTTCCTACTTTGGTTTTTATTTGATTTCTTTGGTTTTATTTCAGTTCTTACTTTGTTTTTTATTTTATTTCTTTGGTTTTATTTTAGTTCTTTGGTTTTATTTTAGTTCTTTGGTTTTATTTTAGTTCTTACTTTGTTTTTTATTTTAGTTCTTGTTAAAAATTTTAGTTCTTTTTAAAAATTTTAGTTCACAATTTGTTGTTTTTTAAATTTTAGTTCTTTGAGGTTTTTTATTTTTGTTCTTACTGGTTTTTTATTTTTCATTTTTACTTTGATTTTTTTTATTCTGGTTCTTTGGGTTTTTATGTTGGTTCTTTGGGGTTTTTTGTTCTTTTTTTTTTTTTTTTTAATTTTGGTTCTTGCTTTGTTTCTATTTCTTTAATTTTTAAAATGTTGCCACTTTGTTGCCCACCTAATTCCTGTACCCCCCCAGGTGCCCGAGGCTCTCCAGGAGGTCACCGTCACCGCCACCACCGACCACGCCCCCACCCTCCCACCAGGTAGGGACCCCCGTCCTTGGGGCATCCTGGGGGTCTCCCCGCCTTTTCGTGGGCCGTGGGGGCAGGAGGACTCATCCAGCCCCCCAACCTCTCTCCTGGCACCGCTGTTCCCCGGGTGCTTTGCCCAGGAGCTCCTGGTTTTGACCAACAAGTCTCCTTTTAAAAGAAATCCTGCTTTTTCTCCTCATTTTTCTTCTCTTGTGGGTCGCACGTCTGTGTCGGAGAGTCACGGTGGGCTTCCAGGTTTCATCCCGTTTCGGATGCCCGAGATAATTGCTTGTGTTTGCTCTTCCCACCTCAATTCCTGGGATAAATCTCATTTTTCCAATGATGTACCTGGCCACCAGGAAAGGTGAAGGCGATGCCTGTGGTCACGGGAATGGTGGGACCAACCCTAAATCTTCTGGGGTTTCCCTTGTTCTGCTCTGGGAGGCAGCTCACGGAGCTTCCTTGGCTTACTCTGTGCATGATGCTTTATAATTAGGTGGTTTTTTAATTAATACTGTCCAAAGGACTTAGCTGAGAACTTGGTTTAAATGCCTAAGCCCTGTCTTCATCCTCAACAGGAGATGGACGGGGTCACTGGGTGCTCTCCTCAACACCCAGGTCCCTCAGACGCCCGTTGCGGGGCTCCAAGCGTCCCACCCTGGGCAGGTGGATGCTCTTCCCCCACCTACACCAGGAGTAAAACTGCCAGAAATGAGTTAAAATACGGGAGGCAAGCTGCTGGAGGGGTGTCCTGCCTGGGAGCCGGGGCTTGGGGCTCCTTTGGGCTCACAGTGCCCTCTCCTGACAGCTCCTGGCCACCTGGAAAGGGACGCTTTGGGGGATGGAGAAGTCCCCAGGTCTCCTCCAGCCATGAGACATGAGTTGTGGGTCCAGGAGGGGAGCGGGCAAGATGGAAAGTCGACTCAAGTTGAGTTTTTAGGGCACTTGGGTGGGTGAGGAAGCCTTTGGGGTCTGGTTCACATGGCTTGAGCATAAGATGAACCAAGATGAACTTAATCTCACCGTATGACAGGTCCCCCCCCCCCACCTTTTTTTTTTTTAATGGTCCTTCTTGCTCTTTTCTAATCTGATTTAATTTTGGGACTGGGTAGCATCTGTACTTAACCTTTTCAGCTTAACCTTTCAGGTTACTGCTGATTTTTCTAGACGATGCCCATCAGAAGACCGTGCCATCCTTGGGCACGCTGAGCTGCTCCAGCTAAGAAACAATTAACGGCAACGATGCAGCCTCGAAGGGCACTACTACAGTGGATAAAAGTCACGCTTTCGGGCGCAGCTCGGGCCTCGAGCGTCGCCTCTTCCTTCACGTGCTCCTTCTCCAACGTCCTGCTCTTGGAGTAGATGTTCAACGGACCCGAGTGTCTGATTTACCAGGATGCAACCCTTTAATTCAGGAGCGTGGCTCGTCCACCGTGCCCCTAACAAAGATTTCTCTCAAAGCCAAGTCAGGCAGCAGGTCGCTGGGGTGAGATGCATCCACGCCGTGCAGCTGGCAGGCCTGGTTTTACTCCTGGGCTTTTTCCACCCTTCCTTTTCCTCCCGCTCGATATTCCCTGAGTCTTTCCAGATGGACAATCTCTGCCTTTCTCAACTGCTCTCGATCTCACTGGGCTTTTCTGTCTTCTTGAAAAGTGGTCTCAGGGCTGATTCCGCTCTGGTTCAAGCTTCTTATTCCCTGGGATGCCTTCTCCATCAGCTGGAAAGCTCTTGTAGATACCCTCAGCAGACCCTGCTGGGACTTCCCTCCTCGGAGACCTGAGCGCCTGGATTTTCTTTCTCTTTTTGAAGAGGGATGAGTTTCAAGGTCACACCTCTGCCTCCTGTAATGAGGCATCACAGGCGTTTGTCTTCTACCCAGTAATCCACCGCTGTCTACCTGAGCAGGCTTCCCCGTGTATAACCCCGACCTGCTCGCTCGGCTGGAGGAAGGGGAAGAGGTTTGGATCCCCAACATCCAGAGCTCGGAGGAGGAGGAGGAGGAGGAACAACTGGCGAGACCCCTCTTGAGGTTGTGGACGAGGAAAAGGAAACGGTGGAGAAGCTGCCGAGATGCCGGGAGCTCCTCCGGCTCCAACTCCTCTCACTCAGGTAAGGGACTCGTTTTCCACCCCAAAACGGAGATGCCAGGCATCGCTCCTTGCCTCTAGCAAGCAAGATCGTACTGGAAACTGGTGTGACTGGGAGGAGGGGGTTGCAGGGGCCTGAGGACCCTTTTGGGCATCGGCAGCCAGAGATACCAAACGCTTCTCCTGGCAGAAGGATGCTGCTGCTTCTGGATCAGCGTAGCCTGATACGATTGAGGGATGAAATCAGTCGCGTTTTGTGGTGCTTCTCCCCACCCCTCCTCAAGTTCCCTCCCCGACACGTTCAGGATGGAGGTAGAGGTGGATTCCCTTTCTTTCTTTTTTTTTTTTTTTTTTTTGCTTTTCCCGGCAGACGATGGGTGGATGAGCGAGACGGAGGAGGACAGTTCCCAGGAGGAAGACGGAGAGCTGTGCGGTGGGTCGGCGAGGAAACCCAAAGGTGGCATCTCCCTGGGCTACGAGCACCACAAGAACCACTCGGGAAGGAGATCGGCTTCTTCCAGCCACAACGGGAGAAAACCGAATACCAAGAGCCCCTCAGGAGTACGGCTGGGGCAACACAAGCACACCTGCAGCAAGTGTGGGAAGAGCTTCAGCCGTGGTTCGTCCCTCAACCGGCATCAGAGGGTCCATCTCGGGGAGAAACCCTTCACCTGCCCCAACTGCAGGAGAAGTTTCACGTGCAGCTCCACCCTGAAGGACCATCAGAAGACCCGCTGCCAAGAGAAACCCTACAAATGCCCCAGCTGCGAGAAGCGCTTCGCTTCCACCAAGTCTCTCAAAAAACATCGCAAGCTCCACCTGGAGAACGGGGCGTACCGGTGCTCCGACTGCGGGAAAAACCTCACCTCCAACTCGGCTCTTATCATCCACCGGAGGATACACACCGGCGAGAGACCCTACGAGTGCCCCGACTGCGGGAAAAGCTTCATGGCCAACAAGTCCCTCAACAAGCATCGCAAGAGCCACACGGAAGGCGCGAGCTTCGTCTGTCCGGACTGCGGGAAAAAACTCACTTCCAAGTCCACCCTCATCATCCACCGTCGAATACACACGGGGGAGAGACCCTACGAGTGCCCCGACTGCGGGAAGAGCTTCATGGCCAACAAATCGCTCAGCAAGCATCGCAAGACTCATATGGAGGAGGGGACCTATAAGTGTCCCGAGTGCGGGGAAACCTTCCCAAAAAACTCAGCTTTCGTAGCCCATCTCAGGACCCACAGGGGCCAGCCCCCCTATCTGTGCTCCGACTGCGGGGAAGCCTTCTCTGAAAGCTCGTCTTTTAAGCGACACCGGAAAAAGCACTTGGTAGAGAAACCCTATCAGTGCTCCGACTGCGGGATCGGCTTCACCATCCACTCAGCCCTCCTCCTCCATCAGAAGAGCCACGTAGGACCCAGGCCCTACGTCTGCTCCGACTGCGGGAAAGCTTTTCGGGAGAGCACCACCCTCCGTAGGCACCAGCGTATCCATACGGGTGAGAAACCCTACCGGTGCTCTTACTGCGAGAAGAGCTTTCGGGCCAGCTCCACCCTCATCATCCACCGAAGGATCCACACCGGGGAGAAACCTTACAAATGCACCAAATGCACCAAGTGCTTCATGTCCAGCTCTTCTCTCATGAAGCATCTGCGGACGCATCTCCGCAAGGAGCTGCTGGTGGGTCCCAGCCAGTGACTTTGTTTTGCCCAACCCCTTCAAGGTGCCTTTGGGTGCCCACCTCAGCGATGGATGGATGGATGGATGGATGGATACCCCCTTCCACACCCCATCCATCCCAGAAATGCGTTTCAGCCCAATTTTCACCCTTCTTCCCAACACGCTCAATGGCAGAGGATGTTCTCGGGACCAGGCGTGCGGCGGTGGGTCGCGGCGCGGTGCCGGGGGACAGCGGTGGCTGCTGGGTCCCCAGCCCCTGTGGTGGCTGCAGGGACGCTGGTGCCCCGATGGGATGGAGGGCTGTGGGGTTTGGGGACCGCTCAGCTTGGCTTGTGCGTTGGGAACCTGCTGGAGGAGAACATCTAGGTCCTCCTGTAGAGGCTAAAAAGCCTCTTTTTAGCTTCCCACCTTCAAAAACATTTAAATATTTTAAGAGAAAGCCCATCCTGAAACCGAGGGGTCTCCGTCCCCCCGAGGTTCGGTCCCTTCGCATCATCTGCTTTTATGGGATACAGCGTTTTCCAAACACACATTTCCTTCCCCAATTTCCCCCTCGTGCTCGCTGTCTCTCATCTGATTTTTATGCTGCCACCTTCAAAATACACCAGGATGAATCTGGCTCGGCTGTGACAGTTTGTTTTGTGGTACCCGCTTGAAAATGAGGTGCAATAAAGTGAAACTGCGTTTCTGCGAGTTGGGGAATGGTGATTTGATTGCTCGCGGTTGGGAAAGCTGGGGGAGAGATGGGGGACCCCCATGGCTCCTCCGCCCCACATCTCCGGCTGGTCCTGGCGCTGTCCTGAGCGGGTACGAAGCTCTCGGCTGGCAGAAAGCCGAGCTGCGTCCAAGGTTGAGCGTGTACACAGGGTAGGTGAGGACGTGCCTGGGGACGTGGTCCTGGGGAGCCACCAGAAGCTGGAGAACCTGGTGGAGCTGGGGCTGGAGAGCTGGAGCCCCCTGATCGTGGAGCTGGAGGGGACGTGCCTGCAGGTGGGGTGGCCTTGGGGTCTTCCTACACCCGGGAGGGCTGTGATGAGTCTGAATTCCTGTGGATCCCAGCATCAAGGGCATGTTGGAACCGTGGGATGGTGGGGACAGACTCTGGGATGTGTCCCAGCCCCAGTGGCTCCTGCACCGCTGTGGGGTGGCTCTGCCCCACAGCGCTCCCCATGTGGGACCAGGCACTGCTGTGCTTCCCTTCTCCAGGACATCAAGAGCACCGCGAGCAGGTACATCCCATCCTGGGCGTCCTCACCGGGGGCTGTGGGGTGGCACGAGCAGGCTTCTGGAGAGGTTCAAAAGGGATCCCGGGGTGGGCAGAGGCAGGGCGGTGGGGACTGCGGCTGCGGGGATGGGCGAGGGGTGTTTGGGGAAGGCGGGAGCTGCTGCGTGGGGTGAAAATCACCCATCGTGATGCCCTGGAGTGCTTCACCCCACCGTTGGCAGAGCTCAAGATGGGTTCCCATAAAATCCTATGGAGCCAGAAGAATGTGGAGGGAGTGGGGAGGACCGTGGGGCAGCGGGAAGAGATGGATCTGGGCCGGATCCTTCCCCTGGGTGTTGCTGGGAAGAGTCTGGCTGGGTCCAGCTTCTCCTTTGGATCCAACTTCTCCCGTGGATCCAGCTTCTCCCCTGGCCCCAGCTTCTCCCCTGGACCCAGCATGCCTGTGCTCGTCTGGTACCGGGGACCTCCAGATGTGGTCTCACCCCTCCGTGTGCTCCAGATGTGGCACCACGCGACGCTCCAGATGTCACCTCAACCGCAGGCTGCTCCAGATGTGCTTCCACCCACCTGGACCAGGCAGGGTTGCAGCTGCGCTGCTAGCGGGGATGTCCCCATCGAGCCAAGGGCAGGAAAAGCCTCCAGAGCTCCAATAGCAGCAAAGTTTCGTTTCTCGAGCAGGAAACTTCCCTGCCGGCCTTTGGCATCCCTGGACTTCGACCTGGAAAATAAAAGGGAGCTGCCGGGAGGAGCGATGGCGGCTCAGCAACGCCGGGAGATGACTTTGTGCTCCTTTTGCCGGGAGCCCTTCAAGACTCTGCTGACCTTCACGGGGTGCAAGCATCGCATCTGCAGGTCTTGCACCAGCTGGCTCCATGCGGACGCAGCCGGACAATGCCCTTGGTGCTTCCTGCTCCGTCCGGCAGGGAAGGACGGCAAGGACAAGGGACGGGTGGATGAAGAGGGCGTTGGAAGCCGGCCGGCAGAGCCCCCGGAGAAGTGCCAAGAGCACCAGGAAGCCCTGGAGATGTTCTGCGTGGAGGACCGAAGCCCCGTCTGCCGGCGCTGTGCCGAGTCGCAGGCTCACCGCGCCCACGCCGCCGTTCCCCTCGAGGAGGCTGCCGATGAGTACAAGGTACGGAGGGTGCTGCCGACCTCCGTGCCTGGAAGGTGGAGGGCAAGGGGCTGCCTGCACCCGTGCCCAGGAGGACCAGACCCTGCCAAGGTCCTGTAGCTGTGGATGCTTGCGGGGAAGGGGGAGGCTGCGGTGGTGGTTGGGCTCAGGAAATTCACCACCACTGCTTCGATCGAGAGGGGTTTGCATGCCTAAATGGCCAGGTGATGGCATTATAGCCAGGTAATGATGCGGTGGATGACGTAAGATGGTCCATCAACAGTTTCAGCTACTGGTTTCTCCAGGCAAAGCTCCCTTTGGCACCTGCAAAGCTGGGGATGTGCCCAGCCGTGGACACGCACGAGGTTTTTCTTGCATCTGTAACTCTCGCCACGTCCTTGCGGATGCGGTCGCGTCCTTCCCTCACCGCGTTTGCTTCCCCCCACCAGACGAAGCTGAAGGCAGCTGTAAAACTCCTGCAGCAGCAGAAGGTGGAAGTGCAGAGCGTGAAGTCCCAGGAGGAGGAGAAGCTGGATGAGTGGAAGGCAAGTATCGCCCTTTCCGAGCAGTTTCATGTTATCCCGCAGGACTTTGGAGCGGTCTGGCACGTGCCGTGGTTTCGGGTGCTTGCTTGGGCGTGGGTCGGCTGTGCCGGGAGGGATGCTCACGTGCTCCCATGGCGAGCAGAAGCACCAAGGGCTGAGTCCTTGCAAAGCCTCCGGCCTCTGCAGCCCCTCCGTTCACCGTTAACGACATGGTAACACCTCGTTAAGCGTGGTGGGACGGTGCCCTTCGTCCCCCCTGCTATAACACCCAGCGTGAGGTTGCTCGCCGTGATCATGGGAACTTGAACCCCAGTCCAAGGGCAAACGAGGCATAATTTGGTCCTTGAACAGACTTGATTACGGGTCAGAGAAACACCAGCGGGAGCAGCCGTGGTGCTGCCATCCTGGCAGCCACCGTGGCTGTGATGACCCTGACCGGTGATGGGGACCGCTGTGGCTCTGCCACCATCCCCAACCACGATCCCAAAAGCTCATCCCACCGCTCTGGCCCATCTCTCCTTCTCCAACCCATGTTTCTCAGGGTTGCTACTGCATAGTAGCCGCTGATCTGTTCATAGCAGGAGAGAAGCTTTGTAGAGACCTGAGGACAGACCCCAGAAGCAGTTGTCCCCAGTCCATGCTGTGTCTCTAAGCATCTCTCTTTGCAACGTGCCATGACAAACCATCTCCCCAAGCTCCCAACGGGTTTCCACCACCATTTCCCATTTTTTCCCCCTTTTTCCCCCCCGCCCCTGCAAAGAATAAAACCTCCAGAGAGAGCGAGAAGATCGAGAAGGAGTTTGAGAAGCTCCACGACTTCTTGGATGAAGAGGAGGAGAAGCTCCAGAGGGCGCTGAAGCGGGAGAAGAAGGGCACGGCCACCAAGCTATGCAGGAATATCGCTCAGATGACCAAGCAGAGCCAGGCACTGGGTGAGCTCATCGATGAGATCAACAAGAGGTGCCAGCAGCCAGCTTTGGGGCTGCTGAAGGTGAGAACCCCCCTTAGATTCACCACACCAGCTTCAGAGAGAGAGGTTACCGTTACCTTTCACGCGTGCCTCTCCTAAAGCTCCCAGGTCCTGCTTTCTGCAGCTACTGGAAACACCTAATTCCTCTCGTTTTTAACAAGGCCCAAGCCCAAAACACCCTTAGTGATTTACGCAATGACTGTCTGGCAGCGTGGCTGGTGGAGGAAGAAGATGGACCCTCAAAGAGCAAAGCCGAAGCTCTTTGGGTTTCTGTAACCACTTTTTTCCTGGTTCCCTGCACAGGAAAAGTTGGAAAATGTGATGTTTGTAATTCAGGGTAGGGAAAGGGAAGGCTGAAGGCGAGGTTATAGCCCATAAATAACCAGAATATTCTCTTGAGGAAAACGCAGAGCGTAAATCCCTCTTTTTGTCTCGTTTTTGTTCTTTCCCAGGAGGTGGAAAGCTTGCTGAGCAGGTACCGTTTCTTCCCCGAGGCTCCACAGAAAGGTTTGGAAGCAGCAGGTGAGGCACCGCTTCCACGTTTCTCTTCCCAGGAGCACAAATATCCAGGCGTGGAAGCCGGCAGCCGTTCCTGCTGAGCTGCAGGGTGCGTACGACGTTCCCACCGGCGGCATTTTTGAGTTTCTAAACCGATTTAAAGGTGAGCGAGCGCGGGTGTGATACGGAGCCTGCCCATCTGCAACGCCATGGGGTTCAGCACCCATTGCTTTTGGAAGGAGGTGCAACAGCACCTTCTCCATCCCTCGGCTGGCTGTTGTCCCATCTGGAGGTTTCAGAGGTGGGTTTCATGAGGAGGTGTCCCAAGTAGAGGAGAGAGAGAGACCTGGTTTGTATCTCTGTCACTAGAAAGGTTGGCTGAAAAGCTCAACCACCCAAGAGTGTCCACAGGAGGAGACATCTCTCATGGGTGGAGCACCCTGCTCACCCTGATTGATGAAGAAATTAGTGCTCAATTAAACATCTCAGCTCACAAGACATCAGAAAACCAGGCGTGGAGGCACCTTCTCAGGGTGTAGCAAGGGCCAGCAGCTCCCAAAGTGGAGCTGAGTGTGATCGTCCAGGCAGGGTCTCTACACCTCATGGTCCTGGAAGTAGGCGGTGGGCATTAGATAGCACCATTCCACCCTCGTTGTGACCTTCTTCTGCTCTTCCCTCCAGTGGACGTGACCTTGGACCCAGCCTCCGCTCACCCCAGCCTCCTCCTGTCCGAGGACGGCAGGAGCGTGAGTCACGGAGGCGTGCGGCAGGACCTGCCGGACCACCCCGAGAGATTTGACCCTTACGTCTTTGTGCTGGGATCTCTGAGAATCACATCGGGAAGGTGCTACTGGGAGGTGGAGGTGGGAGACAAGACCGAATGGGACATCGGGGTGTGCAGGGAGGCTGTGAAGAGGAAGGGGAAAGGTCCTCTCTCCCCACCGGCGGGCTTCTGGAGGATGTGGTTGAGGAACGGCAACCAGTACAAGGTCCTGCTCTCCCACCCCATCACCCTTTCCCTCCGAGCAAAGCTCAGGAGAGTGGGGATCTACCTGGATTACAAAGGTGGAGAAGTGACCTTCTACAACGCCGCCGACCAGACCCACATCTACACCTACAGCGGGGCCTTCGCCGGCGTCCTGCGACCCTTCTTCAGCCCCGGCTTGTCCCAGGGAGGGAACAACGCCGAGCCCCTCGTGGTCTGCCCGGCCGCGGAGCAGGAATGAGGGCAACCGCCTGCCCGTTCCCACCTCCAAATCCGGGGAGGGCTTGGCTCAGGTCCCATCGCTGGGGCGATTTGGGGGTTAGAGCAGTTGCATGTCCCCAAAAAAGGATGACAACTGGACCACAGCAGAAAATAATCATTTTTTTTTCCCCTTATGAAACTCTTTGGTTTTTTTTCCTGGGGGTGTCAATGCAATTTTAATTCACCTGTATTTGGGAAAAAAAACCCCAAACCCTGGGTGTTTGGGATAAGTCTCTATAAACATCCGCCCTCCTTTCTTCGGAAATTCCAGGTGGTTTTTTATTGCTTTAAAAAAAAAGGCTGCCAGGGTTTTTACATCAGTTGGGGGAGCAAAGCTGGGCAGAAAATTGGGGGAAGAGACCAAAGCCAGGAGGTTCGAGGCGTCTGGGAACTGTCCCCAAGCTCCCTCCTTCGTGTCACCCAAAGGGACGAGGAGCCGCGCGTGACCCCCGGGGAGGCAGGACAGGGCTGAGACCCCGTTTCCGTCCCCCCACCCCCTTTAAAACACCCCATTATGAATTTTGCAGAATTCCCAAATTATTTTCTTATTGTTTTGTGTAACGAACCCATTTTTTTCCAGCGGGATAGCGTGGCCCCCCAGGGTGGCAGGACAGGGCTGAGACCCCCCTTTCCTGTCCCCGTACCCCCTTTAAAACACCCCATTATGAATTTTGCAGAATTCCCCAATTTTTTTCTTATTGTTTCATGTAACAAGCCCCAATTTTCCCAGCAGGGTAGCGTGGCCGAGCGGTCTAAGGCGCTGGATTAAGGCTCCAGTCTCTTCGGGGGCGTGGGTTCGAATCCCACCGCTGCCAGGTCCCTTTTGGGCTCTGCGGGGAGCACAGCTGGAGCTGTGGCGTTGGTACCACATCTGGAGCATGCGGGGAGGGGGGAGGCCACATCTGGAGGAGCGCTCCGCCCACTTTTGGGCTGCCCCGGTACCAGATGAGCGTGGGCATGCTGGATCCACTGGAGAAGCTGGCCTTGCACCGCGACGGGCGATTTTCACCCCACGCAGCAGCTTCTGTCGTCCCCAAACCTCCCCGCCCTGTCCCTGTGGCCGCGGTGCCCACCGCCCTGCCTCCCCCTACCCTGGGGTCCTTTTCGGACCTCTCTGGGAGCCCACCCATGCCACCCGCCGGTGAGGATGCCCAGGATGGGACGTACCTGCTCATGGTGCTCCTGACGTCCTGGAGAAGGGAAGCACAGCAGACTCGGTGCCTGGTTCCACATGGGGAGCGCTGTGGGGCAGAGCCACCCCACAGCGGTGCCAGGGCCGGCCCCATTGCGCCGGGGCTGGGGCACATCCCAGAGCCTGTCCCCACCATCCCACAACACCGACGTGCCCTTGATGCTGGGACCCGCGGGGGTTCGGACCCATCGCAGAGCTGGCCAGGCGCAGGGGCACCCCGAGGCCACCCCACGTGCAGGAGCTTGGGTGCCAGCTGCTGGCACGTCCCCCTCCAGCCCCACCATCAGGTTCCCCAGCCCCACCAGGTTCCCCAGCTTCTGTTTGGGGTGCAGGTGGTTCCCCAGGACCATTTCCCCATGCACGTACCCCTTGTGCACGCTCAACCTCCAACGCAGCTTGACTTTTTGCCACTTGAGAGCATCGTGCCTGCTCAGGACAGTGCCGGGACCAGCCGGAGATGGGGGGGGTGGAAGAAACATGGGGGTCCCCATGATGGGAGCAGCCATAAAGGCGACCTGGGAAATATAAGGGGGAAAAATTATAAGGGGGAAAAATACTGACAGAAGATGTCTGCCAGCCCAGGAGCCCCGAGCAGCCTTGATAAGCACGAGTGGGAGCCTGGGGCATCCTCGATAAGTGCAAACCAAAGAAATTGCTATAAAAAGCCTCCTGAGAGAGCAGAAGTCAACGGCAGCTGTGTCCTGCACCCGCTTATGTATGTAGACTACCAACATAAAAGTAACTCGTTATCTACGCAAAACAAGAGCTTCTTTCTGCAAGAGCGTCCCTGGATGAGGTCTCCCGGACAGACGGACCCTCGTGGGGACACCCGGCTGATTTTGGACTCCGTGACGTGGATTATCCATGCAGAGAGACTTTTCTGTTGGCGATCGGGAGCGGTTGGGTGAGTGTGGTACCAGCAACGCGTGAGAAAGCGGAGCGTCTGTCGGGCATGGCACGAAGCAAGCTGTTCCTGGGCTGGCAATTAAGCCCATCTCTTAATTTCCCCGTTAGGGCCCGGCAGGTCCTGCTCAGCTCTGCCTGGGAAGACCCTATCGAGCTGCAGGGCAGGAGCCCAGTCTGGAGGCTTGTTGGGCAACTGATTTTGGCTGCTCGGAGCCAGGGCAAGGAGGTGAATGCAAATGACACAGAGAGACACCAGGAGCTGCGCTGTGAGCAGGAGATTAAGGGGGTTTTCTCCAAAAAGAGGAACATCACCCCATTGCACTCCAAAGCCAGGAATGCTGCACCCAGAAACGGGGCGTAAGTTGGAGATGTTGGGCAAAGCCTTTAGCCGGGTGCCTCCCGCAGCTCGTACCCGCCCGGTGAGCGACATTTCTTTCCGCAGAAGGAGTTTGGGGTCTGCCCAAGCTCTGCCCGCTCCTGCAGGAGCAGCTGTGGGATGAGAAGCTGTCCTTTCGGATCAAACGTAGCTTTTGGTTTTGCCGTGCAGAAGAACGAGATGCAGCACTTGGGTGAGCTCCGGCACAGCAGGAGGTCCTCGCCCGGCTGCTCTGTGCTCGGCCCTTTCCCTCCTTGCCCATCCGCTCCATCCCTGCATCGCCTGGGTCTGCGGAAACACCGAGGCGATGTGCCTGGCAGGGTGGGGTCCTCCCTGGTGCTGGAGGTGGGTTGGGAGGCTCCAAGCAGGGGGGCCAGGGATCCCCTGGGCTCTGCCCTGCACCATACTCGCTGTTCTGGGGCACAAACCCTGCAGGCATCTGCCTGTACCCTGCCTGCGAGCCCCAGGATGGAGCAGGGGGGCTGCCCCCACTCTCCGCGCTCCTCTCCTCTCCTCCGGTCCTGCCCCACCGGTTCGATGGACGTGGTTCCCGCGTGCTGCCTGGCATCACCAAACATCATTTGTTGGTGTGATTGGAGTTTTTGGATACGTTCTCGGCGCTGAGCACCGGCTTTGGGCTCTTCTTTCCCTTGTACGCAGCACGTCCCGCCCAGGGCGCAGCAGGATTGTGTTCCACAAAGGTTTGCAGGTGACCATGGAGTCTGGCCGCGCTGGTTCCTGGGGGCTTTTTGTCCCGATTCCTTGCTGCCTGCGAAGGGGATTTGCAGCGGAGTCGTAGCAGCGGTGGGAGCAGGAGCCTGGGGGCACCCCCCTGCAGGATGAGCCCTCGGGGGGTCGGAGGCGGGGGGCACTCAGACCTCAGGCACCCCCTTGTTTTCCTTCTGGGGAGCCCCAGACTTTGGCAGCGTCCTGGGGATGCCCCTGCTCTGGTAGCATCCTTCTACGCCGCGCAATCCTTTTCTGAACAACACTGATTTTTATTTACGTCATTCCCTTCCTAGCTGGGCACTCAGTAAAGACGGCTGCGGCTCTTTGCTTATAAAATAAGCCTATAAAAAAAGCCCTCTTTGCTTATAAAATAACAAGGAAAATAATAAAATAATAAGAGGGCCAAAAAAAGCCCTCTTTGCTTATAAAATAATAAGCAAAATAGTAAAATAATGAGGGCTAAAAAAAGCCCTCTTTGCTTACAAAATAATAATAAAAAATTATAAAATAAGCAAATCCCCTAAAAGGGATTTGGCCCAGTGCGTGAAAGCATCTTTGCAACAGAGCGGCTTTAGGTGCAGAAGAAGAGGAAACTTCTGAACGAGGAAAGAATTTCCCAACCTGGGGCTATTTTAAATCGATATTTCGCATTATCGATCGCTGCTGCTCCTCCAGGGGTTGGGTTTGAACCGGAGACGGGGCTGTGGGGTGGGATGCTGCTGGGGCCAGGGACTGGGTGTGAGGGCTACCCGCGGCTGGGTACGGGACCTCCCTGCTACCCCGACCGGGGGGGGTACGGTCCCCCCTGCTCCTCCTCAGCCCCCTCTGCTCCTTCCTGACCCCCCCAGGGTTAGGTATGGGCTCCTGGACACCCTTTGGGGTAGATAAGGGCTCGCCCCTGGTCCCCCTCCCCAGGTCTGGGTATGGCCCCCAGGCCCCCCCGGAGCTGGGTGTAGCCCCTCCGGCACCCCCGTACCCTGCTACGGGTGCAGCCCCTCGGACCCCCCTGATTCTGTGTATGGATGAGCGTGGGGCGTTGGGGACAGCAGGGGACACGTCCTCCCCAGGGAT
This sequence comes from Ciconia boyciana, assembly GCF_034638445.1. NCBI lineage: Eukaryota > Metazoa > Chordata > Aves > Ciconiiformes > Ciconiidae > Ciconia > Ciconia boyciana. The sequence continues at coordinate 1,560,353 of NC_132962.1, read as the reverse complement.
CTGAGCTCCCCAGGGTGCCAGGGCAAAGGCACAGGGCACAGCGGGGATGTCCCACCACTTGAAGCCCCCCCCTTCTTGTCCCTTGGGAGGCAGTCCTGAAGGGCGAAGGAGCCCAGGAAGGCTGGACGTTCTTCAGGAAGGAAATCTTCAAGACGCGGGAGCAAACTGGCCCCATGTGCTGACGGACGAGGCGGTGGGGAAGACGACCAGCTTGGCTGAACAGAGAGCTTTGGCTGGAACTCAGGGGAAAAAAAAAAAAGAGTTTATCACTTTTGGAGTTTATCACTTTTGGAGTTTATCGCTTTTGGAGTTTATCACTTTTGGAGTTTATCGCTTTTGGAGTTTATCACTTTTGGAGTTTATCGCTTTTGGAGTTTATCGCTTTTGGAGTTTATCACTTTTGGAGTTTATCGCTTTTGGAGTTTATCGCTTTTGGAGTTTATCACTTTTGGCAGAAGGGGCAGGCAGCTCAGGAGGACTGCAAGGGTGTCGTGAGGTCAGGCAGGGAGAAAATTAGAAGGGCCAAAGCCCAGCTAGAACTTAATCTGGCTACTGCCGTAAAAGACAATTAAAAAATGTTTCTATAAATACCTTAACAACAAGAGGAGGGCTAAGGAGAATCTTCATCCTTTATTGGATGTGGGGGGAAACGTAGCGATAGAGGCTGAGGAGAAGGCTGAGGTATTTAATGACGCCTTTGCCTCAGTCTTTAATAGTTGTTCTCCGGGTACCCAGCCCCCCGAGCTGGAAGCCGGGGATGGGGAGCAGAATGAAGCCCCCCATGGTTTAGTGGTGGATTTGGCAGTGTCAGGTTTACGGTTGGACTCGATGCTCTTAAAGGTCTTTTCCAACCGAAATGATTTTATGATCCTATGAAAAGGGCTGGGCAAAATCTGACGCCGGCTGGAAAGCGAGCGCGCCGCAAAGCAGCTGAGTGAAGCTCTGGGCTGGTCCTTTGTGGCCCCGGACCACGGCCGGGCACCTGCCCGCAGGCTGGGGTTGCTCCCAGGGCACTGCCTTTTGACCCAAAGTCCAGCGTGGCGTAGCCATCCTCATCCTCCATCAGCCAGACCCGCGCTGCCGGCGAGCGACGGCTGCATCCTGCGGCCGCGCAGCAGCCCCGGTCCCGGCGCAGAGGGACGCGTCCCACGCGGGTGAGCCCCAGCGGTGCAGCCCGGGGGGTCTGATCCGTCCCATTGCAGGCACCCGCTGTCGGGATGGGGGTGCGGGCAGGGGGCTGGTGCTGTGAAAGGGGTTCGAAGCGCCGCGGTGGGCTCTGGGTCCACCCCGGAGAGGCAAGCTTGCGCTTCTGCAAGCTCTAAGGGCCATTCCCGGCAGAGGGACCGCGTCAGGCTGCTCAGCGTGCTCTGCCCGGCGCCCCGCTGCACTGCATCGCACTGCTCAGCGCCCCGCTGCATTGCACTGCGCTTCCCAGCACCCCACCGCCCTGCAAACCTCCGCTCCGGACCCCACGGGCTGCGGGGAGAGGGTGCAAGTTACCGGGTCGGATGGGCATCGCGAAGGTTGTGGGGCGGGAAATAAGCCGGTTATTAAAGCTGTGTGCAAGCAGCAAAGGGTTCAACGGAGCCGGGCAGCGCTCAGAGGGAAGGGCCAGCGTCCGACCCCCGTGGAGCACCGCTGAGTTGTGGGAGCCCGAGCAAACCGGGCACAGCGATGCTTTTGGTCCAGCCCGTGCTCGACAGCACGCTCCCAGGAGAGGAATTAAAGAAATCCGCTCATTGCCAGCCCGACTGGGGCAGGCAAGGCCATCCTGCAGGCTGGGAATCGAGCGAGCGGCCAGCGTACCTTGGCCCAAGCCTCAAGACGTTTGGGACAGGGATCCTCATCGCTTCCACAAAACCATACGGTTTATCTGTGAACAAAAGCCCAAAGCCCTGTTGCGGGCCTCTCTCTTCGCCCCACGGCACGGCGCGCACACCCATGCCGCAGCGAGGCAGCGGAAGAGCCTTTACGGTGTTTCCACCGCACACCCCCCCAGTTATTCTTTTTCTTTTTTTGCAGGGATGCATCTTGCTCGTCCTCATCTCCTCTCTCATCTGCGGCCAGGGGATGGAGAGCAGCCGGGGATGAAGGGAGCTGGTAAATAAGCACAGGCATCTCCCAAACAGCCTCAGCACAGCCGGAACTGTCCCCCCCCGCCTCCCCCCTGGCTTTTTCCTGTGCCTCCGCACAGCAAGCCGGCCAGCAACGCGGAGTGGCCGTGGCTGCTGCGGGCTGAGCTGGGCTCAGCATCCCGGGGACCGCAGGTAGAGCTGGGGGGGACAGGACCGCATCCCCCAGCCCCGGGGTCCGGTGACCCACAGCATCGCTCGCCCCACGGAGAGGAGAAAGAGTCGCTCAGTGGGGCTGCGGGATTTTGGGTGGGGGGGAAGACGGCGTTGAAAGCGAGAGGGAGGTGGAAAATAATCCCCCAGCCCCGGGGGGGAGCGGGTGTCCCACCCGCGATTTGGCCGTAGGGCTCCCGGGGAAGGGAGTGCTGACGGCGGTGTGTCTGCCCCCCGAAACAGGGCTTTCCAGCCCCAAATCAGCCCCCCGAAACAGGGCTTTCCAGCCCCAAATCAGCCTCTGGATGGAAGAAGGGGGAGAGACGGTGGCACCGGGTCCCACGGGGAGAGAGGAGATGGGCAGCATCCAGACAGGTGAGAAATTGGGCTGTGGGAGAGGAGCCACCAGGCATTGCCTTCGTTTCGCCCCGCCAACGGGCGAGGATCGTACCGGTGGGGTGGTCCTTTGGAAATCATTCCTCCGCGGTCGTCCTCCATCCGCGACTCCTCGCCGGTCCCTCGAAACAGTCGCCGATGTATCAGGTACCGTTCCACCCCGGGGCAAAACGTAACTTCATCTCCATCTAACCCCGCAGGAGACGGGATGCGGAGGGAGGATGAAGGATGCTGCCTGGAGCAGGGATGTCCTGATGGAGCCAAAGTGGGTGAAACGATGGTAAAGTCTGAAGAGAATAACCATGGGAGAGCTTGTGAGAGCGACCGGGGGATGGAGGGATGTCCGGGGATGGAGCAGACGGACGAATTCGCCCGTGGTGAGGGGGATCGGGAGCTCTTTGCAGAAGAAAGTCTCTACGAATGTTCCTACTGCAAGAAATGCTTCCAGGACAGGTCAGAGCTCATTTGCCATCAGAGGTTGCACAGAGGTGGAAAGACTTTTAAATGCCAAGAGTGCGGAAAGGAGTTTGGGAAGAGCTCGGACCTTAGTTCCCATCAGAAAAGCCACATGGCGGAAAAGCCCTACCAGTGCTCGACGTGCGAGAAGTTCTTCAAGGACAGGTCCACCCTCATCAGGCACGAGAGAGTGCACACGGGGGAGAAACCCTACAAGTGTCTGGAGTGCGGGAAGAGGTTCACCCGCAGCTCGGACATCATCGTCCATCAGCGGATTCACACGGGGGAGAAGCCCTTTGAGTGCTCCCAGTGCGGGAAGAGGTTCAGCCAACGGTCCAACCTCTTCACCCATCAGATCGTACACACGGGGGAGAAACCCTTCACCTGCCGCGAGTGCGGGAAAACCTTCGCCCGGCGATCGGAGCTCACCATCCATCAGCGAACGCACACGGAGGAGAAGCCCTACCAGTGCTCCCAGTGCGACAAATCCTTCCGGGGGAGGTATGGACTCTTCAGGCACGAGCGGTTGCACACGGGGGAGAAACCCTACGAGTGCTCTGAGTGCGGGAAGAGCTTCGGCCAGAGCGGGGACCTTATCACCCACCAACGCTTCCACACAGGGGAGAAGCCCTACCACTGCTCCGAGTGCGGGAAGTTCTTCTGCAATAAATCCAGCCTCGTTAAACACCAGAAATGGCATTCAGGGGAGAAGCCTTACAAATGCCACGAGTGCGGGAAGAGCTTCGGGCAGAGCTCGGACCTCATCGCCCACCAGCGAACCCACACGGGCGAGAAGCCCTACCCCTGCGCCGAGTGCGGGAAGAGGTTCACCAGGAAATCCAGCCTCATCGTCCATCAGCGGGGACACAGAGGACGGAGAACCGGAGAACGCTCCAAATGTGGGAAGAGCTCGGAGGAAGACGCCAGCACTGATGCTCCCGGGAGCGTGGGCAGGGGAGACGGCTCGTCCCCGTGCTCTGAGTGTGCAAAGCCCCTCGAGGAGGCATCAGGCCTCCTTGACCGGCAGAGGTGACACAGAGGAGAAAAGACCTCTCAAGTGCCTGGAGGAGGAGAAACGGCTTGGCTTGGCTTGGCTTGGCTTGGCTTGGCACCAAGATCACGCAAGACGAGAAGAAACGAGAGCAGCGTGGGACATCCTCCCGTGTGAGATTTAACTTTTTGTGTGTGGGGGTGTGTGTGTTATCGGAGATTACTCAGGGGAAGAAAAGAGTTAAACACTACAGCGTGGATTCATCAGTGGCAGAAAAAGGCTAATTCCTCCTAATTCCTCGTGTAGATCGTTTAATAGTCCTCGCTTTGCTCCTCCAGCAGCTTCATCCAAAGTGTTTGCTCCCTGGTGAGAGCCCTTCTGTCAGCCTATCCCCTCTTTTTTTTCCAGAATTTTGCTGTTATATTTTTTTAAGGTTAGCTGAGACACGGTCCCTGCTCCTGTCCAAGTGTCCATCGCACGTCCAGCCTCGACGCATTAAACCTCGACTTAAAAAAAAACGGGTTGGTTGTTCCTAAGGAGATTTTTATTTTCGTATTAGATATTTGCGCTTAAAATACAAATCTTAGGACATTTTGTATTGCTAGAGGAATATTAGAGGAATGAGCGTTTTCCCTCCGGAAGGTGTAGGTGTTTTTAATAGTGGAGAAAATCAAAAGGCCTCCACTGAGGATGTTGGGGGGGGTGGAGGGAGCGTCCGCTCCACCCCATCCGAGGGAAAACCGTGAGATTTCAGTGAAAGGAGCACGACGTGAAAGGATCGGTGTCCCCAAAGGAAGCTGTCAGAGGCAGTTTATATCAAATGTTCAATAAATAACCCGGTTCTTTCCTTTGCTAGCGTGCTCTGGGTCATCATTGCTGCTTGCAGGAGGTCAGTCATCCCTGCTGGTGCCGTGGGTGGGATAAACGTGAGAAAAAAACGTGGGATAAAACCATGAGAAACACCAGTGGGAGCTCCGTGCTGGGGCTGTTGGGTTTTACTGGGAGGACACGGCAGTCTGGGGACGCAGGTCTCCACTCTCCCCATCTCGGGCACCCTCCGTGCCCACGTGCCTGCCTCTCCCTGCCTCTCTTCTCATCGTGCTGGGGCCAAACTGGTCCCAGTACTTCCTCAGTACTGGTGCCACGGCTGGAGCGTGCAACCAGATTCGACTTCTGGTGGCATGAAGTTGCTCTGTGGCATAGCCCAGAGGCCACGCTGATGGTACCAGTCCGAAAGTTTCATGCCCGTGCCCAAAATTAGGGGACCCTCACCTACATCTCCGTACCCACAGGATGGTTCCCCTGGACCGTGGTGGGCATCCAGCATCTCCAGCACCACCCATCCTGAAGGACCGTGTGGTGGGGGACAAGCCGGGAGGGCAGCCGGGGGCTGGGGGAACATCTGGGGTTGAGATGGAGCCCGGCAGAACCAGGCTGGTGGCCCCCCAGTGGGCTTGAAGGATTTGGGGGGGGTCCGAGCCCTGCGTGGACGCCCTAGTGATGTCCCCACCCGGCAGTGGGTCACAGTGAGACGATGGGGTGGAACCCCCTGTAGATGCTCCGTGACGGCAAGAGGGTGACCAAGGAGGGATGCCGAGGTCCCGCTAAGGCCACGTGTGGTCCTGAGCTGCGTGGCAGTGGGTGTAGGGTGGTCCCAGGTGGGGGGGTCACCAACCCCTCTAAAAACCACCCCCCACGACCCCGGGGGTCCACACTGAGAGCAGCGGGGGTTGCAACGAGCTGGGATGGGGACCCAGGCATCCGGGGGGGGGGTGTCCCACGCATCTGGGGGGATCCAGGCATCCATGGGGGAAACCCAGGCGTCCGGGGGATCCAGGTGTTTGGGGGGCAACCCAGGTGTCTGAGGGGGAACCCAGGCATCCGAAGGCGGGGACTCAGGCATCCGTGGGGGACCCAGGCATCCATGGGGGGACCCAGGCATTCGGGGGGACCCAGGCATCTGAGGGGGGCTCAGGCATCCGTAGGGGGAATCCAGGCGTCCAGGGGGGAACCCAGGGATCCGTGGGGGACCCAGGAGTCCAGGGGGACACCCAGGCATCTGAGGGGGAACCCAGGCGTCTGAAGGGGGGGACTCAGGCATCCGTGGGGGGCCCCAGGCTTCCATGGGGGAACCCAGGCGTTCCGGGGGGGACCCAGGCGTTCAGGGAGGGGACCCAGGCGTCCGAGGGGGGACCCAGGCATTCGGGGGGGGGACCCAGGCGTTCAAGGGGGGGACCCAGGCATCCGAGCGGGGACCCAGGCATCCGTGGGGGACCCAGGCGTTCAAGGGGGGACCCAGGCGTCCGAGCGGGGACCCAGGCATTCGGGGGGGACACCCAGGCATTCAAGGGGGGGACCCAGGCATCCGAGGGGGGACCCAGGCATCCGTGGAGGACCCAGGCGTTCAAGGGGGGACCCAGGCGTCCGAGGGGGGACCCAGGCGTCCGAAGGGGGGGACTCTGGCATCCGTGGGGGGACCCAGGCGTTGAGGGAGGGGACCCAGGCGTCCGTGGGGGGGGACCCAGGCGCCCGGGGACCGGCAGACAGGAAGGGGCGGGAGCATCGCGGCGCGGTTGCCGGTACGGGCAGGGAAGGACCGAGGCGGAGCCGGAGCTGCCCGGCGATCGCTGCCCGCTCCGGCCCGGGGCGGCCGCAGGTACCGGGGGAGCGCGGGGGCGGAGGGGGCCGGATCCGGCACCGGTCCCGGGATGCTCAGCACCGGCGGTCCCGCTCACCCCGGCCCGGCAGAGAGTTGGGAAAAGTTCCCCTTGCAAAAAAATTAAACCCTTTCCAGGGTGGTTTTTTGGTTTTTAGTTTGTTTTTTTTTTTGGGGGGGGGTGTCTGGCTTCTTATGGGGGTTTTGCAGCCTGGAGAGAAGGCGAAGGAGGGGGCATCACCGTTTGCAACCACTCCGGGGGGCTGGGGGGGGGTTGCAGAGGTGATGGAAGGGAAAATTTTCACCAAAGGGTGAATTTCACCACTTTCACCAAGGGAAAATTATGCAAGGGGAAAAAAAGAAATAATCGTGTGGGTGGCGAGACCCCCAGATTACTGGGGGGGGGGGGGTGGTGTGTCTCCGTCCTTGGAGATGTTCAGCTGGCCACGGCTCTGAGCAAAGCGATGGTGTCGGCTCTGCCTTGAGCACGGGGATGGTCCGTGGGTGCCCTCCGGGTTGAATTATTCCAGGATTTCCTGCCACCGTGATAAATCCACCGCTTAATTGTCCCAAATGCTGTTTCTCTGTGGGTACAGTGATGTGGAGAGTCGTAACGTGGCAGCGTCTCGTGCATGAGAAGGATTTATCATGTATTTATTTCTTCTCTCCCCTCAGACAAGCAGTTTTGCCCCAAGGGCGACAGTGACCCGCAGCTTCGGATGGCCGCTCCGGAGCCAGACTGAGCCGAGGGGATGGAGGGATGGGAAGGAGCACGGGAAGGCGATCCCCAACCGAGGGAGGAGCCGGAGACCCCGGGAGACCCTCGCAGAGGCGAGAGCTGCACCCCAGGGTCCCATCCAAGAGGTGCTTTATCGTCTGTCTTTCCCCCCTTTCTGCCACGCCGTGTTTCTATTCATAAGCGATGTTATTACTTACTTCTAACCCAGCAGGACATGGGATGGAGAGTGAGAACGAGAAGAGTCTTGAGCAGGAACGCCCCGAAATGAGCAGCTCATCATCTGTAAACTCGGAAGGAAATTTTTCTGGGAGTTTTCAGCAGAGCAAAGCGGGTGTAAACGCCCACGGGCTGCAAGGATACCCAGGGAAGGACTCAAGCACCTTTGTGCATCGTGAAGGAAACTGCAAAGTCCTCAAGGAACCCACTGCCCCGTACAGAGCCCTCGCCCGAGAAAAGAAATATATATGCACCGAGTGCGGGAAAAGCTTCAGGCAGAGCTCAAACCTCATTGTGCACCGAAGGACACACACCGGAGAAAAGCCTTACAAATGCTGCGGGTGCGAGAAGTTCTTCAGCGACAGATCGAACCTCGCGAAGCATCAGCGGCTGCACACTGAGAAAAAGCCCTTGAGGTGCCGCGAGTGCAAGAAAAGCTTTGGGAACGACCTGGATTTCCTCGAGCATCAGCAAACGCACGCGGGGGAAAGAGCGTTTAGATGCTGCCAGTGTGGGAAAAGGTTCGGGCAGAGCGGGAAGCTCGCTCTGCACCAGGAACTGCACGCGAGGGAAAAAGTCTACAAGTGCCCCAGGTGCGAGAAATGGTTCAAAGACCGGTCGACCCTCATCAGGCACGAGGCGCTGCACACGGGGGAGAAGCCCTACAAGTGTCTCGAGTGCGGGAAGAGATTCACCCGCAAATCGGACCTTACGGTCCATCAGAGAATCCACACCGGGGAGAAGCCCTTCGCTTGCTCCGAGTGCGGGAAAAGCTTCAACCATCGGTCGAACCTTTTTACCCATCAGAGGAGGCACACGGGCAAGAAGCCTTTCCCGTGCCAAGAGTGCGGGAAGAACTTTGGCCACAGGGCGGATCTGGTTGTCCACCAAAGGACCCACACCGGCGAAAAGCCCTACTGCTGCTCGGAGTGCGGGAAACGCTTCAAGGGTCGCTCCACGCTCGTGAGACACGAGAGGTTGCACACGGGGGAGAGACCGTATCGGTGTCCCGAGTGCGGGAAAAGCTTCGGGCTGAGCGGGGACCTCGTTGCCCACCAGCGTTTCCATACGGGGGAAAAACCCTACAAGTGCCCCGAGTGCGGGAAGGTCTTCAGCAACAGCTCCAGCCTCGTGCGGCATCAACGACAGCACGCGGGCGAGAAGCCCTACAAATGCCATGAGTGCGGGAAGAGCTTCGGGCAGAGCACGGACCTCATCGCACATCGGCGAACCCACACCGGGGAGAAGCCCTACCTGTGCCCGGCGTGCGGGAAGCGGTTCGGTAGGAAATCCAACCTTATGGTGCACCAGCGAGTGCATGGAGCGGATGGACTCTGCAAACGCCGGCAGCGTGGGAAAAGCTTCTCGGAGAACTCGGCTTCTTCAATCCATCACGATGTCTTGATGGAGGACAACGCTGCCCCGTGCTCAGCCCCGCTCAGCATCAGCAGTGACGCAGAGGAGAAAAAACATTAAATTCCTGGGGAAAAAAGAGACAGGATGGAGAAAAAGCTCAGACCTTCCTAGATCTAGAAGGAAAAGCCTTCTAGAAGAAAGCTTTTCTTAAGAAAGCTTTTCTTCTAGAAGAAAATCTAGACAAAACAGCTGCTGGCATATGGAAAGTGCAGGATCTTTGTGTTCCACGCTGCTGTCAGCAAGGACAGGGGGGAAAATACCTGTATATGTGTTTTGGAGTAAAACATGAACCTGTTTACTAAATAACGTGTATTATTGCGAGCACATGGAATGGGCTTGGCATGCGCTGCGTGGCTCCCATGCATCCCTCTTCTGATGGTCCTTTCCATCATAGAAACGTGGTCCCCAGGCACCTCCTTTACCTTCTTTCCCCGTCCTTGGATCAGCTCCGAGCTGAGCCTCCGCTCTTGTCACCGTCAGCCAGCGACTGTCCCGTCTTTATCTCACCATGGTCCTTGGGGAAGTGGGATCGCATGCGTTGTCCAGATGAGCCACACATCCAGCAGAAACAGTTCTCCTCCTGTGAGTTAAGATCCCGTGATGCTCCGTAAAACGGTGCAAAGGACATCCGGGGTACGTTACCTTGTTCTGACACCTCTGACGATCCTCCTGCGCTGTGTCTGCCTCCATCCCGGTCCTCTGGAGGCCACCCAAGGTCTGCAGGATGGATGTAGTTGACACAGAAGTGTAGATTATACAGTGACGCACCTTTGCCCACTGTACACAGTCTGGGGACATCGGCGGCCTCAGAGTGACACCGTTGGTGTGGCACTGCTGATGCTCCTGCCATTATGGTATCTCGTCTACACCTATGAGGGCTGTGGTTGGACCACCCCGTCCTCGTGCTTTGGGCTAGGTGACCCATCACTAGATGGGATGGTCCCATCGCCTTGTCAGCTGGTGCCCAGGAGATGGGGAGATCCCTACTGGGAAGGTGCCTGGGCTTGCCGGAGACCCCTTTAAGGTCTAGGGTAGCTACAGTGGCAAATAAAAGTAGCCACAAACCTGAATTTGGCCAAGGAGCAATAGTGATATTCTCACTTCTCTAGCCAAATCCTAGATAAACCTTTTCTGGACCATCCATCCAGTCATGCACATTCAGAAACTCTGTGTGACATGACCCTCACCACCACGACAACTGGTTCACAGCCAGTTATTAACGCAACTCTAACCCAACCATGCAGGGAACAGCATGGGAGGAACCAAACAACCATCTTTCTATAGTAAAGAAGCACTGCGGTACCACAATTTTGGCTCAGATACTCAGTTTTGGCTGTCAGTGATATATCGACTGCCCCAATGGACCATCCGGGGTCTAAACACATCAGAGGTTAGTGCTGATTTAAGGTCAGAAAGTTATAGGACAGCTACGTCAAAGTAAAAGGTGGAAACAACCACCCCAGCAAGCAGAGGTGACACCACTTCCATGGTGCTCCCGCAGATCTTTGCTGTGGTGGCCACCATGGGCAGCTGTAAGTCTTTGGAGGAAAGGGGGAGATAAGGAGATAAAAGGGAATGGGAGGTAGGTCCCACTGCACACAGAGGAGGAAAGGGAAGAGGAAGACAAAGCCAAAGAGCCAAGATTTTAGTGAAATACCTGGAGCACCTCAATGGCTGTAGACCTTCTCTCATGCCAGGTCCTGGAAGGGACTTGCAGGTCTTCGTCATTCCTGTGAGCCTGCGTCTAGCACAGCAAAGCCAAGCAGATGCGGGCTCTTCTGGAAACCAAGGCAGAAACCATCTGGCCAAAGAGACCGGTTTCCCCAGTTGTGGTCAGGCTTTAGCTGGGAGTTTCCTGCACCAAGGCTTGTTTCGGCTCCACTAACCAAATCTGAGCAGCTTCCAAGGTCAACCTCAGCTCAGGAACAAGAAAAGCCCCTCCTACTCCCTCCAAAAAAAACCCAACCAAACCTGACTCTCCAAAAACCTGTTGGGAAAGTGTGATTTCCCCAAAATCTGCTTTCCTCCAGGATGCAGAGCTGGAAGGGACGAGGACCAGCTCCAGGCTAGTTCCCGGACACTGCAATCATGGTTTCACCAAGATCTCCCCGTTTTCTCTTAGGTTATAAACAGTCAGCTCCCGTCCCCTGGTCACCAACATTTTTACGAAGCTCTTTGCAATTTTCCCTCCTTCGCTTTTTAACAGCAGTAACTTCTCCCTGCCACGCAGGAGCAAATAAAAATTTAATACATAGCTATTTAGCTAGCAGAAAAATACAAGGAAAACGTGGTATTTCTTAGGAACAGAGGGCCTTTTTTTATTGGGGTTGCATACACACGAGGGAGAGGGAAGGATGTGCAGGGGAAGACAGGTTTCTACAGTGTCTTTGGGGTGGTGATGGGTACCCAGCCTGGGAAATGTTGAAGGATTTAAGGAAGGGCTTTAAAGACAGACGATGGGATGATGGACAGCCTGAAACAGGTTTGACTAGGGAGTGACGGGAGTGAGTGGATCGTGGACCAACGCATCAAGCCATTTGGGCAAACTCAATAATGAGAGGAAATAATTAGCAAAAAAAAAAGTATATTATTTACTGATCAGCCTACTTTAGATCATTTGCATGGGTGGGGGTTTTTTTCCCACTTTTGCAGTCTTTAAAACTGAAGAATTTTACCTAGGAGAAGCGCTGATTTTTTTTTCTCTTTCATGTACGACGTCTCAACTCTTCCCAAAACTCCTTCCCTGCTCTGAGCGCTTACAAAGCCGTTTCTCCCCGCTGTTATCTCTGGTGTTCGATGGGGTTTGACCCCTCCTGGAAACCCTCCGCACACTGGGGGCACTGGAGAGAGTCCTTCCCCACCGTCACGCCAAAATGTGAGTTGGGCTGGAAGCTTCTCCCACATTTCTGGCACTTGCAAAGCCCTCTGTGCACCCTCTGATGCACGATGAGGTTGGATCTCCTGCTGAAGCTCTTCCCACAGACCGGGCAGGGGTAGGGCTTCTCTCCGGTGTGGGTTCGCTGGTGGGCGATGAGGTCCGAGCTTTGCCCGAAGCTCTTCTCGCACTCGTGGCACTTGTAGGGCTTCTCTCCCGCGTGCAGCCGCTGATGCCGCACGAGGCTGGATCTGTTGCTGAAGAACTTTCTGCACTGGGAGCACTGGTAGGGCTTCTCGCCCGTATGGAAACGCTGATGTGCGATGAGGTCCCCGCTCTGCCCGAAGCTTTTCCCGCAGTCGCTGCATTCGTACGGTTTGATCCCCGTGTGCAGCCTCTCGTGCCTGAAGAGGGTTGACCTCCCCCTGAAGAACTTCTCGCACTCGGAGCAGTGGTAGGGTTTCTCCCCGGTATGGGTCCGCTGGTGGACGATAAGCTCCGAGCTTTGCCCGAATCGCTTCCCACACTCTTCGCACTTGTACGGCTTCTCCCCCGTGTGCATCCTCTGGTGTCGGAAAAGATTCGACCGGTGGCTGAAGCTCTTCCCACACTCGGGACACTGGAAGGGCTTCTCCCCCGTGTGCGTCCGCTGATGGACGATGATGTCCGAGCTGCGGGTGAACCTCTTCCCGCACTCGTGGCATTTATAGGGTTTCTCTCCCGTGTGCACCGTCTCATGCCTGATGAGGGTGGACCTGTCCTTGAAGCACTTCTCGCACGTGGAGCACTGGTAGAGCTTCTCCTCCACGTGGATCCTCTGGTGCAGGTTGAGATCCGAGCTCTGCCCAAACTCCTCCCCGCACTCGTAGCACTTGTAGCGACGCTCTCCCATGTGCCGCCGCTGATGCTGGAGGAACTTTGATTTGTCCCTGAAGCATTTCCCACACTCGGGACACTGGTAGAGTTGTTCTCCTACGTGCACCTTCTCATGGACAAGAAGTCTCGATTGGTGAATGAAGCTTTTCCCGCACTGCTGGCATTTAAAAGGTTTTTCTCCTACGTGGACCCTCTTGTGCCTGATGAGCAGCGACCTGTCTGGGAAGCACTTCTGGCACTTGGGGCACTCATAGAGCTTTTCTCCCGTGTGAGTCTTCTGGTGGACGATGAGGTTTGAGCTCTGCCTGAAGCACTTCCCGCATTCGTGGCATTTATAAGGTTTCTCTCCGGTATGGATCCGCTGATGCACGATCAGGTTGGAGCTCTGTCCAAAGCTTCTTCCACACTCGTTGCACGTGTACTTCTTCTCCCTGGTGGCGCTTCTGTACTGGGCTTTGGATTCTTTGAGGACCTTTTGGTTTCCTCCATGAGGGATGAGTTTATCCCCTTCTGGCCCCGTCTCGCTCTCAGGAGCCGCCTCTTGCCGAGGGCTCTCCAAAACGTTTCCTTCCCGTTTCGCTGCTGCGATTCCGTGCCCTCCCCCTCGCTCAGCACTTTCTCGCTTCAGGTTTGGCTCTTCCTTCGTTCTTCTGGCGGCACATCCTGCTGTGGGTCGCAAACAAGAGCAACGTCTTATTTCTCGAAGGGAAACCACGTCACGGTGGGGGATGGTGAATAAAAGCACAGGCAGGGCAAGAGCAGAGCTGTGCCACCTCTTCGCCCTCAACCCCAATCGCTTGAGGGAGGGTGAAAGCGGGGGGCGCAGGGGGCTCGGGTGGTCCTTCCATGGGAATGAGCTCCTCACCTGCAAGGGGGTCTCCCAGGGTCTCCCCTTCTTTCCCCCCCTGGGGATCGGGGTCCGGCAGCTCTTCAGCTCTCTCCATCCAAGGTGGCTTTGGGAAAGGGAACCCCTGCTCCAAGGGCTGAAATCAGCGGAGGCCCCTCGCCCGCGGTGTCACTCGCAGGGGCCACGCTGGCAGCAAGCACCCAGCAAGCCTCGGCCTTGCACCCAGGCATGGCGGGCAGAGCCCCCCGTGGCCCCCGGTACCGACCCCACCGGCCCCCGGAGGTGCTCCCGCTCGCCCCTCCACGGTCCCGGTGCTCCCCCGGCCGCCCCTCCGCATCCCCCCGTGCCACCCCCTGCTGCCTCCGGTATCGCCCCCCCAGCTGCTCCCGGTGCTGCTCCCCCGGCCGTCCCTCCGCATCCCCCCGTGCCACCCCCGTGCGCCCCCGCTGCAACCCCCCCGGCCGCTCCCGGTACCGTCCCCGCTGCTGCCCCCGCCCGCCCTCCGCGGTCCCGGTGCCACCCCCGGCCCGTCCCCGCTCCTCCCCGGTGCCGTCCCGGCCGTCCCTCCGCATCCCCCGTGCTACTCCCGGCCGCGCCCGGTGCTGCCCCCCACCCCCAGCCGCTCCCGGTGCTGCTTCCCCGGCCAGCCCCGCTGCTGCCCCCAGCCGCCCCCGGTGCTGCTCCCGCTGCTGCCCCCAGCCGCTCCCGGTGCTGCCCCCAGCCGCTCCCGCTGCTGCCCCCGGTGCTGCCCCCCCAGCCGCTCCCGGTGCTGCCCCCCGGTGCTGCTCCCGCTGCTGCCCCTCGCCTACCGGCCGCGGCCCCCCCCGCTCTGCCCGGCTCTGCCCGCAGCAGCCGCGGCCGCTCCGCGCTGCTCCCGCCCCTTCCTGCGCACCGGCCCCGGCCGCCGGCTCCCAGCGCATCCCCGGCCGCGGCAGCCCGGGAGATCCGCGGAGGAAAAACCCGGGGAGGGGACGGGGACCGGGACCTGAAGCTGGGGGACAGCCGGGGAAGGAGGCTCCGGAGGCCACCGAGAACCCCGGAGGGGATTCGGGGCTTTTTTTCTTTTTAATTAATTTTTTTCCCCCCTCTCGTTAATATTCTCCGGAAGGGATTTAGTGGCTGAGCGGCAGCCGGGGGGTTTTGTGCCCTTCTCTGTTTCTTCCCACCCGCTCCTCGGACGAGGACAGAAGTTACCGCCCAAGCAGGGCTGGTGTCACCCAGCTTCTGGTGTCCACGCTACGGTGGTTTGACACGACGTGGTGGGTCGGTCCGATAGAACTTGGACTCACCGAGGTCACCTACGCAAAGCCTGGGCTCGTCTTCTTCGCGTGGATGGCGGCCGGAGGCAGGCCAGCACCACACGTACCACCACCACCACGGGAGGTAGGGACCCCATGAGATTAAAAGCATTAGAAGTCATCCTGACGTCACTATGAACAGAATAAGGGAATAATTTAGGCTAGATGGGACTTTAGGGTGTCTGTAATCCTGCTTGGAGCCCTGGAGCCCCGTTTGAGCAGCCACGGAGCTCCCTGCGCCGCAGAGCCCCAAACTGGACCCAGTGCCCGGATGTAGTCTCACCAGTGCCGTGAAAACCCTTCCATCTCGCTGCATGGTAGAGTTAAACATCTTGAGATGTTCGCGGATGCAAGAGACAACAGACACCCCCAGAAAGGCGGAGATCTTTACTGGAGGAAATGACCTTTTGTGCTTTCTGGGAGGAAAATAACAAACAGCCGCGTGGTACAAACCCAAATGTTCCCCCAGGTCTTGGTTCTTGCCCTTGGACACTGTGTCCATCCTCCGACCCATAGCAAGTGCCTCCTCCTCTAACCCTCGCAGCGCAGCTCCCAGCGCCTGGACATACTGGGACGGCTCCTTCCCTCCCCAGACTGGGGAGAGGCTGGGGCTACGTCTGCTAGGGAGGTCCCCACCACTCATTATCCTGGTTTGGATGGCTCCAGAAAAGTCTTTCCAAGACATTTCTGATGTAACGAGAGCTAGTCCACCCTAAGGACTTTGCTCCTCCATCATGCTGCACCTCAGACCATGGCGAGGGTGCTGCCTGCCCGAGGCTTCCTGCGGCAAAACAACAGGAAACATAACGGTTTGTTCCACCTCTGCAGCCCCCAAGTCACGCACGGGCTGTGGTTTCTTGTTTTGTTTCCCCGTGTTTGGTTCCTTCACCCAAAACCTGGGTCCCTACCAGCATCACTCGGAGGGGCTCAGACACGGGAAGAGACGCGCCAACCGGCCGAACGTCATGAGGAACGTGATGAGGACCACCACAGAACTGGTTTTCCTGGGGCCTATTTCGAGATCCATGCAGGTTGTACAAAGCCCGCTGCACTTCGTGAGTCCAACCACCCTACACGCAGCGATGAGCCACTGCATTTCCTCCTTCACCCACCCTCTGAAATATTTAATAGTCCTGCTTGCATGCAGACCAGCTCATTTCTCATGGAGTTTCATTTTCACTGAATGATTTTCCGAGCTTTCGAAGGTGCAAACGCACCTACAAAATGTTCTTCAAGACACGGTTAAATGCAAGGCACGTACTCCCAGATATTCTATATACCCGCGTCCCACGCGCAGCTTCCGATATTTAACAAGGCAGGATCTCACACTGAATGACCTTCCACACCCGGAGCACCGACTTCTCTCCTCTGTGAGTTTTCTGGTGCACAGAAAGGTGCGAGCTCTGCCCAAAGCTCTTCCCACACTCGCTGCACGTGTACGGCTTCTCCCCCGTGTGCACGCGCTGGTGTTGAATCAGCTTGGATCGCACGCTGAAGCATTTCCCACACTCCGAGCACTGGTAGGGCTTTTCTCCCGTATGGGTTCGTTGGTGGACAATGAGATCCGAGCTCTGTATGAAGCTCTTCCCGCAGTCGGGGCATCGATACGGTCTCTCTCCGGTGTGTTGCCGCTGGTGTTTAATGAGGTTCGACCTTTTGCTGAAGCGCTTCCCGCACTCGCAGCACTGGTAGGGTTTTTCTCCCGTGTGGGTTCTCTGGTGGGATGTCAACGTCGAGCTCCGCGTGAAGCTTTTCCCGCACTCGGGGCACTCGTACATTTTCTCGCCGGTGTGCATCCTCTGGTGCGTCACGAGGCTGGAGCTCCTGTTGAAGCATCTCCCGCACTCGGGGCACTGGTAGGGCTTTTCCCCCGTGTGGGTTCGCTGGTGGACGATGAGGTCTGAGCTCCGCATGAAGCTTCTCCCGCACTCGAGGCACTTGAAAGGTTTCTCTCCCGTGTCGTCTCTCAGGGGTGTAATTAAGTCCCTGCTCCGGTCATCCTCGTGTCCAGACTCGGTGCGGGTGCGTTGCCTTTCTGCAGGGTCCTCTTGGGTTGGGGTTTCTCCGTGGTCGGCATCATCTCCTCTGCAAACCGTCCCGCTGTTGATTTTCCATCTTCCCCCTGTTGTGACGCAGAGAGAAGCCAGACGGGTTATTTCTCAGGCCGGGCAGAAATAACATCAAGGGGAAGGGGCAGAAAAAGCTAATTAACCAGGCAGGAAAATTGGCTGGGGGTGCAGCAGCTCCGCTTCCGTGGTTCCCCAGGGACGGAAGAAGGGGAAGTCAACGGAGAAGAAATTTATTCTGATTTCCAGCCAGGATCAGTGGAGCTGTATCTCCTAGGAGGATCCATCACGCTTTGGCTAAAATCTTGGTGTGGGTTTGGTAGGATATAACAGCGTGCGCTGGTGGAGGCGGTCACGAGCACAGGCACCCCATCCTCACCTGCGTGTCTGCTGGTCAGGGCTTCTTTTTTCTCCATTTCTTGAAGATCAGGGCCCCAGCACTCTCCTCGCTCTTGCATCTGGGTGAACAAGTCTGGCTTGGCCATGGGAAAACCTGTTCCAGAGGGCGAAATCAGGAGATAACGGCACGAGGGACTTGAGAATTACAGAGTATTTGCAAAGTTAAAGAAATTTGAACTTCCTGAGGGACACAGGGTGAGAGAGATGGTGGTATGGTCACCCAGACCACCACATGCCTGGGCAAACGTGCGTCCTCCACCCAAACCCCACAGAGGGCAAACATCGAATGTTGGCCCAAAACCAATCATTGGGAGGGAGCTAGTCCAGGAAAAGGGAGAAGATCCCTGCGGGGAAGACAGATATTTCCATCTACTGGAAAATTACACAGAAGAGAAGAAAAAAGGGCTTTTCCTCAATGTTCCTCCTTGCTCTGTCTCCCAGGAGGAGCATCAAGGAGATGGTCTGTCTCACTCCTGAGTGCTGCAGAGCTCAAACCACCCAAAAACTGAGAGCATCTGCAACATAAAGGCCAAAGCTTCAGGAGCTCTTGGCTCCAGCACTGGAAGGGACAGGACTCCTTACCCAGAGACATCACGGTCTCGTAGTTCTCCAGCATGACGTCGACATAGAGAGTCCTCTGCGCGGGGTCCAGCAGGGCCCACTGCTCCTCGGTGAAATACACGGCCACCTCCTCGAAGGTCACAGGCTCCTGCAGCAGCGGCAAAAGACCTTCAGGAGCTGGGGCCAGAGCCACAGCCCCACCGTTCAAGAGGGAGAAGAATCAAAGACCCCAGAGGTCCTGGGATGAAGAAGCAGAGATGCTCAAGCCCATCCAAGCAACTGAGGAGAGCGTGGGGCATTGGGGAAGAAAAACAAGGACCTCTCAGGGAGAGACTGAGATTCACGGACCCGAAAAGAAACCTCCAAGCAGGACCCGAGGACAAAACACCAAAGGGAAACCATCAACCTCCCCATGCCCCATGGATGGGAGGTGGTGAAGGTGGCTTTTCCCGGGGCCGCGCCTTGCCCGGCAGCCTGTGCTGGGGCACAGCTCTAGGCGAGGTTTTGCACCCGTAAATAAGTGTTTTCTTTCCCAAAAAGGGCTGATTTTCTTGCGCGTGACCGTTGTCGCTGAAGGAATGAGCAAAACCCCAACCAGACCCTGAGGAGTTGTCCACCTGAGCCAGTTCCACTGTGTCCATCTCTTGGGGTTTTTTTGGTGTTTCAGGACGTTTGTCTATTCCGGAGTAAAACGCAGCAGCCCATCAGTCCTAGGAAACAAAAAAAAGAGAAAAAGAAAGGAAAAAGAAGGAGGATGTTCGTCTGGGGACGCTCACGGAAAACGCGTAGAGCTTCGTCGTGATTTTTGGACATCTAGGAGGAGCCCAGCAGTGTCCCTGCCAGCCCTCCGACAGCCGGGAGCTTGCGGGGGGGCGGAGGAGAAGGGGACACGATGGGGTAGGGGGGGGCTTCAAGTGACGGGACATCCCAGCTGTGCCCTGTCACCTTGGGGACCTCAGAGCCCTGGGGAGGACTTGTCCCCTGCTGTCCCCAACGTCCCATTCTCATGCGGGGGGGCCATACCCGATAGAAGGGGTGCGGGGGGGTCCGAGGGGCTGTCCCCATAGCAGGGTATGGGTTCCGGGGGTGCCGGGGGTGTCACACCCAGCTCCGGGGGGGCCTCACCCAGACCTGGGGAGGGGGACGCAGGGTGAGCCCGTCTCTACCCAGAGGGGTCTCGGGGAGCCCAGCCCGGGGGGGGGTCCGGGAGGAGCAAGGGGGGAACGGGGGGGTAGAAGGAAGACCCGTAGCCCCCTCCCACGGGTCGGTGCAGCGGGGGGGTCCCGTAGCCAGCCCCGGGCATCACCGGTAGCCAGGCCGTTACCTGCGCGGCGGTGGCATCACCGGGAGCGGCTCCCAGCAGCGGGACCGGCTCCGAGTGCCCCGGCTCCGCTTTGTTCTCCCTTCCCGCAGCCCCAGCCCCTTCCTGTCCGTCCCCCGCCCCTTCCCGTGCCCCGCCGGGCTCGGCCACCCCCGGTCCCCGGTCCCCGCAGGGTCCCATCCCGCCCCCTCCCCGGGCTCCGCTGCAACATCAAACCCCGGAGGAGCAGCGACGAATATCGCTAAATCTCGATTTAAAATGTGTGTCCCCCCCCCCTTGCAGGTTCCCCAGTTTGGGCTCTGCCACCAACGGCAGCTCCAGCCTGGGGAAAGGCTCCCCGATCTGCTCCGAGAGGGATGCTGTCACCCGGGTCCCCTAGGGGTTTTTTGGGGGGCAAATACCTGCACCCCTCTTCTTGCTCCATGCTGTGGCTTGCTCTAAGGAATGGTGGGGCTCCTGCATTTCCACCCCAGCTCCCTCTGCTCTCTGGCAGGGGCTGCAGCACATCCTCGCCAAGACGGACGGAGCAGGGAAAAGGGGAAAGTCCCGCTTTTCCCTAGGGAAAAGAGGGGGACATGATCCCACTCCCTGCCTGGAGCCATCCCAGAGCTTGGCCCTTCCCACAGCCCCAGGAGCTGCCGGCCAACATTAAACAAGGAAAGAAAATTCCGATTTTGGGGTGGTTTGGTTTTTTTTTGAGCAAATTCTGCTAGAAGGGATTCTCTTGCAACGTCATAAAAAAAAAAAAAAAGGAAAAAGGTGCACTCCGAAGCTGGACTGGGCGAGGGCAGGGAAAGCTCACGGGCAGAGGCGGAGGTGGGAGCCTCTCCCCACCCAGAAGAAAGGGAAGATGCTCTCCCCACCGAACGAGGCTTTTTGGAACGTAAAGATGGGGGGCTGATGCTTGGCAAGGTAAAAAGCCACTTGCCCCCCTTCATAGTCCAGAGCTACCCGCACCCTCCCAGTTTCCCCAGTGGCGGGGAAGGTGGTGATGGGGGAAGCGAAGGCGCGGTACCGATTCCCACACCGCCCCATCGCCCAGATCCCCTTCTCCGGCCGAAACTCAAGCCAGCCCTTCCTCGGAAGGGAGCTTCGGGCCACCCCCAGGGCCCAGGTTCTTCCTCCGGCCACCTCCACCTCCCAGCCGTGTCTCCCTGCGGTGAAGCCCCGGCAGCCCAGCACGCAGCAGGAGGCATCGAATCGCTGGGGGGTGGTGGGCAAATCCTGCCCTGCATCCGTCCATCTCACCCCCCGCCGGTCCCGGGACAGGAGGAGCTGGGCGTTGGCAGTGTCAGGATCCAAAGTCACGAATGCTGCCAGGGATGGAGAAGAAAGCGGTGTTGGAGGAGGACATCACCCCCCAAAAAACCCTACTCCAGCTGGGACAAACCCCAGCATCACGCATCTGCCTATTTCCTGGGCCTGGGAGCAGAGACATCTCCATGTCCTCCTGCTTGGGAAAGCCTTGCCTCATGCTGGAGGACTGGGCAGAGCTCCTTTGTATCTTCAGGAACCCCAAAGTGAGCTCAACTCATCATTTCCCAGCCATTTCAAGCACTATTTCGGCTAAAAATTACTTGCAGCTGCTCCTCCAAGGAGCCTCACCTTTTCCATCTCCTCCTAGAGATGGTCCTTGCTCTTTCTCCAGTTTAGATGGCAAAATGTCTAGGGGATGAAGAGCAAAGGTTGGACATCACGCTCTCCAGTTGGTAAGCCTGCTCGCCCTTGCCCCTGTCGTGTTTTTCCTGGGAAAACAGGAAAAACAGCAGCAGGCAGAGCTGCCCCCTCCCATAACGGGGGGGATAACCCCCCCATCAGGCCGGTCATGCCCCACAGTACCTTGAAATCTCCCCAGCGTCTCTCTGAGGACATCGTTTTGTCGAGAAATGACACGGAGCCTCCGCTCCAGGTCGGAGAAGGTCTCCATCATCCTCCGAGCGCTGCCCATCTCCCACCTGGATGCAAACCTTTCCCCTTAGACATGGGACTCGTCATGATGGCACAAGATGCCGGGACCATCCCTCCTCCTCCTGCACCCTGGGTGACTTGGGGATGGTGGATGAGCTGGCTGTCCCCAAAACGTCCCTCTGTCCCAGGCTCAGAGATGCCAGCCAGCTCTGTACAGGAGGACACTTGGGTCCCCGTTGCCCGGATGGGCAAGAGGACCTCCGGTCTTAGGGTGCTTTCTCTCATGGTGTCCCCACACTGGGGTTCAGGGGCACCTTTTTGTCTCCACACCTCTCCAAGCCTCACTTCAAGCCCTGCCTGAACTGCCAAAAATTTCCATCTCTGTTCCAGAAACCATGGGGATGCTGCCTGTGAGCCTTCCCCCACCGCTGAGACGTGGGTGGTGGAAGAGCACGTACCTGTCCACAGTGCTTCGGGCATCCTGGAATAGAGAGAGAGAGAAAAAAAAAGAAAAGCCTCAGTCTCCCATCCCAAAATTGGGGGAAGACTCCAGCCGAGGCGATGCTGTGTGCAGACCCTCTCCCATCTTGCCCAGTAGAGCATCCAACCTGCAGGAATCTGCTCGCAGGTTGCTCAAGCATCTTCTCCATCTCGCAGATCAGGATGTCGAGGAGCGAAATCTCCCCTGACATCTTGGTCTCCTCTTCCTCCTGCCTCCTCATCAGCTCTCTGTCCAGCTCTCCCAGCCGGGCCAGGAGGACAAGCTCCTGCTCCTTCAGAAACCGGCGCAACTGCTGAAATTCGGACACAATCTTCTGTCTCTCGACCTCTGTCTGCGTCTGCAGGACATAAAAAGGCAACACCATGGACCATACCGGTCCAACACCTCTGTTTTTTCTGGGTGATGGCAACAGCTACTTACCAAATAGTCCTGGCATCGCCTCTCTCCACTTATTTTCAATTCCAAAATCTCTTCCCTTTGTTTCTTGAGCTTCTCCAGGTCACTGTGTATTTGCTTCTGGAAGAAGAAAAATGGTTTGGAAGAGATGGGATGCTTGGAAACACTCCCCCCGCCATTTGGGAAAAAAAAAATCGCAGCATGGGCAGGAGGATGGAGACGACATGGGAGGACAGAGGAGCCAGTTTCATTCTCACATGAAATAAATTGTAAAATACCTGTTGACTGATTTGGGGCAAAGGGTTTAGTCTGAAAATTAATATTTTCATCTTTTTAGCCCAACTAAGAGAGTTGTCTGTTGTGGTTTTTTTTTTCCTAGCTCTCCCCAGTTATTTCCATTTATTTATTTTCTTGGTGGAAAAAACAATTATAGAGAACTTCCAGCTGGCTTGAAGCCTGTGATCCTGAGAAGCTCAAAGAAACTACAGCGTCCCTTAAGGTGGTCAGAAAAATTTCAGACAAGGAATAACCCAAGCTTGGTCATGGACCTGACCTTGTCCTCTTGGGCAGATTCCTCTACGTAGGCTGTAGTGGGACCTCCACGAGCCCTTGGTCCATCACGGCTGGAGCCAGATGCTTTTGCATCACCCTTGAAGGCGAACGTCCTCTTGCGCCAGGAGCAGAGATGCTCCTTCTCTTCCCTGCCTCCTTCCAGACCCAAGAGCTTCAGCTTCTCCTCTAAATGCTCCAAATGCAGTTTTGGCTGGAAATTCCCTTTCCTGAGCCAGCTTCGGTGGTCAACTACCTCGGCATCTCCAAGCCTTCCTCGCTCCGGCCAGGATCGGGCTGTGCCGACTCCGCAGCCGGTGGGGTCACAGCCCAGGCACCCAGGATCTGGCCGATGCTGCAGGACGGTGTGGTGGGTGCTTTCTCCTCCCCCTTCCCTTGCTCTAGATGAACTGGAGGCCATGGCAGCAGCTTCTCCAGCCTTTCTTGTTCCTCGTCCCCTTGCTGCCTGCAGCAGATCGAACATATAAAAGGTCTCAGCATGGGTGGAGGAAGGAGGAGCAGCGGAGAGAAGCTCTAATCTCTTTTAGATGTTAATTTTAGGAAGGGATGAATTGCCCTCTAGCAGGGCTTGGGCTTTAACGTTCATCTCTTGGGCATCGAGGTTTGTCTCACCTACATGTAAGTCTGCACCATGGGTGTTGACATCTCAGGTTGGCATCTCTACTCCTGGGATGGCCAAAAGAGAAGGAGTCAACCTTCCCACCTGGTGGGAACTGGCATTTCGTCCCCAAAGCTCAGGCTCTAACCTGCTCTAACCTTGCTGGTACACGACCTGGCGTCCCCCCGCATCCGCTCCCCACCCTTCAAAGCACGGACCAAAGCCTTAGGGTGCGCTTGCCAAAGCAAAAACCCTCCAACGGTGCACATGTGCTCAGAAACCGTGCTGGAAAGCGTCTTTTATGTCTTCTTGCTGCTTTCCCTTTATCGGGAACCACTTTTAATTTATTTATACAGCAGATGCAGAGCCTGAAAGCGTGCCCGAAGCAGGCTCAGCAACACACCCACCAGCTTGCACCGCACGGACAGACCACAGCACCCCCAAATTTAACAGCCCTTCATCTTTATACTTGGAAAAACATCTCGGCAGTGCCAGGGTGGCCAGGACACTGCCGGTTCCCTTCGCCGGGACGTCCCCAACCATCCCAAGAAGAGACACTTACCCATTAGGCAGCAGCACAAAGTCTTTGCAGATTTTTTTTTTTTTTAAGCATGGGGTGATTTAGTCCCCGGGGCTCCTCTCCAGCCACCCCGGGGCTGTTCGAGCTCAGAGTCAGATCACATGGAGGTTAGAGGGAAAATATCAGCCCTATTTAAGGAAACACGGAGAGGAATGCACTGCCTGGTGCCTCCCTGCCAGGGACAGGCTCATTTACGTCCCTCTGCGGATCACTGTCCCCAACTCGGATTTTTTCAATCTGAGATAAGGCTTGGATTGAAAATTCTTCATAATTTTCAGCTATAGGATAAAATATCTTTGGCTATCGGGCAAGATGGGGCAACCTGCCACCACGCAACACAGGGACCATCCAAGCACGGCCACCTCCCGGGGGCTCACCACCCGCCTTGGCCATCACCAGGGCAAAAAATAAGCACGGTGGTCATCCCACTGCTTTAAATAAAGAGCTGGGCAGCTTTTTCATCTTGTCTCCAGCCTCTGTCATGGGTTACAAGCAGCACGGGAACACCTTCCCGACTGCAATGTTTAATTATAGCAGAACCAGCTTTAGAAACGTGTGCTTCAAAGTCGCTGGCGGTGATTGCCAGCATGGAGGAAGGGCAGTTTCTCCTCTGTGGTGTTTCCCACATTGATAGTTACTTCAAAAAGAGGATTTTTTTTGGTTAATTATTATATTATTATATATTCCCCCCCCCCCCCAATTTCTGTCGGCTGACAGAAGGAATGGTATTTTGAGCTGCTACAGCAAGCGTGCTTCCTTAGCTAATATAGTAACCATCTTGAAGCCCTCAGACACGAACGGTCTGTCCCTCCCTGCCTTCTTCCCCCTGCTTGGGTCTCCTCCTTGGCCAGTGCCACCACAAAAAGGGCAATAATGAAGGAAGAAAAACCCAAAACCACAGGGCTGAGACCCTGAGATGCTCTGGCCGTTGCTCATGGGTGGGAGATGACAGCATCCCTCCCTGATGGGACCACAAAGTGGGATCCACCTCAAATGTCCCCCAGTTTTAGGAGGGTAAGTGGGGCAAGATGCTTCAAGGAGGGCTCCACGTTGAACCAGTCGGAAAAAGAAATCAAACTCTCTGGAGTGTCTCAAGTGATTTATTGTCAGATGGGAACTACCAGTTGGCCATCCCATGGTGGGGCAAAAGACAAGATTTAAGGCTTTACAGGTGGCTAAGAACAAGCAGGGATTAAAGAGAAATTCATTGGTGCTATTAAAGTGCAGTGAGATGTCGTGAAAGGTGAAGACCATGGTGTCCACCCCCTCCAGTGGCTTCAGTGATGTCCCTAATCACCCACCTTCCAGCACGGCTGGCCCCATGCTGATCTCAAGCGCTGGCTTGACCCCTTCCGTGAATCTAGTTTTAGAGCTCCCAGTACCTCACTGGAAGCTTTATGGCAACACGATGCAGAGCTCCACGCTGGTGTGAGCCTCTTCAAACCTTTAATCCGTATGGGCTGGATGTTTGGCACCTCAATTTTCACCTGAGGGCATCATGCCAGCTTGGTCTTGAATCCAGGCTTATCTCTTCTCCCAAAAGCTGAGCTAAACTCATGGACTCTGGCTAACCCAGCTGGAATAAGATCATCTGCCCAGGCCAGATTTGAGTCAAATTTAGTCCTGCCGGAGGATATGGCTGCATCCAGCTCTGGTATAAAGGATTACAGGAACAATGCCTTGACCAGCAGCACAGTGGCTGGAGAGTTTGGGGAGGAAACCTGTGGAGATGTTGGTGCACTAAGCTGACAGCGTTGACCAGGCGCCTTGGAGCTGTGAGGACAGTCACGGAGGGTTTGCCACGTCCCTTCTCTGGCCAAGGGCAAAGGACCTGAATTCTCAAGTTGATAACCTCTTCCAAGTGTAGACTTCTTCAACAGTTGATGAAGAGAGTCCTTCAACAGTTGATGAAGAGAGTCCTTCAACAGTTGATGAAGAGAGATAGGCACGTGGAAAGCATGATTTGCCTGTCCTATTTTGATGTCTATGTCTGGATGAGATGAGTTGCCCACCAGAAGTGCTTATTTTCCTCTGCCTACTATAAAAGTGGCTCAAATAGTTGAAATCTACACGTCAACCACCTACTGATGAGAAGAAAACGCTGGTGGGTGCCTGGACTCCCACTCGGGTGATGCGGGCAGCGTGAACAGTGACTTACCCTGGTGCCCACCTCTTTCCATCAACCAAAGGAGGAGCCTACATCTCTCTGTAGGTCATTTGATGTTCCTGAACGCTGGAACTGCAACTATGAGATATGGGGCCAAGGGTTGAGGCCGGGCAGACCTTCTGCCACCTTATGTTGAGGAGATGCAGGATGGGCTGCCTTTCCTTTGCACGATGAGGGTTGGAGCACTCGATTGGGAATGGGGGAGAACGAGGTTTGACGCTGCTCTTCCCAAGAGCATCTCTGTCCTGGTCTCTATCCTGCTGCTCTTAAGCACCTAGCTGTTGGGTGTCTGGATGGAGTAAGGTGCTTCTACCACCACTCCTGCCCCTCAAGCCACCTGCTCACCACCGGCGCTGAGCTCTCCGCGCCAGGAGGAATGCAAGGGTCATCGGACCAGAGAGAGCGAGCCCAGCTCCACCCAGAACCACGGCCGGATCCGCTCCCCAGCAAAGGAAGCCGGAGGAAAAGTGAAGATCGGTATTTTGTTCTCAACGTCAAAAAACGCCACCTCTCCCCATTCGTAGTCTAGAGAGATCCGGATCTTTCTGGGGACCCGCGGCAGGTTAAGGAGGGTTGGAGGGGAGGTGAGGGCACGGTTCTTAAATCCCCATTGCTGCACCGCCCAGATCCCTTCCTCGGGATTAAAGCTGATGGGTCCCTTCCTCTGCAGAGACTCTT
Source organism: Ciconia boyciana (assembly GCF_034638445.1). Taxonomy (NCBI): domain Eukaryota; kingdom Metazoa; phylum Chordata; class Aves; order Ciconiiformes; family Ciconiidae; genus Ciconia; species Ciconia boyciana. The sequence goes on along the minus strand of NC_132962.1, from coordinate 1,533,556 downwards.
TGCTGACTCCAACGGCGCAGTACTGTCCTTCTTCTAGATCCACCACCCAGTAGTGTCTCCCGGAGGTGAAGACTTCGCAACCCAGCACACAAGGATCGGCATCAAACCGCTCGGGGCTGTCGGGAGACTCCTGCAGCATGTATTCCCATCTCACGCTCTTCTGATCCTTGGAGAGGATGAGGCGGGGGTGGGCTGTCTCCGGGTCCAGCGTCACATTTGCTGTGGAAGAGGAAAAAGAGGGTGAGAAAGAGAATTTAACTTATTTAACCTGCCTTTCGCCCAGAGACTGGTGTCTTCTTGGAAATCTAATAGGGTGTTTTGTCCTTCTGTAGGTCGAGGCTCGATAATTCGTGCGACTTTCCCTGCACATCTACAGGACATCATTCGGCAAACCAGAGTAGCAAATTACTTACCCATTTTTTCTTCCTCTTTCCCTGAAAATGCACAGTAAAAGATAAGTTAACAGTGATGTAAACTTAAATCCAAAAGCAAAAGTTGTATTTGTAGAATGGAGAAAAACGCACTTACTGTGCTCTTTGATGCATTTTCCTTAAAAGAAAAAAAAAATGAAGTAGTTTTAATGGTGGTTTTTCAATTCCAAATGCCTCCAGTTCATGCTTATTTTTTATTTCCTTCCTTCCCCAAAGAAAGTGGTGGTTTTTTTTCCCCTAGCATGAGATTAAACTGTTGCAAAATAAGACCTCACTGAGACTTGTGTCTGTAACATGAATTATCATTTAGATTAAACCTCAGAAAAAAACCCAACCCAGATGCTTCAAAACTAAACCACAGGCAGAAGTCGCCGCGCAGAAAAAAGCTGTGATAGGTCACACCAGGAATTTCTGCTACAATTAGAGGGCATTGCTTGTATAATTTGCGGAGGGAGGAGGGTGCATGGGTGCCCTGGAAAGTCAGGACCAATATTTTCACCTTTTGCGGGTGATCCCTGCGACGCTGAAGTCCACGGGGGTCACACAGACAAAAATCTCACAGCTCACCTATTCCAAAACGCCCCTAAAACCTCACACACGCTTTACTGCTCCAGAAGGCGAGGAAAAGGACACTCACGCATTTTTGCTTTGTATTCCTCTGAAACGAGAAACGATAGAGAGGGTTATTGCACATTTCTCTTCCTTTTTGCGTTATGACTTTCTAAGACTTTCTTGGCTCCCAAAGCAAAAATATATTTCTGTGCCTAGTGATTATTGTTTGCATTATTATAACTGTATTAATAATATATTACTAGATACAAAATAGTAATATGCAATCACACAACCATTGTATATATAATTATATAATTATTATAGATTGCATGCATTACAACTATAGGTGTATATAAAACATACATTAATTATTACACATAACTATAATTATAATATATATAACTATAATTATAATGCATGCATCTTTCGACTTTATCCCCATTAGCCCAGGTTTCCATAAAATTCCCCAAAGTAGCTCGGGAAAAAGCGTAAGAAATAAAAAATAAATATATAGGAGACAAACATAGCCTGGTGTATCTTTCTTTCCTGCAGTCAGAGTGACTCACCAAGCTCTGCAGCGAGTTCATCTGAAAAGAGAGAAAAAAAAGAAAGGATTTCCATTACGATTCACACCAAGGTGAGCAGACGGATCTTACAAACACCCAAAGTTCATGTCTCGGGAAGAAGTCTGCTACTCACCAATTTTTCTATCACGTTTTTCTAAATAAAGGAAAACAAGAAAAAGAAAAAAATCAGTTGTTGTAATCTATTGTCCTTCACATAAAAAATAATACCAAAATACAGACCATAAACTGCGTGTATTTGTTTTGTTGGGAAGCAGAGAAAAACACTCACCGATTTCTGCAGATAGTTCACCTTAAGAGAAGAAAAAAAACACCAAACTGGTTTTCATTATTATCATTATTATAATTAAACTAAAAGTCATGATTCCATGCGCTGAGTTCCATGGGATTCGGGACGGAGATGGACACGTACCAATTTTGGTATCACGTTCTCCTAAAGAAGGAAAAACAGAAAGGAAAGAGGAAAAAAAAAAGTTATTCCTAAGTATTGCTGTGTGTGTTCATCGTCTAGAGAGAAATCTGATATTTTTCCATTCCATATAGAGAATTATAATTGTAATTTGCAATTTGCCTCTAATTTTATATAATTAACCCATCCCCTAATTGACTTTCCTAATCTTAAAGCAAAGGTCATGACTTACTCCTACCAAAACCCAAACTAAATAGAAACACGATATTCGCACAAATTTGATTTTTTTTTTTTTAAAAGGACTTACCCAGCTGTGTAGTGAGTTCACCTAGAAAGAGTGAAAGGAAAACTGGTTTTAATTATGAATATTTTTTTCCCTACAGATACGCACTAAACGGTTTGCTGGGGGGTTCTACGTTTCTCTTCAAGAACATGTTTACGGATTTTTCATTTGAACTGCTCTCAGTAGAGTTAAGCATCACTGAACTGAAGAGAGCCCCCGGCAACAGAAAACCAACCCAAAATAACTCCTTATTACCCCAAACGTAAGACAGAAGGGCATTTGGGCTGCCCGGGGAGAACGGAGAGAAGCAAACAAGTAGCATGCAAGGATGCGATGTTTTTGAACAGTCCTTTTCTCTCGTATTAAAGGAGAAGACCTCTATTTCAGAGCAATATTTGCACCCTCGCATGCCTTCCTGCGCTGTTAACGGCAGAAGGCTCACAGAGAGAACAACGCTTACCGATCCGTGCAGTCCGTTCCGCTGAAAAAGGGACAAAAAAAAAAGGAAAAAATAAGACCTTAAAAGTGTCCCCCATAATTTTTTGTGGTTTTGCATCACCTACAAATTGCAACTTGACAATTTCCCCGCAACTCTGTACTGTTGGTTATTGTTGTTATTTTTACTTTACCCATTTTTTTTTCTAAATTGAGATAAAAAAGAAAACACAAAACTCAAACCAATGTAAAAGAATAACAGGGAGGAAGAAAAAAATACGGGAGGAAGAAAAAAATACGGGAGGAAGAAAAGAGAGAGAAATGACTTACCAAGCTCTTCAGTGATTTCCTCTTAAAGGAAAGAAAGAAATGAAATAATTAGGATTTCTTTGCTCACCTGGTACCTCGGGAGGGCTGAAAGAATACGAGATCTCAACAGAAATCTCATGAACTCTCCCGATATTCGAACAACCGTACGGGAATTTGGTACTCAGGGGTGGAAAAGCAGCTCCCTCGGCTGTTCTGGGGAGTGGGATAAGACAGCCAGCATCCCTCCGCTCCGAACCCATTCAGAGCACCCAAATATGCCCAAAAGGACCCGGGAAATGCAAACAAAACCCACCTATTTTTTTATCACGTTCCCCTAAAAACAAGGAAGAAAAACAAGATTAAAATAATTTAAAAGTATCTGTTGATGTTAGATCAGAGACAGGACTCTTCCCCAAACACCGTCGTCTTACTAGTCGTTTATTATTTGAAATTTCATTTTCTGTGGGCTCTCATTTCGCTCTATCTAAGCCTCTATTTCTGGTTATGTTAAAGTTAATATCTGGGCAACAAAGAACACTCAGAAAGCCTTAGAAAAGCTTTTGTTAAAGGTTAAAAAGAAGAAAAAAATAAAATCACGTACCAAGTTCTTCAGTGACTTCATCTTGAGAGAAAAACATGGATTTCCATTAGAATCTGTTTATTCCCCAGATATTTTCTCCTTCTCTACTATTATCTATCTTCTTCACTATTCGAAGACCCAAATTTCCTCCAGTTTTGCAGTTCTCACATTAAATTGTGGAGAAATGTAAAAAGCTGCTTCTGATGATGATGTAAAATTCCGTTTCTTTTTAAATTTTTCAGTATTAAACTTTGCTGACGCTAGCTTCATTTATTTGTTGTGGTAACAGACCACAGAGCTTCCGATCAACCCCAAATTCAACAAAAAAACTGAAAATAAACGTTGGGTGTTTCCTATTGGCAAAGGAAGGAAAGGACTTACCAAGTTCTTCGGCGAGTTCGTCTTAAGAGAGGAAAAATAGAAGTTTTTTATCACATACTTAAAGGGGATTCCTTCAAATCAAAAGGTTTTCCTGCCTTGGCAGGAAGGAAAATGATGCTTACCCCTTTCTAGATCACTCTCCTCTGGGAGCAAAAAAAAAAAAAAGAGGAGAAAAAAGATTAAAAAAATGAGAATTCTTATTAGCCTCAATCATTTTAGCAGCATCCCTCTTCCAGGTATTAATTGCATTCGTTACTATGATTTGAAATGAGTTTGCAACTTATATTAAACACCATTTTTTTAAAAAAAGAAAAAAAAAAAAATCCAGGCACATCAACCTAACATGCACATAACAAGATTTCTATCACAGAACTTGATCCATCCTTTTTTGTCAAATTAAAAGGAAAAAAAAAAAAGATTTACCAAGCTCCTCAGAAGATTCATCTGCAAAAGGAATGAGAAGAATGAATTTGGCATCACCAGCCCCAGCCACGCACCTTCATCCGAGCGTTTTACGTCCTACCACTTAGAAGGCATTTTATAAAAAATCACGACTCCTATAGTTTTTGTTTCAGTCCCATAATTAAATTAGATTTTTAGTCTGGAATCTAACGTAATAAATATAAATAAATAAAAATTATTAACAAATAATAAATATATACACACAATACGTGTGTGTTCATATTTATTTTTATATATGTACACACACAGAGGTATTTTTATATATATACACACATATATGAATAAATATGAATAAAATATTGTATAATTACAAACTCCCTTGAACTTTCTAAATTTTTTAGAGGGGAAGGAAAATATCACTTACCAGCTTTCCGATCCTTTAATTCCTCTAACAAAAAGAAAAGAGAAAAAGAAAAGGTGAAACACAGATTTTCCTTTTGTGCCCCAGGTTTTCGTATCAGGATACAAGCTCATTTCTATTCCATTGCTATTTTTTTCTGCACATTATGGTTACCTGTTCCTGTTTTATTTGTAAAAGTCTGCACTAGCCCTTTATCCGTCTGCTTCTACAGTTATCTCAAAAACTATATACAACCGGCCAACCCAAGTTAGGAGAAAACACAAAAAAACCCCACCAAAAAATCCCAAATCAGTTTTGTGAAAGGAATAAAAATAGCTTACCAAGCTCTTCCGTCAATTTTCCTTAAAAAGGAGAAAATAAAATTGATTCTAATCAGTGCTTTTCCTTCCCAAGGATGCGAGAGGGGGAAAAACTCAAGGTAACCAAATCCTCTAACACAGGCAGATACTCTCATGCCTTGTAATTCATTTTTTTTTTTTTACTTAATTCAATTAGTTTTCTGTATTTCCACCAAAATACTAAGCCAAAACAGTAGCAGCATCATCCTGCTTGTGACCCCCAAGCATCCCCCGGGATCACATTTCTCAGAAAATAAGAATGACACTCACGAATGACAGCATCCTGTTCTCCTAAAAAAGAAAACAAAAAAAAGAATAGAAACGAATAAATCCCTGCTTTTCCCCAATTTTAGATTTTTCCTACATTACGAGCTCTGCAGAAGAAAGTCACCCAGCTTAGCAAAAACGCACACGCAACGATGGATATTTCGCTTTTCATTTTTGCGTCAAGGACACTCGCGGCGGGGGAGACTCCAAAATTCTGTGCGTATTGCTCCATGGAAGGGCAAGGAAAAAAATCTCCAAGATAAAATCTTGCAAATAAAAAATGAACAGAAACTCTGATAGTAATTTAGGATAGAGAATCAGATCTCCAGGACATTTTCCTCTAATACCTGACGTATTTCATGGAGTATTTTCTCCAAATATATATATATTTGGAGAAAAAAAATATATCTATATATAAAAATAGTAATAAAAATTTATTTTTATATATATATATATATATATATATACACACACATATATATATATATAAAAATATATATAAAAATAAATAATAATTACATCGAACATACTTCTTTGGGGAAAGTGAGCACCAGCACAACTCATTTTAGGGGATCCCGCTGCCCATGGAGGATTCACTTCCGAGACGCACAAACAGACTTACGAACTTCCGAATCTCGGTCCTCTGCAAACAGAAAAGAATAAAAATTACCAATTATTACCGTTTTTTCTGCGGGATTTCACTGAAGCACCTCTCTCAAAGCCTTGCCTCCAGCACTCTTGTATTTCCTAGCTGGTTTTTTTTTCCAGGTTACATTTTGGTAAGTTCCAGCTGCCTTCGGCATAGCAGTATTTCTGCCAGAAGGGCTGAAAAAGCCGCCGGTGCAACGAAATCCCCCGGGGCAGCATCTGCGCCGTCTGTACGCTGAACTTATAGACTGGGAGGGTAAGGAAAGGCACTTACCGAGCAGCTCCGTAAGGCGCCCTTAAAGCAAAGAAAGACGTATTAGTTAGAAGCAGAGCTTTTTAACGCCAGAATTATATATGTTATGCAATTTAGACTTATAAAATTATTATTGTTATAATCATATGTTTATAAGATATAAACTAGATATAGTTATACTATATAATCAATAATACATAACTATACATTATAAAATATAACGATAATTTTTATATATACTACAGCTAAAAAAAGGTCTTGGATATGCTGGGGTTGCTCCCTGGCTGAGCCCGAAGCCAATTTGACAGCAGCGGAGTTCGGGGTCCAAGGCGTAGCCCCAACCCCATCCCACGAGAGGGCCATGGGAAAACCATAATTTTTATTTCCTCCCCCCCTCTCCATTCACTTTTACTCTTTAGCAAGGAACTGAAACAGCCTGGGCCATTCAAGCCGCAAATTCTTGGTTTTCTTATTCCCGTGTATGGCTTTTGAAGGGAATTTCTGCAGCAAAAAAGCCTTTTTCTATTCTGTATATTGGATTTTAGACCGACTGCTCAGTCTGCATTTGGGTTAAGCAAGAGACCCCTCAAACCATGGAGTATGGAAAATGACACTTACTTATCTCCGCTTCATTTTCCCCTAAAAGAAAGAAAATAATGGGAATAAATAAGAAGGAACCAGCGCTTTTGTCTTCACATCATGTCCCTTATTATTAATGCAGCTTTTTGGCTCTTTAAATGACTTTATTCTTTTTATTACCATCACCACCTTCTGCTTAAAAAGGCATCTAGCCTCGGCAAAATTAATATTTGCAGGTGAAAAAACAGGCTCAAGCAACCCCACAAATCCAAATATGATGCAATAAGTGTCCAAAGGGGTTTTTATGGGAGAAAAGAAAATGCCATACCTGGCAAAAAAAGCAAATATTGTCACTCGGGTTTTTCTGCTCTGCAGATTTGGTGGTTGCTTTCTGCAGCCGATATTTTATATTTATTCCCTTCCTCCTGGGCAGTTACAAGCTCGCATTGCCTGTGAGCTCATCCATAAAAATAGCAAACGAGCTGCTGGGATAACATCGAGCCCGGCCAAAGCAGGGTGATACTTACTGATTTTCACGTCCCGTTCCTCTGAAAATGATAAAGAAATAAAAATAAATTAGCCCATAGTTGCGTCCTACAAGCATCGAAGTCAACTTCTGCCGAGGGTTTATTCTGGAGCTGTTTTTCTATCTATAGTATTGCTTGGAGGTTCTATTTTGTGGAATATTTATTTTATCTTTCACATAATCTATCATCTTTCATATAATCTATCATCTTTCATATAATCTATCATCTTTCATATAATCTATCATCTTTCATATAATCTATCTTATACAATATATTTATTTTAGCTTTTGCATACGTACTGCTAAACTTGATTAAAATAGAAATTATCCCCTTAAAAGATTCCGATATGCAGAGATAACTGCAAAAAAAAACCCAAAACATTTTGAGCAAAGCAGGAAAATTCCTTACCAAGTTCTGCCGCGTGTTTCCCTTAAAATAGAGAAAACAAAACAAAACAAAACAGGAATTTCATGATGTTCGTCTTTTCTTGATGACGTAATAGATGACAAAATTCTCAGGGTTAATTCTCACCATTAAAAAAAGGCACTTACGAAGTTTTCTGTTGCAGTCCCCTAAAAATAAACAGAAAGAAGGGATCGTTACACGGCTCGGAGCCTATCCTCACCTCTCACCCCCCCCAAATCAAGATTAACGGGAAAATGACTTACCGACTTCTGCAGTAAGTTCACCTGCAAAAAAGAGCGGGGAAAACAAATAAATTCGTTTTAAGGCAAGGCTTTTTTATTTTCCTGTAAATCCGCCGGCAATGGATGGTGATTTCCGAGTCCGATTTCCTCCTGGGAAATCCAGCCAGGGACTGGCGGGGCAGAGGGACACCCACTCACCTATTTTGGTGTGCCGCTCTCCTGAAAACAAGCGAAAACACAACCGTGGGTTATTTCTCACCGTTTCTGCCTTTCACACCTTCCGCCTTTATCCCTGCCCGCGTAACCTGGAGTACCAGACCATTTCCGTTCTAGCCCCCGTCGGCCCCGTTTCTAATTCTTTCGGGGTTTTAAGTTTCTCCACTACTGCCTTTAAGATGCTGTTTGTCACCGGGCAGCTGGAACCCAGGGCAACAGGCAGCAACACGCTGGCGTTTTGGTTTTAGAACTGCATTTTTCTAAACGCAATTTAAGAATTTGTTTGCAAGGTAATAATTGTTTTTGCAATTTAATTTCTTTTTTTGCAATTTAATAATTTTTAAAATTTAATGATAATTAAAAAAAACACAAAAGGAAGGAAACGGACTTACCAAGCTCCCCCGTAAATACTCCTTAAAACAGAAAATAACATTAGTTACCGTTAGATCCCCCAAACGCCGCAACACGAGTCAAACCTTCACCTCTCCAGCCCATCCCAGCTCTTCCCGCGGGGGTTCTCCCCCCATCGTATTTTCCTTTTTCCCCTGGAACTTTGGTTTCAGGCTCCCCCAAGCCCTTGGAACCCCAAGGATCATTTCTTCTCACGACCCAAATTTAGTTTAATTAAGAAATTCCAGCATCCCTTCACCGCTGAAACGCCAACCAAAGCACCCTGAGGTGTGCGAGGAGGAAGCGTCACTTACTAATCGTTGCATCACACTTTGCTAAAAAAAAAAATAAAATAAAATAAAGAAAAAGAGATACCGATCAGTTTTCGGCGCCTCTGGCCGCCCTTTCCCGCTTTCCCCACGTAATACAGGAAAGAAAATTACTTACCAAGCTCTGCAGTGAGCTTCCCTACAGAGAGAGAAATAGAAGTTTATGTCAGACGTTTATTATAAGTTACTGATGTTTATCAATGTTTAAGATGATGTTTAAGATGTTTTTTATATATTATAATTTCATATAAGTTCATTTCAATATAAGTTTATTTTATAGATGTTTCTCTCTCCTCTCTGGACACCGTGTAAATAATTCTCTGGTTTAAGCTTATATCATTTTCTAAAACACTGTGTAATGTCTAGTATAATAGTATAACATAAGTAATAAAAATGTAGAGCTGGATAGTATAAAATAATAATAAAAAATTATATTATTATAATACAATAGAGAAAATATTGTAATACAATAGCGAATATAATATTATATAATAGTGAATACAACATATTGTATTATATTCACTATTATATTAGAATATAATATATACTGTATTCACTATTATACTATATTCACTATTATATTAGAATATAATATTATATAATAGTGAGGAAAACCACTGGTTCTGGTAATACATCCATTTAGGAGCGATGTAAGGGTATAAAATAAAATTTAAAATCTACTATATATCATATTATTATAATACAACAGGGAATATAATATAACAGTGAATATAATTGTATTGTATATAATTGTACATAATAATATAATACATTATATTCCATATTATATTATAATATTATATTAGAATATTATAATACAGTATATAATATTTTATATTATATAAATATATAATTTTATATGTATATCAATATATTTATATAAATTTTATAAATATATTTGTAGAAATTATATTTATATAATATAATGTATAAAAATATAAATATTTTTGTATTATATTATATAAAATTATATATAAAATAATTATAATGTTATAAGATAATCTAATGGCGAGGAAGACCCCTGGTTCTGGTAGCGCATCCATTTAGGAGCGACGCAAGGGGCTGAGTTCAGGGCCGCAGGAACACCGAGCACGTGGGTGCCCGGGAGAGGGAGACTTTTGGGAACACACCAGCCCACGGAGGAAGCTCCACCTCTAGACCAAGATCTTACGCGTCAGGAGGAGACCACCACTTACGAAGCCTGGAGTCGCGGTCCCCTGAATGAAAAAGAAAGAAAAAGAATAAAATCCAGCGTTACTTTTTTGTTGTTGTTTTTTTACACGGCACTGCCCTCTTCTCCCAGGACAACAGGTCCTGAAGCCAAAGCTCAAAGGCTTCCGGCTGCAAAGCTGATTCTGCTCATTTTTCTAATTCTGTTTTATTAAAGAACCCTCAAAAATCCACAAGGTCGAGTTCACATTTTTGTGAGGGGCAACGGAAACACCCGACTCGGTCTGGGGAGAAACTGGAGATGTCCAGGTGAAGTTGGCCCCAAGCAACGTGGTCTCACCTCGGCACGAGCCCTGGTGAGCACCAGGAGGTTGGACCGAGCACCTCCAGAGGTTCCTCCAACTATTTCCATAAAATCACGCAAAGATTTAATTAAAACAACCCTCACAGGAGGTTCTGTACAAAAATGACTTACCAAGCAGCGCAGTGAGTCTACCTTTGAAATAAGAAGGAAAAAAAAAAAGGTATTAGTTCAAGTAAAGCAAGAAAAATTGACCCTAGAAAAGAGGTTTCTAAGCCTAAAACCATCAGTTTTGTTTCAAAAAGAATGAAAAGGACTTACGTATTTCTGCTGCGAGCTTGGCTGCAAAGAGAAAAAATAATATTTGTGTTTATTTGGGTGTTTCTTCCTCCGCAGGAAATGCAGAAACCCGGGCTGAAACTTGGGGGGGGGGCGGGGGGAAGTTATGTGCCACTTTTCAAGGACGGGGCATTGGAGAGGCTCCCCCTCCCCCCAGAAAAAGGGGTTTTTATCCCAAAAGCACAATGAAGAATGACACTTACTAATTTTTCTATCACGTTCCTCTGGAAAGAAAAGGAGGGGAGGAAAAAAAAAAAAGGCAGGAAAATGATTATTAAATATTTCCTTCTTTTCTGCGTATTGGGTCTGTAGCATCCCTAGAGCTCTTAGATCAGGAATATTGCTTTTTTCTCCCCAATATTGCCTTTATGCTGATAACTAAACCTTGAAATTACACTGTTAGGAACCTTACTCAATCTACAAAAAGAAATCCGAAGGTTTTCAGCAGGAAACCCCCTCTCCGCTCCCATTTTCACACATAAAATAGCAGGCACCTACGCTCCTCGGCACCCATCCAAAGAGGAATCGTACTTACTGATTTTTGCATTGCATTCACCTAAAAACCAAAAAATAATCAATAAGTACAGAGAAACGCAAAGCGACTCCTCCTGCGCCCATCCCCTCCCCCAGCGCTCTGTCTTCACACCATTAAACTCAAACCCGACGGAAATTTTATGCCACAGACACCTTCCCCTTTAATGTTAGTTATAAATAATATTTAAAAAATAATATTTAATTTAATAATATTTAAAACATAAATAATATTTAAAAATACGGTTCGTTACGGAAGAAATCCCCCTATAAGCCACCCATTCCGAAAGCGGATGAAAACACAAAAGCTTCTATTTTTAAAAGTTTTTTTTTCTACCCAGCACTTTTGTGTAGTTAAGGATAATTTTCATTTTAAGGAAATAAAACTTCTTACCCAGATCTGATGTTAGCTTGCCTTAAACCAAAAGAAATAAATGAATATTAGCTTTAAATCGAGCTTTATTTCCCCGCGCACACAAAGCTGGCTTGCACTGCCTTTGATTTTCCCCAGGGTCAAGTTATAATATAACTGCACTGCGTTGATGCTAATGAGACCAACGAGCTGGTAATTAAGACCGGGGACGGGATTGCTGACAACAGCTGTATATTACGGGTAAAAAAAAAAAATTAAAAAAAAAATCAGTCCCTGCATCTTCGGATGGATGGAAATAAGGGAACGGGGGCTGCCTTTATACCCGAGATAGATTCGAGAGGCAAGACGCAGCCAAAAAGCCCAAATTCTGGGGTGCAAACCCCAAACTTCCCGCATATTAAAAAAATAATTTAATAACCGGATCCAAAACACACAGGCGCCCTCGGGGCGATCCGGCATCGCCCGAGGCTCTTCATTCGACCAGAAAAGAAAAAAAAAAAGACACTTACTGATTTTTCTATCACGTTCCTCTAAAAGAGAAAATAAAGAGGAAATACCGATGGTCAGTAAGTGCTCGCCAGCTATCCGTCCCGCCCGTGAACCTCACATCATCTGCCACCTCCAAATTCCGATCTTACTGGTGATTATCATTTGAAATTACCCCCTTTTTTTTTTTAAATTAATTGACTTTCTTTCTAGCTGAGATTGGACATATGTGGGGTTATGTATGTGGGGGGGGAATAGCCACCTCTTTCCCCCTAAAAACCCACAGTGAAATAACGACACAAAAGGAAGGACATCACTTACCAAGCTCTGCAGTCAGACTGTCTAAAAAAAAAAAAAAAGAAAGAGAAAAATAAATACCGGTTTTCTCACAGACCTCCAGGGATGCACCGTACCCTACTGGGTCCTTCCTTTGCTCGGAAAATAAAGCTATTCTGCGTCAAGCACTCGACACGTCTCCCCCGTCTGCAACATCTACCAAGAAAGACGGGACAAGCAGCAGCGGAAAAGGAATTTTTGCAGAATTTAAGTGTCTGTTGAGGGGGATTAAATCTTGCCCTTTGCACGGGCTGGATCGCAACAGCCCCAAATCCCCCAAGGCTCTGCCCTGCGTCGCAGGGCTTCACACCAACTCTGTTCATACAGGGCTCCGGCTCAGAAATTCCCTTTATTCTCTTTGTTATTGCCTTCCTAGCTAGAGCGACCTGCAAGCCCCCTGTTTTCTGTACTGCTGTTTTTTTTTTTATTATTAATTCTTGTTAAAAATGAATATACCTCCTGCTTTTTAAAAAACAGGTGAGAGAAAGGGAATAAAGCCCAGGCAAATCAGCTAAAACATGACTCGAAGCTATACAGAAATATATCGGATGGGACGTAAAGACACAACTTACCGATCTCTGCTGTAAGTTCGCCTTAAAACAGAGAAATAAATCGGGATGCGTGTTAAAGGACTGCTTGAATCTGTTCTCTGGCGGACCTCGAGCCTGCCATTTACAGATTTGGCACTGAAATAACCACGCAGGGTCGAGGGCAGACCCCCGGGCGGACGGGACCGTGTCTGCCACCCACTACGTGGATGTACGCAGCACCCTGGGTATTCATTAAACAAGAAATTCCCTTATCAGAATCAATTTGACAAAGATAAGAAAGCGATACTTACCTATTTCTGCATTTTGCCCCCCCCCAAAAAAAAGAGAAAGAGAAGGAAAATGGCTTTAAGTTATTTTTCACCACTTCCGTATATTTATTTTGTTCTTAATACTAGAGACAGAAAATAATCTCTGTTCTACCTGGACTTATTCTATTTATTAATTACAGGCATTTCCAATTAGTTTTATTTTGTAAGACCTTTCCACTTCTGCGCTTTTTGAAGCTGAAATGAAAAAGCATGCACAAACCGCAACTTGCTATCAGCAGCCCCGCCCAAAGCACGCCTTTGCAGAAGGCATACGACTCGCCGAGCATCGCAGTAAAAACTCCCAAACACAGAGAAAAGTATTTATTTAAAAAAAAAAAAAAAAAGGTACGTATTGTAAAAAAAATTTTATTCTGTTGACGCGTGATTGGGGCTGGTTGGCTTTGAGGGACACTATTATTTAGAAGAACTTTTAAATCGAAGAAGGACACTTACCATTTTCTGTGTCACATTCCTCTAAAAATAATAGAGAAATAAATACGGGTCAGTCCTAAGAGCTCTCCGCCTCTGACATGCTTCTACGAGCGAGCAAGAGCCCGAAGAAGAGATTAGGGAATGCCACTGGATTGCGGGGAGACAGCGCGTCTCCTCCAAAGCGAGATGCCTAGCGTAACAGGGATAGATTATCCTGCGCTGGCGCGTTGGTCCCTTCTCCTCAAGTCGTGTGTCTTGCCTCTATCTGGCTATAAATTTAAGATCTGGAGGATCATTTCTGGTTTGATAAGCCCACCCTCTATACAAAGGAATTTTTTCCATCTTCAATAGCAGCAAAAAACCCCCCCCAAACAACCCCAAAACCACGCTTACCAAGGTCCGTGTCGCTTTCTTCTAAACGGAATAAAGAGAAATAAATAGAGACGTCGGTCGTTGCTAATGCTACAGCTGCAGAAACAGGCGCATTCCAACTTCAGCATGCGTAAGGAAGGTAAGCGACTTACCAAATTCTTCCGTTAACTTCCCTTAAAATAAAGTAATATTAGTTCAAGCCTTTAGCACCAAGGTTTTACCATCAGGGGAAGGGAAAAAAAAAAACCAAGACACTTACTGATTTTTGCATCCCTTTCTTCTAAAAGAGAGACAGAGAGAGAATTTAGCCCCCATTGGGTCCTTCTGTGGTTTTCTTGGTTCGCACTATAGGGGTTGTCTTAAAAAATGGTTATGTACTGACATTTTTTTTCCTTATTGACCACAAGGTTCCAAAAATTGCGAGTTATGAGTAATTTTAGTTATTTCATGTAATAATTTAATAATTATCTAATGTGGTCTAGAATACATGATAGTATAAATAAGCCACACACCCAGCCAAGAAAGGCCATAGGAGATGTATGTTAATGAGACTTGTTTTGATGGGAGAAGGAAAAACCACTTACCAAGATCCACATTCCTTTTCCCTTAAAAAGAAGAAATAAAGCGGGGGGGGGGGGGAGAAAAAAGAAAAAAAAAAAGTAAATGTTTTTCGCACTGGGTACAACCGGAGCGGCTCCCTAGCCTAGCTGCATCCCTCTGGAGTTAAACATTAATATTTCTTTCTTGAATGAGCACAACCCCTTGACAGCCAAGAAAAGCTTTAAACTAGAAAAGCTGGCTTAGGGAAACATCGAAAAAGCAGCCCAAAAGCCCAAAAGCAAGCAGAGCAAGGACTGACCACCCGCAGGCACGGCAAAGCTGGGTTTCTGGGTGCCAAAGGAGCCGGGATTTGGCATGCGCTTTGTTAATAAATATTTTTTCACGTACCTGACTCCATCATCACGTTCGCTTCCTAACCAGAACCACCTCCAAGAGCTTTGTCAACCTGGTGGGACGAGAGGGAACATCGTTAAAACATCACGTCCAGGGAAAACCGGCCTTTACAGCGACGCAGCGTGGAGGAAAACGCATTTTCTTGGGCAAATGCACTGACGCCTGGAATATTTTTGCCCATGTGAGTAAAACCAATAAGGGAGAAACCCATGGAGTCGCAGAGGCTTTTTCCCATTTTTCCCAGTTATTCGACTTTGTTCTTTGAGGTGTTTTCTGGTCTACATCTGGATAAATGGTAGGAAAGAGGGATCTCCCATAGGTGTGATGAACCTCCATCGACATCTGTCACCTCACTGACCACAGAAGGGGCTCAGGGAAAATAGCTTAAAAGTCTAATTTTAGTTGTTTGAAGTAGCACGAGCTTAATTCCCCCTCTACATCTCACAAATTATTTCACAATAACGTTTATCGCTGCTATTGACGCCACGAGAAGCAGCCCCAGACGCGGAGGGTGTGGTGCTACCGTCTCTTTTGGCCGAAAAAGCAGCACTTGTTTTAAACTGATGATTATACTAAGAGCTTCCCTCCTCTGCTGTGTTACTGCTCTGTTTCTCATCGCGGTATATGCGGTGATTTCTAGTCCACGCTGATGTTTTTTTGAATTGATTCTTCTTATTAATTCAACACCAAAAAGGATTAAATTGCCATGGGAGACGGTGTAGGCTGGGCGAAGGGATGCAGATTTTGTGGCCTTTGCTCGCGCCTTATCAATACACCAGAGAGGGCAGGCTCCATCACAGAGTTTTTCTTCCTAAATCACTCAGACTGGACAGGGAAATCATTATAATTTCATTTTTGAGTTCATAATCCCGCCAACGTCCTGAACGCACTAAGCCTTCCTGCAGGAGCTGAGCTGCAGCTGTGGAAAGGTAAAAAGCACCAGTCCAAAACCAGGGTGGGAAAAGGCATCGGATCATTGGAAAGGGAATTATTGAATGCTTCTCGTGTGCTATATTAAGATCTTTCCTAAACTGTAGGTGCTATTGGGAGCTAAGGTAGACAAATGCTGTTGCGAGGACCTAAATTCGTACAGAAACAGATAAACAGAGCAAGGAAAGCGGCACCAATTACTTCTGTACGATATTTTCCTACAAGGGAAAAAAAAAAGTCATACAATTCATTTTTTTAATCCTTTTCCTGTTTTTCAGTATCATCAGATTCACACACAGGAATAAGAGATTATTTTGTTCCAGGCTTCTTCCAGCTATCAACGAACGTAATTGCGTTTCTTTTGCTTTCTAAATGCATCTCCCAGCCTTTCACGAAGGAGCCCGGGCATTCAGGAATAGGATACCTACAAATTATGCTTTCCCCGCCTCTGCGGTGCTTGTGGAAAGGAAAAAAAAAAAGACTCACCAAGACCTGCAGTTAATTTTCTGGGGCTGTTTTGCTCCCGGGGCAGGCGGGCTGTGATGGTTGTGTACGCGGGGGTGCTCCGTACTAGAGATTTTGGCAGGTCCTGGGACTGCAGTGCCCTGGGAAACAGGTACCCAGACTCGCCGGAGGCTTTGTGCGTCTGCACCGAGCTGGAAAAGCCGTCATGGGCACGACAGCTGTGTGGGCAGCGGGGAGGGGACCTTCCCACCACCTAATTTTAGCCGGTTTAAATGCCGAGGTGGAGGAACCCTATACGGTCATCGCAGGAACAGGATCCTCCAGAGGAGGAATAGAAACAGGGGTCTGACCTGGTGACATCGGGCCACCCTCCGGAGGTGCCAGCATCTCCCACGGGTTGTTTAGTGGACACGGTAGCCAGGTCTGCGAGCGAGGACCTGCGGGCTCAGCGTCTATTGATAGCGGCGTGGATAGCACCGAGCATTTCGGATGCGCGGTGATCCCGAGGAGGGCTGGTTTGTGCAGAAATCTTCCCTCTCCAAAGGGGGACGGCATCGATTTCTGGTTTGCATTGCCCTAAAATGAAGAGAGGTGTGAAATAAGCTTGTGCTTTTCTCCTTCCTTTCTGTTGCTGCTGCTCACCAGGAGCCAGCGAGACTGGGTCTTCTCCTGCGGCCAGGATTTCCCATCGCTTTGGGTTATTTTAAAAAAAAAAAAAAAAAAAAGCCAGCTCATGAAATACATCCGGCTTAGCCTCTCCCCACGTATCTCAGCTTGCTTCAAAGACACACAGCTCTCCCACTTCCCCCATAGCGATGAGACACAGAGTTGAAAGTGAAATTTGGTTTCTTTTGCTGAAGGGGATTTTTTTTTTTTTTTTTAAACAAAGCTCTGCAACAAGTTTTCCTTAAACCAGCCAAATAAGCATTAAAATGCAGACCACTCCCGTAGATATATCCCTAGAAGACTCATTTTCACCAGTTAACTCTGGCTTAAAGCAGTGTGAAGCTAGTGAAAGGCATCTAAAATTGTTGATCTCTCCCTGAATTAGTCACCCGGCACTTTTTTTTAATAGTCAACAGAGAGAAAATAGTTTTTGACGGCGCTGTTCACTTGATCTGTCTCAGATGTCTCTGAGTCAGTTGCCTAAACTCTCAGTACGGTTAATGAAGACAAAAGACATTTCCAGGGCATTACGACCCAGACTGGGGCAGATGTCTAACTAGGAAGGAGCATTCCAGGCTTGGCTTCTGCCAAGCGGTATTTCCCACCCCAGAAATGCTGAGAAAATGGGCTGAAATTAAAAAAAAAACCCTCACTCAGAGGCTCGGAGAAGTAGATGCCAGGTCTTGAACCCTAAGGACCAGGGTGTGGTATCTTTGCCAAGAGCTCTGTCCGCAAGACACCCAAGCTGGCAGCTTCCTTTCCAAAGCCTGAAAATTAAGGAGATAAGGACACACGAACAACACGTGAAATTCAGAGGGGCCTCCTCGATCTCCAAACCCCAGCAAAAGCCAGGGTCTGACGGAGAAGGGGCTTGCGCTGATGCTAAGAAGGGAATCGTAGGAGAGTTCTTCCCTGGAAAAAAGGGGCATGGCTACACAGGGAGCCCTGATTTCGAGCTGTGAAAAGGGCAGGCGATGCTGAGGACGGGAGAGGGCGAGGGTTAAGGTTAAAGCTGAAAAGAAGAGACCTCGACCTGGCACCAAACTCCGGTGACTAAATCCTTTGGATTTGCAAGAGGAAAAAAAACATCGCCACGGGCTAAAGAAACAGAAGGTGCTTGTCTCGGGGAAACCTGAGCAAGGGAAAAGGGGATCACGGCGCAGGAGATGCCAGTTCGTTTTGGCAGCAGAGGTCTGGCATTTGGAGCAGACAAAATAACCGGTGCGCTCCCGGGGGCTCTGCCAAGAGAGAAACCTTGCAGCACGACACAATGGTACAGCCAGGAAGGTCAGCAGCACCTCCAAGGTATTTTGAAGAAGACGCTCACCAGTTGCACCCTGACACGGGCTCCTAAATCGTTCGTTGGCATCGATAAGCAAATCCTCCAAAGGCAACCCGTGCAAGGCAGCGGGAGAGATTTCTTTGGCAGGGAAAGCTGACGCGCCTTCAGCCTTTGGCATTTGAGGCCTCTGAATGACACCAGTGTGGAATGTCTGGGCTGAAACTTAAGATGCCAGACTCGAAGGGCTATGAAAATCAACGGCGAAGAGCTTTTTATCTCTGGGACTACCCAGCCAAATTATTTCCCCCGAGGTCTGTTCGTGCCTGCCGAGTCGTGTCTATTTTCTAGGCAATTTTCTTATGCACCTAGATTTTAAAACATGCAAGAACTTAAAATTGCTTTATTCCCTTAACCCCCTACCCCACTGCCAGCCCCCCAAGGCCCTCCCTGCCCCCCACAGCCTCCCCACCCCACCGCCAGCCCCCAAGGCCCTCCCTGCCCCCACAGCCCCCCACCCCACCGCCAGCCCCCAAGGCCCTCCCTGCCCCCACAGCCCCCCTACCCCACCGCCAGCCCCCAAGGCCCTCCCTGCCCCCACAGCCCCCTACCCCACCGCCAGCCCCCAAGGCCCTCCCTGCCCCCCACAGCCCCCCACCCCACCGCCAGCCCCCAAGGCCCTCCCTGCCCCCACAGCCCCCTACCCCACCGCCAGCCCCCAAGGCCCTCCCAGCCCCCACAGCCCCCCACCCCACCGCCAGCCCCCAAGGCCCTCCCTGCCCCCACAGCCCCCCACCCCACCGCCAGCCCCCAAGGCCCTCCCTGCCCCCACAGCCCCCCACCCCACCGCCAGCCCCCAAGGCCCTCCCTGCCCCCACAGCCCCCTACCCCACCGCCAGCCCCCAAGGCCCTCCCTGCCCCCACAGCCCCCTAAGTCCCTCCCTATGTCCCCCCATTACCAGCGCTCACCCCTACACCTCTTTCCGTACAGTGCCATGCGCGCCGCCATGTTGCCCCCCATCCCTGCGCGCCGCCATGCTGCCGTACAGCTCCGACGCTATTTCCGCTTCCGCCGGAAGCCACCTCGGTCTCTTTCTCTCCCCGCGCTGGCGGCTGCTGTGGGCGGCCGGACGGGACCGGGCCGTGGCCTCCGTTGAATCCGCCGCCATCCTCCCGCCCCGCCGCCGCCATGACGGAGCAGATGACCCTGCGGGGCACCCTGAAGGGCCACAACGGCTGGGTGACCCAGATCGCCACCACGCCGCAGTTCCCGGACATGATTCTCTCCGCCTCGCGCGGTGAGGGCCGCACCCGACCGGGACGGGGGGAGACCATTGGGGGGGGGGACGGGGGCCGGGACACGACGACACACGACGGACGGTGTCAGGAGGAGACCATTGGCCTGGTTGAGGAGAGGAGCAGGGAGAGACCATAGGTCGGGGGAGACCATGAGGGGAGAGGGGCAGGGAAGGCCGTGGGGCTCAGAAGGAGAGACCACGGTCTAGGGGACCCAGGGAGACCGTGAGGTTGCAGGGGGAGAGGGACAAGGGGATGGCGGAGGGGGGGGACACAGGCTGGAGCCCCCCGTTAGGGCAGCCTGGTCTAGGGGTGTAGCGGGGCAGAGGTGCTGAGGAAGAGGGGAGATGAGGCAGGGCCCCGGTCTTTGCGATGGGGAGAGAGGGATGGGCAGGAGGGGGCAAAGGAGCAGGGACCTGCTCACCCCGTTTTCTTTGGCAGCTCCCCCATTCCCGTGGGGGAGGAGAAGGACGGGCTGGCGGCGGGCAGAGGGCTGCGGTCCCCGAGGTGACCCCCACCTTATCTCTCTCTGCCTCCCCTGCAGACAAAACCATTATCATGTGGAAGCTGACCCGTGACGAGACCAACTATGGGATCCCGCAGCGAGCTCTGCGCGGTCACTCGCACTTTGTCAGCGACGTGGTCATCTCCTCCGACGGGCAGTTTGCTCTCTCGGGCTCCTGGGACGGCACCCTGCGGCTCTGGGACCTCACCACGTGAGCTGCGGGGACGTGGTGGGGATGAGGGTGTTCTGGGTGGGGGGATGAGGGTATTTTGGGTGGGGGGAGCGTAGCGTGCCTCCCTGCTTCGCTTGGGTGCTGGGAGAGGGGATGAGGTCATCAACGTACCTTGAGAACGGGATGATTTGCTCTTGGGTTGGAAGATAAATCCCAGCAGGGGGGAAGTTTTCTGCGCCACGATTTGGAACGGAGGCAGGAATTGGGGTGTTGGGCTGCTCTTCCTCAGCTCCCTCTCCTGATGATTAGACCTGACAAAGTCTCCTGATCCTCTGGGATCTGAAGACACGTCCTGCAATTATGATGGGAGAGAAGGATCAGAGAAGCAGGGGGGCGGGGCTCAGGCTTTTCTTTTGGGGTCATTTTAGGCCGAATTGGGGGTGCAGCCAGGAGAATAGGGTCGGGATTTGCAGAGCCAGGCATGCACGTGGGATAAACTCATCCCGATTCCCCCAATCCTTCTGCTCAGTTCTTTTGAAGGAAAAAGGGAAGCATCACTCCTTAGCCTTTTGTAGACCACTCTGTGTTTCTTTTTCCTTCAAATCTTTGCATTATTCCCCCTCCTTGGCGGAATTTGTCTGCGAGATCTCCCATTGTCTTTATCTTCCCCCAGCGGCACCACCACCCGTCGCTTCGTGGGCCACACCAAGGACGTCCTGAGCGTGGCCTTCTCCTCCGACAACCGCCAGATCGTTTCGGGCTCCAGGGACAAAACCATCAAGCTCTGGAACACCTTGGGCGTCTGCAAGTACACGGTGCAGGTGAGCCGGGGAAGGTGGGCTTCCAGATCACACCTCCATGAGAAAAGACCTCCGTGGACTTGGTTTTAGGTCCATTCCCACTGCTTTTGATCGGGAATCCAGGTTTCTCAGCCCTGTTCTAATTATTAGAAGCGAGACGTTGCCTGCTGACCTCTCCCTGGGTGGTGGGTCTGAGGACAAGTCCCACATTTATGAGGGACGGGGGACGAGGTGGGGAGGCCTGGGAAAGCTGCGGAGCGACGGGATGCGGCAGGTCTGATCTTGCAGCGCCCTGTGGACGGGGCGGGGAAGACCCGGCCGCGTTTCCTCGCCGTGAACCCGGCGTCGTTCCTCTTCCCCAGGACGAGAGTCACTCGGAGTGGGTGTCGTGCGTGCGTTTCTCCCCGAACAGTAGCAACCCCATCATCGTCTCCTGCGGCTGGGACAAGCTGGTGAAGGTGAGGTGGGATCGGCTTCCCCCAGCTGATCTGCAATGGTGAGGGGAGGATTGGAGCAGCCAGAGTGCTCCAGGGAAGGGGTTTTTTCCCCTGTATCCCCAGAATTGGGGTGCAGTAGCAGTGTTTAACCCCCTTTTCTTCTGCCCCCATGTTTTTCCCCACCCAGGTTTGGAATTTGGCTAACTGCAAGCTGAAGACTAATCACATCGGGCACACGGGCTACCTGAACACGGTGACCGTCTCCCCCGACGGCTCCCTCTGCGCCTCCGGTGGCAAGGTACGTGTCACCAGGGGGGAAGGCTGAGGCCCCGAGATGAGATCTTGGCGTCCTACCAGCAGCTCCGGCTCATTTCTGTGTCTCCCACCCTGAGAATGGGCTTCCACACCTTGGTCACGACTCGAGTGGGGTGGTAACAGCCCAAAGATCTGGCCTGACTTGATGGTCCTAGTAGCAGATGTCAAGCAAGGAGAGAAGACAGCAGCAAAGATGCTCACCCAGCTCCAGGGACCTTCTGTAGCTCTTACGTTTCAGCCCTCGATGAGTTTTCTTTTAATTTTCCTGTTGCGTCCTTTAACTTTTCCATATCCACGCTGGCTTGCGGCAAAGTGCTCCAGTTTAACCATGGTCGGGGTGGAAAAAGGCTGCCGTGGGGCAGGACAAATCCAAGCACGGGTGATGAGCGTTGGGGTTTGCTCTGACTCCTCCTTCTGCCCCGCAGGACGGCCAGGCCATGCTGTGGGACCTGAATGAAGGCAAACACCTCTACACCTTGGACGGAGGAGACATCATCAACGCCCTGTGCTTCAGCCCCAACCGCTACTGGCTCTGCGCTGCCACCGGCCCCAGCATCAAGATCTGGGTATGTCATCGCTTGGTCCTCGAGCCCTTCTCTGTCCCCATCTGGGCAGGGTTCCTCCAG
This sequence comes from Ciconia boyciana, assembly GCF_034638445.1. Taxonomy (NCBI): domain Eukaryota; kingdom Metazoa; phylum Chordata; class Aves; order Ciconiiformes; family Ciconiidae; genus Ciconia; species Ciconia boyciana. The sequence continues at coordinate 1,510,931 of NC_132962.1, read as the reverse complement.
AAGACTCGCTTTCTTCAGCTTTTGGGTTGTGCTGGGTTTGGAGTCACCTTCATGGTCGAGATCCTCACTTTGGATCACAGATCTTGGAGGAGGAGCTCTCCTCGAGGAGTGTCCCCACCGGGGCGGGTCATACAGCAGCGACCGGTGCCCGTGGCCTCGTCCCTTGGCCGAGGAGGGTTGCGGTGGCCGTAGGGCAGAGCCACCACGCCATGATGAAACACTTTGATGCCATCTGACTGCATCTCTGTGCGGAAATCCAGAGGCTGTTTCTGAGCGACTCTCTGCTCCCTCACGGCGTTCCGGAGTTGGGTGGGATTCGTCTGGGGGAGTCTCCCTGCAGGACCCCTCATTCCTTCATGTTCTTCTTTCTCCTGCAGGACCTGGAAGGCAAAATCATTGTGGATGAGCTGAAGCAGGAGGTGATCAGCACCAGCAGCAAAGCCGAACCACCCCAGTGCACTTCCCTGGCCTGGTCCGCAGATGGGCAGGTAAAAGCCACCTCCTTCTCCCCACCCCGGCATCCCAGCCCTGGGGAACGGGGATTTTGGGGACCCCCCTGCTGCTCTTGGAGCACTGGGACTGGGAGGACGCTTGTGCTCCCCTCCTGGAGCCATCTCCGCCAGCAAGGGCAGGAACTTCCTTGGGTCCCTTCTCAACCTTCGAGCTCTTCTCCTTTATCTCCCCAACATCTGGGGCTGATCATGGTCCCTCTCTGCTTTGGGATTTGCCCTCTGAGGACCGTAGTCCCTTGTCCTCATGTCCCAAGGTCCCACCTTGCTGGCTGTCCAACCCTTCCCATGACCTGACTCTGTTTCTCTCCATAGACCCTGTTTGCCGGCTACACAGATAACCTCGTCCGGGTGTGGCAAGTCACCATCGGGACCAGATGAGGACGCGGTAGCAAGAAACCGTAAATTTTGTGTACAAAACCAAAACATCAATAAAAGAGCGCTCTATCGAGCTCGTGGCCACCTTGTGTCCACTGTTGGGTCATCGCACAACCTGGAGGTTCATGGAAGATCTGGGGTTGGAGCTTTACTCCAGCTGGATGCAGATCAGGAACCTTAAGGAAGAGGCAAAAACCCAACATCCCTGACAGGGAGGGCTTTATGTCCACGAGAAGTTGTCCCCACACCTTCAAGGTTGGGGACATCATGGTGGGACAAGGCTTGGGGTTGAGGATGGGGTGACCAGCAGAACTTTTGAGAGCTATGGGAGGCAATCATCTCATGAGTTAAAACCCATGATGCAGAAAAATGATAGCAGAGGGAAATAATTACGTGATCGCAGGTGGCATGGTAGGACTTGGAAGACATTCTCTGTCCTTCTGGCTAACGAGGGACTCGGTGTTTCTTCTCCCACATGTGGTGTCGCTGCCAAAGACCTGTAGACCTGGGAAAACAACCACAATTCCCAAGAAAACCCAGAAAGTAGATCAATTTAAGATGCAGCGGTGGTTACAAAAGCGAGGCCTTCGGGCCTCGTCACCCACTGGGGCTGTTCAGAGGAGGTTTTAACGTGGAACTTCTCAACCCAGCAGCCTGCAGGCACCGAGTCCATGCACAAACAAGCCATTTTCTACAGATTTAGGACTTTTTATTTGCTCTTTTCTGGCTGACAGACCCACAAGCCACCCATGTCACTGAGCTGGAAGGGACGTTGGTCCCTCGGTGAGGCCAGCTTGGCCATTGGATGCTGCCCATGACAGGCTCTTTAGGCGGATAAGAGCAAGTCAGCTGCTTTGGGAAGGGATACAGACACACAGCTCTGGGCCTGACCTAATCTAATTAGGAAGGATTAGGTCAAGATTAACAAGGCAAGATTTAAAGCATATGTGTTTACCAGGAGGCTCACAGGTGATTCGGTAACAGCAAGGCCAGGCAGGCTGGGGGGGACCCGCACCCCGATTCTGGTGCACAGTTAGCCCGACTTGTTTGGAAACTGCTCCCAGATCTTTCAAGCCTCCACCAGGATCTCAATAAGCCAGAGACTCAGGTTTACAACCTTATTGTTTATTATTATTATTATTTCTTGACATTTCATAAAACTAAATCTCCATTTAATTCTCATTTTAGCCAAAAATATTTTGAACTAGCTCTGTAATGCCAACAGGAGAAAAAAAAATACCAATCCACCAACAAAACAAACGAACAAAAAAGAATAAAACACAACCGGTGCGGTCAGAGTCTCTCGAGTGGGACAGAATTCAGCTGGAAACTCAACAGCAGCTGAAGAAAAAAAAATAAAGGGGGGAGAGAAAATAAATATCCCCATCTCTGAGAGCTCTCAAGCTGCAAGGGGAAAACAGGAGGCCGGTTCCTACGCCCCACAGCCGTGATGTGCCAGCTCTGGAGGAGGAAACCAGCTCTTTGCACCCTCCTCGGCCCCGAATAAAGTGCCAGGCCCACAAGAAATGGTTACGAAGGGAAAGGGGGGGGACAGTTAGGAGATCTGAGACCCCCGCCCCCCACCAAAAAAATGACAGGGAAGGCGAAGAACAGAAGATCACAGGTTTAAACAGGTTCGACTCTGGGTCCAAACACCAGCTGGGGTCTGAAGATGCTCAGAAGGTGAATCCCAAGAAATCCAGGCACCTTGGCGCAACCGGGATACGACAGCCGATGATTTCGGAAAGATGATGATGGGAGTTTCGAGAAGCCAAGAGCAGTCGCTCCTCGACGAACAGAACCGCCCCCCGGGAGCACCGGGGCTCGAGCTCCGCGTCCGAAGAGAGTCAAGACGCACCTCAAACCTCAACCACGGGCACAACACGGGTGGAGAGCACGCTGGAAAGCTTTAGGTGTCGACCGGGAGAAGGGAGAGGGGAGCTCCTAGCAGGAAGAGCTGAAGGGAAGACACCTCCGAGGCGCATCCTTCCCTATTCCGACCAAAACTGGCTTCGGATCGGCGTGGCGGTGAGATCCCAGGGAGGAGCTGGCAGGAGGACAGGAGGTCGGGGGAAGAGGGCTTGTGAGCAAGCAGGTGCAAGACGACAAGTGCAGCGTTGGATCCCAAAACGGGATCCGAGGGATTGGAGGGGGAAAGAGCGTGGCCGTGTGCAAGGCCGGATCCCAGGGTGAGGCCGGATCCGGCATGGGTAGAGGCGGCCAGCAGGGAGGGCGAGGGACGGCCGGTCAGGCACAGATTTTGATGCGGGTGCCCTTGGCTAAGATGCGAAAGAAGGGGAAGATGCGCTCGTGGAAGGAGGCGTTGAAGGTGTGGATGTGGGTCATGCTCTCGGCGTTGTAGAAGCAGAGTTGGCCCCGCTCGTAGTCCAGATAGACGCCGAAGCGCCGGGGCCGTTCGCTGGGCGACAGGGCTGTCTGCTCTGTGGCCGTCAACGCCTGGTACTTCTTCCCGTTGGTGCCCACGCACCAAATTTCTCGTTTTTGGTGGGGACCCACGGTCTTCTCTTTGCGACGAGCCGTTTCGCGGGCTGCGCCCACCGCCCAGCCTCGTCGGCCTCCCACCTCTACCTCCCAGTAGTGACGGCCGGTGGTGAAGCCCTGGGAACCCAGCACGCAATAATCCGAATCGAAACGTTTGGGGTTGTCCGGCAGATCCTGGCGGCGTTCGCCCAGCTTGACGCTGCGTCGGTCCAGGGAGAGGCTCAGGCGAGGGTGGGCTGTGTCGGGGTCCAGGGTGATGTCGGCTGGAAGGGAGACGGGGACGTTAGGGGGTCGTTGGTCACCTCTAGCTCCCCGTAGATCCCGATCCCAAGATTTTTCCCCTCCTCTTAGTTCCCAACCCCAAATCCTCACCCATGTGCGTACCTGCAGGACCAGCAGCTATCGTGACCGATAGCCCTCACCGTGGGTCCATACTGGTTTTGTCTGGGATAGAGTTAAAAGAAATTCAGCCCCCTCAACTCTACATTTCTTTCAGCTCCGAGACGAGTCCCATCCCAGCCCCATACAGAGCTGTCGGCAACTCTGGATCCAGCTCTGCTTTTGGGACGGGCAGACAGAGCCATGTTAGGGGAGAACCCAGATCAAAGGACGGAGAGGATGAGGAGAGGCATGGAGAGGAAGGAGAGAAGAGGCCGGTATTGAGGGGACTGGCAGAACAAAAAAAAGGGGTGAAAATCCTGCAAGGCAGAGCCGGAGGGGGAACCCCAACAAGGCTGGGGGTACACAAGAAATCCCAGGCTGGGAGGGTGGGGAAGGCCCAGCGTCCGCTCCCCGGAACCTCACTGAGAAGCCACGTGGTCCCCTTGGGCAGAGGAGCCAGCTCTCGCTCACCTTGAGGGACTTTACTGAAGACTTTCTCCATCTTCCTCATCACCACATCTTGCAGAAAGTAGTTGCGATATTTTTTCCCCACGTCCACCGGCACCATTTCGGCTTCCTGGAATTTGATGTTCTCGCATCTGCCACGGGGAAAAAGTGGGGGTTCAGTGTGCTCAAGGGGGAGGTAAAGACACAACAGGAGAAACTAGATGCCCTGCACCCAGCCAAAAAACCCAGAGCGGGGCAGAGATCGGCTGAACCGGTTACGCTGGTACAGCCGGCGGTCCCCACCCTGTCTCGACCGCAGGAAGCGGCCGAATCTCAGGCGGGGATGGAGCCACATCCACCCAGCACCAGGGACAGCCAGGCCGTGCTCCGACACGGCTCCGTTACCTGCCGGCGAGCGGCTGGGGGCCGATTTAGAAGAGCTGCTGCTTGTCCGATTTAAGGATGGGGGAAAAAAAAAAAAAATGATCCCTCCAGACTTGCCAGCAGCTCCTGCTTCCCCGGGGCATGAGGTCTGCGTGGGCAGACCCAGCTCTGCTCCCAGAAGGTGGCTGCCAGGTGCTGTGAGGGATTCTGAGATCTCTTCCCCACCTTTCTCCTCTCCGATATGTCCCACATCATCCCCAAAAATCCCAGTTATTCCCCACCAGGCCATCAGCCAGGAGTTCCTACCATTGGCACAACTGAGCTTTCCCTCGCGTTACCCAACCCCAGCCTGGAAAAGCGCCCACCGCATGGGGTTTAAAACAAAAGCTCATGGTTTTCCCCCCCTCCCCCCAAAAAAAAGCTATTTACAGCGAGAAGATGCCAACAGAAAGTCACTGACCTGATAAAAGTGCCTTTGATGTCCTGCAAAAGGAGGCAGCCGGGTGGGAAGCAGGGAGAAAGAGGAAAAAAAAAGATTAGGGAGGACTGAGGCCGATCCCACCGTGGCTCACACGAAATCCTCTTAGCAGCCACGGCTCAGCACCCTGCTGAGCTGCAACGAGCCAACCACCCCAATGGACAGGATGAGCCCCCTCCCACGGTCAGGCGATGGGAATATCCCAAAGACACATATCCCATGGATTCCACTCTTGGTAGAGGCTTTTCCCACTAATACAGGCACCCTAGAAACCCCCAAATCTCTTGGGGCGTCCCGGTTTTCCCCCTCTGAGGTCCTACAAACATTGCGGGATCCCTGACCGGAGGGACGGGGAAGGATCTAGCCATCAGGTTAAGGACACTCTCCCGTGAAGACCACCCTTTTTGAAGCAAGGTCCACTCCCCTCTTGGCAGCTCTGCTTAATTCCCACTGCTAACGTTATCTCCTCGCCATAAAGCGGGGCCAGAGTTCCGACAGCTGCCGGCGCAGAGCTGAGCGAGGACTCACGGTCAAGAGATCAACTACGTGAATCATCCGAGTTTACAGCTCTTTGGAAGGGTTCAAAAACATCTGGGAGAGGCCTTGCCCGGCACGGCAGCAGGGCTCTGCCCTCCTCCTGGGATCTCCGATGGCGACTTTCCCCTTCCCATCCCAGGGATAGGGGAAAAAAAAAAAAAACAACAAAAACAAAAAAGACCTTGAGCAGTTGCAGCCCGTCCTGTTTGCTCTTGTCTTCCGCCTCGGCGATGAGCCGGCTGAGGGCAGCGCTCTGCTCTTCCAGCTGGCTGATGTTGCTGCTCTGACGGGCCAGCAAGCTCTCGTAGCGTTCCTCCAGCTGGTGTAAGAGCAGGACCTGCTCCCCGATCAGGAACTGGTGCAGCACCTCGAAATCCGACTCAAATTCCTTGATCTCCAGCTTCATCTTGTCCTGCGGAGCGGGGAAGAGGGAGGAAAGGCATCCTTAGCTCAAGTGGCAGACCCAAAGGACATGAATTTGTTCTCTCTCCCAGGCTACCAATTCCCACAACACATTCAGGCACAAAACCCCCTTAATTAAGCTCTAATTCAGCAGGGAAACAGCTTCCAGCCCTCGCGATCCCAACGGCTGCAGCAAAGGGACTGCAACGCCTCCGTGAGAGCTCAAATCCGCAAGGCAGAGGGGGAAAAGCTTCCCTGCTCATCCCCCTCACCAGACTTTGGGCCAAAAAACGCTCCCAGCGCTGGTGTTTCAGCATCCTCTTTAGCTGAGGGCTGATTATTTTTTGGCAGGGTGAAAGGTGGAAGACAGAGAAATGGGAAATGAATAAGCGTGGAAAGGAATCACGCGCAGGATCATCCGCTGTGCCAGGAGCAGCCGGCTCTTACCCTCAGCTCCGTGATCTTCTCCTCCTCGTTGGATTTCTGCTTCAGGACCGCATCCAGCTTCTTCTTCAGCGGCTCCAGGTGGCTCTGGAGTTTGTTCTGAGAGAAAGAAACGCATCTCAGGCATCCCTGGCTCAGGCACTCCCCTCCTTCCTCTCCTCTTTCGGTCCCCAACTCCATGGCAGGGCTGAAAACAAAACCTCCTGCCTGGATTTCAGACCGCTTCCCTTCCGCTTTCCGTAAGTGCTCGTTCTGGGAGCTGGTTTTAATTAGAAAGCCAAAAATCCTGCCCCACTCAGAATGGGGAACATCCACAAATGCCAGATCCACAGTCACCAAGTGCAGAGTGTTCGACGCGTGGCTCGAGCCATTGTGCACGCGTCCCGCTGGGTTGGGATCAGGACCCAGAGAGGGATCTGTGCTCCTAAACTCAGCACAAACCTAGGGCAGGCTTAGACCATCCTTTCAGGCTGCACCTTTCAATACCAGCATGGTCCTAGATCAGCTTAAGCCAATGACAAAACCACTACCTGCTTCATCAGTCCTGATTCCCTGCGCTGAATAAGCTTTGGCATTTCAAAAAAAAAAAAACCCAACCAACCCCTTCTGCCTTGCCGCCCTCCCAAGACGCTCCCTCTGCCCTTCACAAACAGCTCTGCCCTTTAGAAATTAATTTTTCTGCCTCCTCGAGTATTTGCAGCGTCTTTCCCATGGCAAAGGAAAGGGGAAAACGGACTAAGCCAACCCAAGAGCAAACAGCGCTGCCGGCCACGCTCCGACAACCCACCACGAAACAGCCCGAGGCAGGGACGAGACTCCCCACTGCTGTCCTTCCCTCCTCCCCCCCAAACCGCCTCCCTCTCCCCCAGCCTCCTCCTGGCTACCAACCCCCCCCCCAAAATCTCCAGGGGCTCAAAGGGTGCCAACTCCGATGGGAGCTGCCAACGTATCAGCCATGGCCAGAGCTCCAGAGAGCTTCCAGCGAGGGAGGACGAGGCGAGACGCAACCACGTGTGCCAGCAACTCCTCCAAGACACCTTTGGATATTAAAGGAAAAAAACAACAAACCCCACTCCTTTCTTCCAGAAAACCCCAAAAAGCGAGACATGACCTCGCGGAGAAACCGAAGCCGCGAGAGATAGGGTAAGGGGCAGCCTGAAGGGCTTGGCGACCATCGTCCCATCCTCCCACCATGCTTTGTTTCAGGGTCCCTGGCCACGTCCGAGGGGGAAATGACGCCTTTGAGACAGCGAGGCTGCCCCGTTAAAACCCCTAACGAAGGGTCTCCGCTGCTGGGGATTTGGGGTCAGGCTCTGAAGACCCTCAGGCAGGTATCGCCCGAGCTGAGCGAGGCTGGAGAGCCGCTCGGGAAAGGCTTTGTAAGGTGTGGACCCACCGTGACGTGGGTGCTCCGTTCAACCCGCCACAGCCTGGAGGGGTTTCACCCAAAACCAGCCCGGCGGGACCAGCTGAGCTCACCCGCTCCTCAGCAGAATGATTTCTCCACGATCCAGCCAGCTTTACCTTCGTTACCATCACCGCCTGGTCTCCAAACCTCCTTCCCTGTGGTTAACCAGGCCCTCCCCATCCAAACCAACCCAGCTGCCGGCTTCGTGGCTTCCCAGCCTCCTGCACCCCAACCCACACGGCCCATTCGTGTGTGTCCGCCCCCTCCCCCCCCCCCACCTTCCGCTCGCTGAACCAGCCCGGCGAGACCCAGCCGTACGCCGCCTCCGAGCACCCAACGCCGTCTGCCTGCCGCCAGCATGACCCAGCCCGCACCGTCGGCTCCTGCCAGCTCCAACAGCTCTGTCTTTCCCCACCCCAAAAAACCCCAAACCACCCCGTTATCCCCACCCCGAAACCCCGGTACCTTGTAATCCTGCACGACCTCCTCGAGAGGGACGACGCTGTGATGCTTGTGGCTCCGCGACTCCCTGCACACCACGCAGATGGCTTGTTCGTCCACCTCGCAGAAGAGCTTGAGAGGTTCCTGGTGCTTCTCGCACAGGTTTGGTGGCCCCTGACCCCCCACGGCTACCAGGACCCCTGGAACCCCCGCTGCGGCTCCTGAAACTGAGGGACCGGCGGCGGGTGGCGCGAGGCGCTGGGGGTGCGGGTGCAGCTGGCGGATGATTTGCACCATGTTGGCCAGCTGAAGGTTGGGTCGGAAATTCCTCTGGAAAAAGGTTTTTCGGCATTGCGGGCAGGTGAAGGTCTGGAGGCGTCGAGGCCGTGTGGCCAGGACAGGGGGAGGAGGTGTCTGCACCTCTTCTTCCTCCTCTTCCACCTCCTCCTCTTCCTCCACGTCTTCCTCCATCACGTCTTCATCATAGTCCTCGTCCCCAAAGTAAAGCTCTCCCCCGACCCCACCGTCCCACATGTCCTCCTCCACGGGATCTTCCCACAGGTCGGTGTCGTCTTCTTCCTCGCTCCACATGTCGTCTTCCTCCTCCTCCGCGCCGCCATCCTCCTCCTCCTCCTCCTGCTCCACATCCAGCTCGTCCTCATCCAGCTCATCCTCCTCATCCTCCAGATCCTCTTCCAGCACGTCACCCATCCCCACCTCGCCGCCGCCCACCGCCGCGGCCCCCGAGGCCACCTCGTACTCGGCCTCGCCGCCCCACAGCTGCGAGATGCAGACGCGGCAGAAATTGTGCCCGCAACCGATGGAAACGGGGTCCACAAAATAGTCCAAGCAGATGGCGCAAATGGCTTCCTCCTGCAGCGTCTCCACCGGGTTCAAACGCCCGCTGGAGCCCCCCGAAGGGACCCCATCTCCTAAAACTGCTGTGGCCGCCATGGGGAGGGGGGGCTGAGAGATTCTCCTCTTCTTCACAGGGCCCTGAGCTCCCTCTTGACCCCCAGCTCCTCCCGACGCTGGGGTGGGCACCAGCTCGAACCCAGAAGGGTGGCTGGTCCCCACCCGGGTGCCACCAAGGCCTTGGGGTGTCGCTTCCTCTTTCAACCCCCCCCTTTCCCCCCCTCCAGGGCCGGGCACGGCTCCACCCCTCGCTAGTGCTTCGTTTCAGCACCCCCCCGTCCCCCAAAACCGGGGGCTGGCCCCGTTCCTGCCCTGTCCCGTCCCCCCCCCAAACCGGGCCTAGCTCTGCTCCGCACTCCACAACACCCCCAAGACCCAACCGGGCCCCGGCGGAGGCCTCACTCCTCCCCAAACAACGGCCTCCCCCCCCCGCAGCGGGGCCGGGCTCTAGGCCTCACCGCTCCCCACAGCGATCCCCGCCGCCGGGCCTGGCCTGGCCCCAGCCTCAGCCCAGCCGGGCCCGGAGGTGCCGGCCTCGCTAGGCCGCTGCCCCGTCACCGCCCCGCTGCTCGCCGACCCCGGCCCGGGAGAGACGCTCTATCCCCTCTCCCGCCCCCGCCGCCGCTGACTCTCTATGGTGCGAGCTCCGCCAACAGACGGGAAACGCCACAACGCTTCCGCTTTCCGGCCCCCTGCTGCAAGCCCCGCCCCTTTAGCATCACCTGACCGGAAGTGGCGCGCCAAGAGCCGGCGGCGGGTTGCTAAGTAACCGGGTGGGCGGAAGCGGGACGGGCGGCCGCCCCCCCTCTCCCCCGCTGCCTCCGTCGCCCGCGTTGCCGCGGGAACCGAGGCGCCCGTTGTCCGTGCAGTCAGCGCGGAGGGAGGCGGCGACAGAGGCCACGGCGACCCCGCACTCTCTGTGGTCTCCGCCGCCGCCCGGCGGCAGGCTTGTCTACCCCCCCATCTCGTTGCTGTTGGAGGTCTGGGGGGGACGGGACGAGCCGGCGTTGTAGGGGCGGGGGCTGAAGGGCGTGGGCGGGGCCCCCGCGGGCGGGGGCGTGGCTGCCTGGGGCGCCACCTGGGGCGCGGGCGGGGGTTCTCCACAGCGCCCGGCTAGCTCAGTCGGTAGAGCATGAGACTCTTAATCTCAGGGTCGTGGGTTCGAGCCCCACGTTGGGCGGCCTTCAATTTTCTTTACCCCCTCTCCATGTCTCTTTTTGCTGCCCCACCGGACATTTCCCTCCGCCGGAGCCGCGGAGCCCCCGGCGAGACTCCGGCCCTCGGTTCCCGCCGCACGGGCGAGGGCTGCACAGCCGTAGTCCCGCGGGGTCGATGCGTGTCCACCGCGTTTCTGTAGTGTAGTGGTTATCACGTTCGCCTCACACGCGAAAGGTCCCCGGTTCGAAACCGGGCAGAAACACTCAGTTTTCCCTTCTTTTCCTGGTGTTTTCTTTTTTCTTTCTTTTCCTCGCCTTCACACAAGCCCTTCACACAGCTCTTACAGACGCCTTGGCCCCGCGGCTTGCAGCAGGGCTGGGCAATACCGGGTAACACACGGCTATACCCCCCCCGGGGAGCGGCTCTTCCCCGGGACCGTGCGGGCTCCCCGGTACCGGCTCCCGGTGCCGTTAATGCCCAGAATCGCTCCGGGATCTTGCGCCGCTCCCGGGGGGCCGCAGGGCCGGTTGTGGCCGCGGGGGTTCGCTACCAACCGCCCGGCTAGCTCAGTCGGTAGAGCATGAGACTCTTAATCTCAGGGTCGTGGGTTCGAGCCCCACGTTGGGCGCTTGAACTTTTCCTCCCCTCCCTGGGGCACAAAACTACATCCCTCCCCCCAAAACCCGCTTGCACAGCGGCTCAGCCCCAACTTTTCATGTTTTTAGTAAAAGCAAAGGGTTCGATTTTGCGGAAAGAAGGAAAAGAAAAGATCGGGAAGCAGGGGTGAGAATCACAGCCCTTCTTCCGTCATTTTTCCTCTATAAGTTTTAATCACAGCCCTTTTTCCATCATTTTTCCTTTATAGGTTTTAATCACAGCCCTTCTTCCATCATTTTTCCTTTGTATAACTTTTAATCACAGCCCTTTTTCCATCATTTTTCCTTTCTATATGTTTTAATCACAGCTCTTCTCCCATCATTTTTCCTTTATAAGTTTTAATCACAGCCCTTCTTCCATCATTTTTCCTTTCTATATGTTTTAATCACAGCTCTTCTCCCACCATTTTTCCTTTATAAGTTTTAATCACAGCCCTTCTTCCATCATTTTTCCTTTATGTAAGTCTTCCAACCCCAGTTCGCATCACGCAGGCAATCAGGCCCCCATCACAGCCCATTTCTTATTCCCTTTTTGAAGCAGAAAGGAGGACTGCAATGCAAATTCCCCTCACTGCCACTCTTTTCCCTCTACATTCATTTCCTTGTCTTTATTTGTCCTTTTTTTGCTTCATGTTTCCCCTCTGGTTTTTGGAGTTGGTTTTTTTTTTTTTTGACTCATGATTTAGAGAAGTCCTAAGGCAGAAGAGCTCACATCCATGCGCAAAGTCAATGCCCGAGGAAAGCAAGAGCTGCAGCATCGTAGCAGCTACGCAGATGATATAAAAACCCGCTATTCTGGAGAGACCCCAAAGAGCTTGAACTGAGGTCGAATTGTCACCACGCTTGTGAGAAATGGAAAAGAACATTTCATTTTCTTTTAGCCTTCCTTAAAAGGGCTTGTTATGATCTTATAGTTAACTCATCCATAGGTACTGATCGGTACTGTGTATAAAAACCACAGGTACCACACCGGGGGTCAGAATTATGGCCGCAGCAAAGAAAAAAAGGAGATCAGCATCTTCTCAGCTGAATTAGAGGTTTTCATCTTAAAAAGGGGGAAGGAGGGAGATAGCGGTGAATTTAGAGACTGGTCAGCATAGCTTCATTTCCTGCAATGTACTGGAAAAAGTAGCTAAGCCTTTCATCACCTAAAAAATAACCGACGTGGCTTTGCAGTACATTGAGTTCCTTCCCTTGCGGGGAGTAGAAAAATGGAGATTTTAAATCTGGATGGACCAGGATTTTGAAACCCTCGTGCAGCAAACGAGGGGATCGTGGACTCGCTGATAATTCAAAGCTGAGCATCGAAACTTGGCGTCCAGCGGGGTGGGTTTGCCACACATAAGCCTGTTGTGAGCCTGGTGTTAATTAATATTATTTCCCAAAGCTTTGGCTGAAGGAGGTGGGATTGTTGGATTTGCAGGTTGGAGACACAAGGGAGGATGCTGAAGGTTGGGATCAGCGCTTGCATCGGTGGGCAACAGCACACGGGTGGGTACAAGACGAACATTTATCTGCTACCAGGGAATGCAGATCCTGTGCCCAAACGTGCAGGCAGGAGTATTTTTGGCATGGGAAAAGCCTTTCCCCAGGTGGAAAATTGGTCATTGCTGGAGGAGAGCACAGAGGTGTCTATAAGACCATCTCGACCAAAACCCTTTCAGGATGGGTCCAATCCTGGTGCCTGACCTCGGGGCAGGGAACGACCGCGGTGAACCCCTGAGCACGCCCTGACTTATCTCGCCGAGGACGTCTGAAGCACTTCTCTCATTTTTTTTGGTGCTGCGTGATTCATTTCCTCCATTGAGTCACTTCTCGCAGCTCGGGAGCTGCAGGCGTCCTGCGTGGCCAGAGCTGCAGCTGCAGAGGTGGCCAAGAAGAAAGCAGAGCTTAGATTACTCATTTGCAATTAAACCAGCGACTCCTTGGCTTGAGCACGTACGGAGGAAGGAAAGAGGTACATGACAATGCACGAATGTGTCGCAGGGCTGTAACCTGATTTGGCTGATCAGCCCCGGCTGAAAATTAAAATATACACCGAGCTGATTCAGCCTGGGCAGGGTTTGACCTGGAGATGCCTCAGACTGGGTTTATTCCCGGTCCCAGCAGATCTGTGGGAGCGTCCTGCCCTCCTGAGAGCTGGGATCACCTCCTAAATGAGCGGTGAGGATGCTGAGCTCTGCAACAGGGAGTATCCAGCACCAGCGCTGAGCTCAGCTATTGCTGATCAGCCCCGTGGCTCTTCCTCCAGCTGGGCTCAAAAACACCTGCGAAAAAGAGGGAGGAAAGGGGTTTCTTACCCATAATTTTGTGTTTTGGCTGCACAGAGACGCTGGTGAGGGGGAAGGAGAGAGTGGTGGCGTCCATAAGCTGTTCTTGCTGCCGAATGCTCCCCACCGTCAACTCATTATCTGGGACTCGGAGGTCACGGGTCAGGACAAGGAACTTCTTTTCCCTCCTCTCTCTTTAGCAGGAAACTTTTGAAGATCTTGAAACGCCTTTTGGAGTGACTCAGGTTTCAGGGGGGTGTTGCAAAACTGTGTTTCGCGCAGAAAAGAGCCTGAAATTCCCCTTTCTCCGCCCCTTCTTCCTTTTACATCCTTTACGAGGCTGCACTTTTCAAACAAGACCTCCCAGTTCAGACAGCAAAGGCTAATCGAGAAGGAAACTCCCAGCTGCTGCTGAAAGAAAAAAATAAAATTTCAATGAAGCAAAAGTAATTGTGTGATTCTTCTTCAGCCATGGCCGAGTGCGACCCGCTGGAGAGTCTGCAGAAAGAAGCATCTTGCTCCATCTGCCTGGATTATTTCAGTGACCCGGTGTCCATCAACTGTGGGCACAGCTTCTGCCGGGACTGCATCACACGATGCTCGGGAAAATCAGACCGGAGGTTTGCTTGTCCCCAGTGCCGAGGAATTGCCCAGAAAAGAAAATTTAGACCAAACCGTGAGCTGAGGAACCTGGCGGAGATTGCCAAGAAGCTGAGCTTGAGGGCCGGAGCGGGCAGCCTGTGCCCGAAGCATCAGGAACCGCTCAAGCTCTTCTGCCAGGAGGACCGGACGGCCATCTGCGTGGTGTGCGACCGTTCCCACGCTCACCGCGCTCACACCGTTGCCCCCATCGAAGAAGCCGCCCAGGAGTGCAAAGTAAGAAATCACAGCGCAGTGCTTTGCTCTGATGTTTTGGGGTTTTTTTGGCCCATCAGAGGCTGAGGTCCACTAGGCCAGGGGCTTCTCCACCTTCCCAAGGATACGGGGAAGGATGTCCCGTAGGATTTCCCAAGACTGGGGATGTAGCAGTTTGGGCTGAGCTGGTAGATCATCTAGCTGGGGTTGCTTTGCATCGCTGCCTTGGCTCCAGCCCTGCCTGGATGTGATGCAGCCACCCCGGTCTGCAGGCGCCCGGATGCATGGTGAGGGGCACAGGTTGGCCTGGGGGCATGCAGGGGCAAGCAGAGACTTCAGGGTGCTGGGTCAGACCCAGCCCACCAGCAAAAGCCACTCTTAGGGTCACCCCCAGATGGCACGAATTGATTAAAGCCTGATTTTCACCACGACCTTCCAAAGTGGGATTTCAGTTTAAGCTTCTCAGGGTGACCTTGTCAGCTTGGATCCCTTTACAAAAAGCCACCGCTTTATTTGCTGTCACCCTCTCTGGGGACCACAGAGGAAGCTGAGGCCGGTAGCTCATAGAAAATACCCAAATTAGCAGAGCTAGACCCCACCTTCACTCACTTGTGCACAGGCAGGGCTCTTGCTGCTAATTTTTGTGCAAGAATTGCCTTGGAAATCCCAGATGAGTTGTCCTTTCCACTGTAAATCTCTCCCCGAAGGAATTTCTTTCTGAGCAACTATCTCAGGATAACCGCAACGATGCTGGGAGGCATTTTTAATTCCCTTGAGGGAGGATGGGGTCAGGAGGAGGAGTCAGCGCTTGTGCGGAGGAAACTCGGTGACATTTCATCCTGCCCACAGGGGAAGAAATGACTGGGAATGGGGAGGTGAAAGGTGACATTAGTCACACCACGAGCACGAAACAAGCCGGGGGGAAGAAGAAGTGAGGGGCAGGAGGGAGAAAATAAGCTGATGAAAAATAAGAGGGGGTCAGGGTGGGATGTGTGCGCTGCAAACGTCCATTGGCATTTGTCACGGGAGGGTCTTTTAGATGTTAAAACCCAGGTATTTCTAAGGCGCAATTCATCTCCTCCTAAAAACAAACTCTGGGGACATTATTCATATTATTGCTTGGACTGCAGAAGGAGCTGAAGGTGACAAGTTTGAGCAGAAAAGCTGATTTTGCAGATGATGGGAAGTTGCAGCAATTTGGGGGACCTGATTAAAGGTAAAAAAATGGATGTCGTGCTCATGAGGGGATAAAAAGAGCCAACGAAGGCAGAACAGATTACGGTGAATGCGGAAAATAACTGGGCACAAATACACTGGGAGAAGGAACTGGCAAAGACCAGAACAGGGGTGTAAATGAGGCTGCAATGTTAAATACTGCCTTTGTTTGACTCGTCATTCACAAGAGGCTTCATAGAAAAGGTCTGGGGTGAAGAGGGGCAACAGAATAAAGAATATTTAAATATTTCCAAGTTCTGCTTGTCTCAAATGCACCAGGAATTAGCTAGAGCAACGTTGAAGCCGTGCATCCCTCTCCCCAACAACTTGCAGATTAATATAATTAATTTTTTTATGCCCAGGAGCAAATCCAAAGCAAACTGAAGAGCCTCAAGGATGAAAGAGAAAGGCTCCAAGGATTAAAACTGACTGGGGAAAAGAGAAGACAGAAGTATCTGGTAGGTACTCGCTGCTGCTGTGTGCATGGAGGTGTCTTCTGCAGGTTAAAAGATGTTGGATTGGCACCTAAATTTGCAGTGAGGAGGAAAACACCTCCAGCTGCTCCACCCAGATGGGCCCATCTCTCTTTCACTCGCTCCATCTTGGTGAGGCACCCGCGAATGAAACGCAGATGTTTCTCAAAGGGAAATCGGCAGCTACAAAACGCTAGTGGAGAGCGAGGTGGTTTCTGAATGCTTGAAGGGAGGTGCTTGCAGCTTAGCTAAGCCGCGTTTCAGACAGAGGAGACGGGCATGGGGGTCCTCCTGGGCAGATTTGCACTATGGGGTGGTGGGATGGCGCTCCAGAGGGACGGTGCTTCAGACCTCTCCATCTTCGCCGCACCCCAGGAGCTGCTTTCTACCATCCAGCCCTGGAGATGGGTCAGCCACACCCAGCATGAGGTCCATGGGGGTGCTTGTGTCCGACTCGGACCCTGATGGGGCTTTTCTACTGCTGCGTAGCTGTCGGTCCCAGTGAGGGTGGTGGCTCTTGTGGCAGCTTGGGGCATCTGAGCATCCAGCAGACACATCTCCTTTGGAGACTGCACCATGTCAGATGTTTCCACCACCTCCCAGCCCTCTTCTGGGGTGCCAGAGGTTGGGGAATGGATCCCTAGCGCTAAGGAAGTGAGAGATGGTGATTTCCTCTAAAGCAGAAGCAGAAAGCCTGACAGATGTTTCATTGCAGCTTCATGAGAACAGGGAAGGCTGCCGGGGTGAAGGTGAGCAGAGGTGGGCAATGTCTTTCCTGCTAAATAAAGTGGGGATGGAAGGAAAACACCATGAACGTGCTGCTGGTTGCTTGTGCCGCAGTCCCTGGCCGGGATTCGGTCCCGTGCCGTCCAGCTACTGCCCTCGATGCCAACACCTGGGAGTTTTGGGGAATTGCACGTGCCAGGGACCATTTCCAACAGCCTCCACGGGATCTCACCACTGAATCCTCCTCTCACCCCGGTGTCCTCAAACACTGTCCCAGCAGGATTTGTCCCATCAAACACTCGCAGATGCCTGCATGCAATGCCTGGTCTCCCTCCGGGCTGTGGGAAAAACATGAAGCAACACTGCCCTCATGTTTCTCCAGCTGAAAAATAAAAACAACCCCTCAAAAAGGCCAGAAGCATTTTATGACTCCACAGGGTATCACATAACATAAAGCTCAAAGGGGACCCAGAGCCACGTGCTATGGACTTAGACTGGCCTCAGGGCCAAAGACCAGTCCTTGCTGCTGTTTTATTTAACCAGGTTTTGTAAGTCTCTGATTTCTTCTCTTCTCATCCCTCCCCAACTGTTCCTTGCAGCAGCAGACGAGAGCTGAGAGGTCAAAAATCATGTTGGTATTTAAGCAGCTGCACCAGTTCCAGGACGAGCAGGAACGTCTCCTCCTGATGTGGCTGGAGGACGTGGAGAAGCAGATAGTGCAGACCCAGACCGAGAACGATAGGAAGATCTCCATGGAAATCTCCCACCTGGGCAACCTCATCCGGGAGCTGGAAGGGATAAGCCCACAGCCAGAGAATAAATCCCTGCAGGTGAGAGTGAGGAGTTGGGCAACAGAGCTTGCAATGCTCTGAATGTGCTGTTGAGGTGGTGGTCTCTTCCCCCTCTCTCCAATCTCTTTGCCTTGATGTTTTGAGTACTTTATTTAGATGTTCATTTCATGAAGAAGCCATATTGTACGCTGTATGTCAACATTAACGAGCTATGCTATGTCCCATCCAACCCATGAGGCGGAGGACCCCAGAATTAGTCTTTCAGTGTCTTGGAAGCGTCCACCAACTGTTTCCCTCCCAACCCCAGGCAAAGCAAGGGAGATTGACGCTCATCTTGCAGGATTGTGGCAAGAGCTAATAAATGAATCTTGGCTTAAGCCCAGGGATGAGGCTACCCAGCACAGGACCACACTCTCCCTCCCCAAGAGACCACATCAGGCAGACACAAGCAGAAGCAGCGCTTGGAAGTGGACATGATATTCCACCAGCTGTATTTGAGCATTTCTTCTAGCGAGGGACCAAATGGGCCACTGTATGAGTACAGGAGGTCCCTGATCTTGCTCTGTGCTGGCACAAGAAAACCCAAACCAAGCAAGAAGTGCTTGCAAACAACAGCTGAGGGAGATAAGAGATATAAACGGGCCTGAAGATCGCTCAAAGTTTAATTCCCATCTTCTCTCTCCTTTAGGATGCCAGGAGTGCCTTGACCAGGTACGTGGCTCTCCCTTTCTGGAGGGGACGGTTGTCCCCAGCACAGCATCACAAAGAGGACAGGAATGGGGGAGCAGGAGGTGTTATCCTCTCTACCAGAGTCCCCAGCACTCAGGGTGAGGAAGAAGCTAGGGAGGAGATGGCCCTGGGGTGAGATCACATCCCCACCACCTCCTGCTGGACGAAGCCAATATCCAATCGAAGCCATTGAGGAGGTCCAGAGCAAATGTGTCCCCTCCACAGGGACACTGGGACCACCGATATGCCCAGAAATGTCTCAACTGACTCAGCCTGATGCCTGGGGAGAAATAAGCTTACCCAGCAGCTTTTCTAAGCAGGGTTTCTACGTAGCTTGCTCAGCAAGGAAGGAATACAAAAGTCTTCTCCTTCCAGGTGTGAAGCAAGGACTTTCCAGCAACTGACAGAGAAGTTTCCCAGAGTGGAAAAGAGACTCAAGGATTTATCTCAGAAAAACATCATTCTGAAGGAAGCCCTGAGGAAATTCAAAGGTACAAAAGGAAGGGGAAAATCCAAACACACTTCTGCAGCTGGAAGGGAGTGGACACTAGCCAATTACCAGCATAAAGCCCAGCCTAAGGAATGCTAATGATTAGTTTCTCGATAACCCTCCTATCTGGGGCTGGAGCTGGACGAGGGAAGGTACCTGTGTTCCCAGGTGTATTTGCACACGTCTGAATGCTTGAGTAATGTGCAGGACTAGAGCAAGCCCCTCCCTTTAGCTACACAAAACAAATGAATCAGACTCTTGATTCTGGTCCTATTTAAACCAAACGGGCTGTAGGTAACGTCTAGCCATCTGCAAGGGAGTCAGCGTGAAAAGTCAACACGCTGCAAATGGATGGTGGGGTATACATAGATAAGCCCTGAACGAGCTATTTTGAGACCTTCCTCCATGTTCAAATAACTGTCCCATTCCCTCCTCTGATCTCCAATTAGTAATTGGTGCAGCCAACTCTGAATTACAGAAATATCCTCATAAAGCTGGTCATATCGGGTTTGAAGGTCCATCTATCCCCGAGCTGGACTTGTTCACCTGGTGATTTTGCTTGTTTTGCAAGGGGAAAAGTGCACCTCCTCATATTTACCCATTTCTAATACACTCCCTCTCCCCCATAAACAAACTAACAGCACTTCTCTCCTCCTCTCTCCTTCCAGAGAGTCTCCCAGTTGAACTGGATGTGCAATGGGGTAAGTCATGGGAGACTGGAGGTCTACTGGGGTGAAAAAGGGGACCCAAGCAAGAAAACACAGCAAAAGCAGGGAATTCACACTTTCCTGGTGGGTTGGCAAGATGAATTTCTATTCCCCTTTGATCAGAATTAAAAATAGTACAAATCATTAGGGCCTTTAAATAGATCTGTATGGCATATTTCATCGAGAAAGCCTTTACCAAACAGCTTCGGTCAGGCCAAAATTTCATCCCTGGAAAAAAACAGAAGGGTGCAGATGGAGGGAAATACCCATCACCTTCCCTCTGACATGCTGTTTTTCTTCTCTCGTGCTTTCCTTCCCATCAGCAAACGTGACTCTGGATCCAGACACAGCAAACCCCCACCTCATCCTCTCCGAGGACCGGAGGAGCGTGAGGTGGGATGAAACGCCCCAGAATTTGCCCAACAATCCCCAGAGATTTGATACCTACTGCTCCGTGTTGGGTTGCGAAGGCTTCACGGTGGGGAGGCACTACTGGGAAGTGTGGCTGGGGAGCAGGGGATTTTGGGCTGTGGGGGTGGCCAGAGACTCAGCGTGGAGAAAGGGTTGGATTAACCTCGACCCTTCCCAGGGGATTTGGGCTGTTGGCATCTGTGGGGACAGGTTTCAAGCTTTCACCTCCTTCGAAACAGTTCAGCCTCTGAATGGGAGGCCAAGGACTATCCGGGTCTCTTTGGATTATGAGAAGGGACACGTGGCTTTCTTTGATGCCGATAATGAGACCTTGGCTTTTGCTTTTCCTCCGACTTCTTTTAATGGAGAGAAAATCCTGCCTTTCTTCTGGGTTTGGGAGTCCAGGATCCAGCTGGCTCCCTGAGACAGCATGGGCAGCAAGACGGACATGCATGCTCTGGACAAGCCTTTGGTTTGATACAGGAAACCACACTATATTTCAGGACTCTATGGACAGTAAAGAATAAAGTGGAGCAAACGAGTCCCAGTGTCCACTTTGAATCTCATTCTCATGGGGTTTTCAAGAGCAGCAGATTGAGAAGGGATCATCTTGGGCAGACCTCTGGATTGTTTAGCATTTGGGTAGTCTCCAAGATTTTGCTAGGGAATATCACCCTGGGACGAGCAGGAAAATGAAGCCTATAATTTGTGCAACAGCCCCTGGGACACCAATTTCACGGCTTTAATCCCTTCTCTTCTTCTCCCATCCTTTCCAATTTTTCCTTACCTTGACATCCAACAATGTTCACTGTTGACATTCAACAATGACGTTCCTGCAGGGCTGGAGAAGCTGGCTCCGGTTCCTGGTTTAGTTACTAGAAAGGAAAAGGGGATACCACTGAATTAAGTGTAATGTCTGCTATTTTCCCAGCAAGACCTCTTATGAGCCAAAAACCTCACGGTATTGGCAAGAACATACACGTTTTAAGGCTTTGGTGTTGAACCCCATGGATTTCAGCTGCCTTTCTCAGAGTTGCAGGGTGGGAGAAATCAGAGGTTGGAGGAGCAAAGATGATCAGAAAGAGCTTGAATTCTGCCTTTCTGCAATTTATATATACACGTTTGGGTCAGGAAGCTTAGTAAGCAGTTTTATATAAATTTTTATATGCAAAATGACTGCATTAAAGTGTCTTTCTATATTTCAAGGGCTGTTTTCTCTTTCTTGTTAGAGAGAAACTGGGACAATGGTGCTGTGCCACCACCAGCATGGCAAACCCTGGTGGCTTTGCTGCCCTCTCTTGACCTGTTTCTTATAAAGCTCGAATGAAAGCACTGAACAAAGCCTTTCTTGCTTCATCACAGCTGTGATGAGAGGGAATAGCAATGACTCTTCCTGCTTATGTGCCTGAAAACCACCTGGACTGGAAACCAGTTGAAAGGCAATAGCAAATGAATGATGCTGGAAAGAAGGGACAACAACAATTTTTAAAAGTAAAAGGATTTAAAGAGCAGGAAAAGGAAGGAAAAGCATCAGTCCAGACTCTCAGCTATGTTGCTGCAGATCAGAGAAACCTGCTGGGCCCTTGCAAGGTCTTGGAGGCACCAGCAATCTCCAGGGACACATGAGCATCTTTGACCCCTAGCAATCTCTGCAGGGCGTTAGTCTGATGTCCCCTTACCCCAAGAGCAAAGCTGATGTCTCAGGGGTCAGGAGCGGCAGAAATTTCTTCTGACAGCCAGGAAGGCCCTGTCCTGCAGTGAATTGTACATTTGAACCCTTAGGGTCACCCAAGAGATGTTAGAGTCCTCCCAAACAGCTCTACAGACACTGTCCTGAAGGGCGCCGAGGTCCTTCCCAAGCCCTGGCCAGGCCCTGTCACTCCTGATAGCTCAGAAGCATTTTCAGACAGTGGTTGTTTCCCACCCCAGCTGCACCACAACCTCTCTTAGGTGCTAGTAGGGTGTGAAACTCCTGTTCTAGCTGCTGTTGAGCCACCAAATCCACAGGTCTCCACTGATTCAAAGGACAGGCTTTGGAGACTGAAAAATCCCAGTGCCTTTGGGAAAGGGTAAAAATGGGATGGGCGTCTCCAATTCTCTTCCTCCGCAGCTGTCTAACTGCTACTTCCCAGCACCAGGAGAGCAATAGAAGGAAATATATTGCCTAAAGCCCTGCTGGAAAGGGGCTGGATCTCAGTTTAACCAATGGCTTAGAATCAGGAAGAGAACTCTCTCTCCTTCCTCATCATTGAAAAGTGAAACAAACTTGGTCGCTCTCCATGGCAGCCAAGATGTCTGTGGAAAGCCTCCAGGACGAAGCCTCCTGCTCCATCTGCCTGGAACTCTTCCAGGACCCCGCGTCCATCCACTGCAGGCACAGCTTTTGCCAGGCATGCATCACTCGGAACTGGGAAGGACTGACCCCCAACTTCTCCTGCCCCTGGCACAGGGAGACGGTGCCCCAGCAGAGCCTCTGACCCAACTGGGAGTTGGCAAACATCATTGAAGTAGCCAAGAGCTTGAACCTGCGACCAGTCAGAGAAGTGGAAGGAGGGGAGAACTTGTGCAAGGAGCAACAGGAAGCCCTGAAGCTCTTCTACAAAGACGAGGAAAGGCTTATCTGCGTGGTGTGCGACAGGTCCAAGGTGCACCGTAACCGTTCTGCAGTTCCCATGGACAAGGCTGTCCAGGAGTACAAGGTGAGGGGGTTTTGGGTACGTTGACACACAAAGGGCCAGAAGTCCCTGGTGTTGCCACTCTTGATGGGTGCGGATACCTGTATAGCCTTTGGGCTCTGGGATAAACCACCTGTGGATGCACCTTGTCTCTTGATACCAACTATTGAGGTGGCATTACCTGCCCTGAGGAAGAGGTGGACACAGGAGCACCACGCTCTTGGAGACCAAGGGGTCATCTCCCCCAGGGTTCAGCCACGAGCAGAGGCTTAGGGAAGAGTAAGGAACAGACGCATGATTTCTCACCACCACGATCCCTGTGTAACCTTTTAACCTCATGATTTGCAGTGCCAGGGGTTTACTGAGCCTCGTGACCGTTTGTTTATCCAGCAGCCATAAATGGCTCTCTCCTCCAGGATGCGGGTTCCTTATCAAGATCAGTTATGCTGAAGATCAGTAGGAAAAAAAAAAAAAAAAGAAAAGATCCTCAGCCCTTCTCCTACTCCACAGCTCCCTGAAGTCTTCTTGACCTTGGTTAAGAAAAAAAAAGGAGGAGGTTAATAGCTTTGGAACACTCACGGGTGTCACAAAGCTTTCCCAACACTTACTTCAAGAGCAGTCAAGAGTTCCCCGTTGTTTCTGCTGAGCATGGCAAGTTATGCCAAAATCCATGAGATTGCAACCATGACTGAATTTCCAAAGAAATCGACTCCCCCTGCACCAATCTTTACCCTCAGCTCCTTATTTGTATTTTATTTTTTAATTCTAAAAGCTTTACATCAATTACTAGCATCTGACCTAAGACTAAGTTAAGAGAAAAAAAAAAAACATTTTTCAAATGAAGGTGGTGTTTCTCCCAGCTAAATGGCCCTGCTCACAGCAAAATGCCATCCTCCAGGGATCGAAACTTTCTTACATCAGCAGCAGATGCAGGTGCCGGGCCCATCTGTCTCCTGCTGCTGTGGACCAGCTGTTGTTAGATGCGAAAGCTCTTCAGCTGGGCTGCTTGCAGCCTGGATGAGCCTGCTCTAATTTTGCATTGAGCCTTTTTTTCTCCTGGCTTCATCCCTCACAAGGTACTTTCCAGCCATGACGCCTCTGCAGGCAGCGCAGGCCAACCTGAAATTGGTTTCCTCCTGCAACAGAGAAGCTGGAAAGACCCAGAATGAGTTTCGAGCCAGCTGTGGACCAGGAAGGACCACAGTTGGTGTTGCAATAGCAAAAAGCCTACCTCTGATGCCAGACGATGCCATTAAACAAGGGACTTATTTCTTTCCTCTCAGGAATGAATTCAGACCTAACTGCAGCTTCTGAAATTAGAGCAAGAGAGGCTTCAGTCTTCCATGGAGGATAAAGATGACAGAGTCCAGGACTACACTGTAGGTGCCCGTCAGTTTTCCTTTTAGAGGATGGGGGAAGAAAGGAGGAACATCTCCTCTTCCTCGCTCCCATGGGTGGGTGATACTCAAGGGGTGTGGGGAAGGGAGAGTAGGTTTGTATCTTCCCCAAATGCATCTTTTTGGTGGATCCCACTAATCCATAACCCACCGTTGACTCTTGATGCTCTTGTCCCGCTCTCTCCTTTACCAGCTTCAGCTTGCCCTTGGCAGAAGACGACAAAAGCTGAAAAGCAGAAGATCATGACCAAATATAAGCAGCTGCACAAGTTCCTGGAGGAGCAGGAGTCCTTTTTCCTGGCCCATCTAGAGCAGCTGGACACAGAGATAATGAATGTGCATGAAGAAATCCTCACCAGGCTTTTGGAGGAGACCATGAACCTGGGCACACTGACTGGGCAGATGGAGAGGATATGCCAGCAGCCAGCCTGTGAACTCCTGAAGGTGAGACCCCAGGCTTCCCAAAATTGCTGTGAAAGCACTGGTTGAGCACCAGCTTGGTCTCCAGCTCTCGGTTTTATATCCCAACATGCTAAAAGAGAGACTTCATTACAGTGGGACCCCGGTACTCCAAGGAGAGGTATTCCAGGTCACTAAGTCTCTTTTTCTCTCTCATTGAGGACATCAAAACCACCTTAAGCAGGTATGTGGTCCTTCTCCTATCAAAATTTCACCACAACAGAGCAGCTTTGTGGCAGGCTACTAGGAGAAATCATGTAGGGACAGGCTGGCCCTTCTGCAATATAGCCTTTGGATTTGACTGAGGACACCGGGGTTTGGAAGGAGGGCTCTTCCTCTCTACTTAATTAATGATAAATTCAGGCACATTGGCACTGAAAGCTCAGTCACCTGCACGAGCTGAACTAGGAGGACAGGGCTCCATTTCTGAAGGGCGCAGGTTCCTACACTCTCAAAGTGACTATCTGGTGGGGACATGTTGGGCAAGACTCTTAAGCCATTGCTGAAGAAATAGCTCAGCGTAACAAAAATGAGCATCATCCTGGAAAAAGACGTCAGGGCGCAGCAAGGGCTGGTGGCTCCCTATGGAGCTGCACGCAACCATACAGGGAGTGGAGACATCACCGGCCACAGCCCCATTCCATGTACCTGAGCAAGGAGAGCCAAGCAACGCCAGGAAGAGCGGCTGGAGGCAGCCCAAAGCATCAGGCGGGTCCATGGGCAGGAGGCAAGGCTGGGGGCAAGCCAAGAAGGCAACCCATGGGGTAGATCAGTAGGGTCCATGGCCATGCATGGATACTCCTCTAAAGCAGCTGAGCTTAAATAGAGCCTGGACCATGGGTGGGGGTGTGGGGTTCCAGGTGCATCTGCTCAGGGATGTTAATTCCCATTAGGACCCTGACACAACCACCTCATCCTTTCACAGCTGAAGCAAATCAATAAACATCTACAAGGGTATGTGTGATCACGTTGTGTAATGTGCTAAGATGTGCGAAATGGTGCAGACCCATCGTCTTCCCTCCACTAATTCTCCCCGCTGACTGCTGATAAAACATTGAGTAGCAAACTACAACCAGCATTAAATACCTCCCCTCTTTCCTTCCAGGTGTGAGAGGGAAATGTTCTCGCAGCCACTTGATATTTCCCCTGAGCTGGAAGAGAAATTCTGCGATTTCACAGAGAAAACCGCCGTCTTCAAGGAGGCTATGGAGAAATTTCAAGGTACCGTGCGCAGGTCCAAAAAGGAAAATATCATCGTGCTCCTTGGTAGGGAGGGATGGAGTGAAGCCATGTGAAAGAAATACATCCTGGTTGTTGAATGAGGGATTTTTTTCAAGATCCAATAATGGGATTGCAAATGAGCAAGTGTTAGTCTGGTATTACCTGCCTGCTGCTGTTGTTGATTGGGTCCCACATATTTCACATTAACTACGTGGAGACAGGGTCTTGCTGCTCTCCTGTGCTCCTCATCGCAGATGTGCTCTAATGCGTCGTTGTATTCGTTTTCTTTGCAGCAGCCCCTCTGTGAGTGGGTGAATTTCCTATGTGTAGACCTGTTTTTCTCCTCTCTCTCCTCAAGTTTCTCTACATTCCCCCAAGCTTGTTCCTGACTCTCTGGATTTTTGAAGAAATCCAGAATCAGACCAATTTATCTTTCTGCCTCTCATATTTTTCTCTTTCTCTTTCCTTTAGGCATATTGGAGTTCAGACTTCCTTTAACAAGTAAGTGAACCAAACGTGTGCCCAACCAATCCAGCATATTAAATAAAAAAATATAGTAAAACAAGCTCTGCTGTCCCCAAAGATTAACCTAAACTGCTCCGCTGCCTCCTTTCCTCCTTCTCTCATCCTGGTCCCACCATGAGGCAAGGCCTGGAGGGGTCCCAACTGGATCGGATGGATAGGAAGGGAGAGAAAAAGCCATGTGCCCCCCAAAATCTGCTGCAATGAGCCTGACTCTCTCTCCACCTCCAGCACAGATGACGCTGGACCCGAAGACGGCCAACACTGAGCTTCACCTCTTGGAAGACTGCAGGGTCATGTGGTGGGGAAGCTGTGAGCAGGACCTGCCCTTCAACCTGGAGATGTTCAAGTCCATCCCTGTGTGCTGGGCTCCAGGGGCTGCACATCGGGTTGGCACTGCTGGGAGGCGGAGGTCTACGGACAAGGCCTGTGGGCCATCGGGGTGGCCAAGGAGTCAGTGCCGAGGGAGGGTCGGTTTCCCCTGAAGCCTGAAGCAGGCGCGTGGGCACTGCATCATAGCAGAGATGGGCACAAGGCTCTGACCTCTCCTGATGTCACCCCCTTGACCCTACACAATGTCCCCCAGTGGATACGAATCTACTTGGACTGTCAGGAAGGGAGGGTGGTGTTTTTTTGAAGCTGTGAGCAAGGCACGGATCTTTGCTTTTCTGCGGTGTTCTTTCAAAGGGGAGACAGTCTACCCATGGTTCCTGGTGATGGAGGATGCTCACCTCAAACTTTTTTCCCAAGGCTCAGGAAAAAAAAAAAAAAACCCATCCACTCACTCCTGGGAAACAAACCAGGGGCTGAGTTTTGTCCCAGTTCCACCATAAGCCTCTGCAGCTCCGGGTGCCACAAACGTGGGCTATGCAAAACATTGCATGGAGCAGGAGCTCTGCAAAGCTTTTGCATGGCTCTGAGCTCTGATGACCCTCCAGAAATTCCTGACCTGGGCTGGAGGGTCTGGATAGCCTTAGACCCATCTCTCCATCCTAGATGCTACCATAGCTGGAGATGGAGCCACTAGACAGAGGGGAATTGGTGGGACCAGAGAGATCATATGCCAGGGACAACCTAGAAAAGGAATCAAGGGAAGGGGGACTCCCCAGGCATATCCCAACCTCAATGATTGTTTACATGTTTAATGCAAAATACAGACGTAGCTGCTGGAGCTGGCACCTGCCCTGCCACCAAGGACAACCTCTTCCCTCCAGCCCAAGCCTCAAATGAAAGCGTAGCGGTGTTTAAGTTCTTTAGTGGAAAAAGAGGCCATTTCCATGCCTTAAAATATATTTTGATCTTTTAATCACTAAGTGACTGTTCCTGGGTGCCTGCAAACTCACACCGATGGGGAATTAGAAGTAAATGTGCAATTCTAAGTAATTTCTGCCTTGTGTGTTTTCTTTTTCTTTTTATCCACAAGTTTTCTTTAGAAATTGCTTAAAATAACTGGAGGAAGGAAAAGTCATCCTTGTTCCTCTCTAAAACCCACTGGACAGGGAGATGATAAACCTGAGTTTTCTGCACTGTCAAACACAACGAGTCTGTGGAAATAGAGGTGGTGAAAAGTCAGCAGCAATCCAGGAGCTGGAGTAGTTTGCAGCTCGGTTGAATCCTGACTCTGTGTGTAAGGGGAGTCAGAATTGGGAATGAACACATAGAAATGGGACTGCTCCTTTTGGTGTTGGCTCCATGTGATCCCTGACACACTGGGCTTTAGTCAAGCAAGAGATTGGACTTTTTCCTTGAGAATATACAACAGACACAGGGGTTCAGATGAAGGTCCATCAAGGCTCATCCCTGGAAGTATTTAAAAGCCGTTTGGATGAGGTGCTTAGGGACATGGTGTAGTGGTGGTCTTGGTAGTGTTAGGTTTACGGTTGGACTCGAAGATCTTAAAGGTCTTTTCCAACCTATACGATTCTGTGAGTCTGTGAAGTCCTTGTCCTGTCCCCAAAAGTAGATGCCTAGGAAAGCAGATAAAAGCAGGGCAAGGATGACTATGGGCCCAGGAGCTCCGTTTAAGCGGCATAAACGGATAATTAAATAATTAAAAGGTTACAATGAGAGTCATGGAGAGCTTTGATATTTGGCCCTGTCCTCTCTCTAACCCTGTTGGGCAGTTGCAGACAGTGATTTGATCCTTCTCCTTTCCAGGCTGGATAATCCCAGTCTCTCCCCATCCACCCTGGGCTTCAGTTTGGTGGCCTGATGCCATCTGCCTTGTACTGGGAAGCCCCAAACTGGTCCCCGTACCCAGATATGGCCTCACATGTGCTGACGGAGGGGAGCAATCCCTCCCCTCTCCACTCTTGCTAATGCAGCCCTGTATGGAGTTGATATCCTTGGTGCATGGTCCCACCGCTGACTCATGGACAACTTGTCACCCCCAAGGCCCCAAAGTCATGTTCCACGGTTGGTCCTGGTGCAAGAGGGTATCGCACCCCGAGTTTCATGACATTCCTCCCCAACCACTTCTCCAGCCCATCCTAGTCCCGCTGAAGAGCAGCCCTGCCCTCCAACCTCCTATCTGCTAACCCACATCTGGCTCAAAGTCAACTGAACCGAAAGCGGTGGAGGCCGGCCGGAGGCGAGGAGGAAGCTTCGCGCGTGCTCGCCCTCGTCTCGCTCCTCTTCGAGCCTCCCGTGCTGCTGTTTCGTGGCGTTAAGGCTGGGGGTTGATTTCCCCCGTTCGCAACAAGAAAACGGTTGAGCCAGAAGGAGAAACACCCTCCTCTTCTTCCTGCAGAGCGAAGCTCATTCGATCCTATCCCGGAGGTAGACTGGGAAGAGCCATGGCTATGCAGAGCCCAGCGGAAAGCCTGCACAGGGAAGCCTCCTGCCCCATCTGCCTGGGTTATTTCCAAGACCCCGTCTCCATCCACTGTGGTCACAACTTCTGCCGGGCATGCATCACCCGCTGCTGGGAAGGGCTGGAGGCACATTTCACCTGCCCGCAGTGCAGGCAGACGGCTTTGCGGAAGAGTTTCCGTCCCAGCAGGGAGCTGGCAAATATTGCCGAAATCACCAGGCAGCTGAGTCTGCGGGCAGGAGGAGGAGCAGCGGGATGGGAGAATTTGTGCAGGCAGCACCAGGAGGCTCTGAAACTCTTCTGCAAGGAGGACCAGCAGCCCATCTGCATGGTGTGTGACAGGTCCCAGGCTCACCGCTTCCACGCCGTGGTCCCCATCGAAGAAGCTGCCCAGGAATATAAGGTAAAGCCCGGGGATGTGCTTGCACCTCCCCACCTCACAGAAAATCCCTTTCCAGGGGCAAAGTGCAGCCGTTTGGGTGCGTACGCTTTCTGTGCACCTCCGTGGCGCAGCTGCAAACAGGGGTCTTTGGGTGTCACTTACCCACGTGCTTCCCGTCTGCATTTTATTGCATGGACGGTTGTTTTTCACAATGTTCCTATCAGGGTTTTCCCCCCCCTCTTTAATTTATTCATCTTTGCCAACAGCCTGGGAGAAATTAAATAATATCTTGTTAGCCTTTTTCCTCTTTGAACTCTGCTGTTGACTCGACTGTACTGAAATACAGACAATGATAAATATTCAAAACATGTAAAAATGCCCAATAATTCATTTTTTTTTAAACATGGTTACATCAGTTATTGAGGGCAATTTTGCATATTTGTTCCCTTATTCACTGTTTCTTTAGTTTCAAATACAGAGAAATAACTTTTTCCCGTCTCTTCCCCTTCTCTGCTCCTTTTCTGTTTTCCTGCTGATCCAAACCCGTTCTCATCATCTTTCTCACCAAAAAGTCAAGCACTTGGCAGAACCGTGCAAACACAGTGCAACATCGTGCAGCGTTAACAGGAGGAACTCCTTGCTGCAAGATGTTGCTGATGCTGAAGGTTTCTGCGGGTTCAAAAAGCACTTTATAAATGCACACTAAATAAATCCTCTGAGGGTTATTAAATACAGAGATATTTATCCCAGAGCCACCAATTTCTGGAGGCTGCGAGTGTTTTTGAGGGAAATCTCACTACGCGCTTATCTTGCTCTTGCATGCTTCCCGGCACATGGGCTATTGGTTACTGTTGGTGTTTTGCTTTTCTGCGGAATTTTTCCCCATGCTTGCAGCGAGGTTGGCGTTTGCAGGCTGCATTTTCTTTGCACAGATCTTCAGAACATCGTAGGTCGCTTTTGGACCTTCCTCCTCCTCCAGCTCTGCTCCTTGCAGAGGAGCCAGCATTTAGGCAAAGCCTCTCCCGTCTAAGACGAGGGCAGAAGTGATTTTAGTGGAGAAAAAGGATTTTTCTCAGCTCCTCCAAGAAACTCTTTTCTTTTTCCTCAGGAAGAAATCCAAGGCTGCCTACAGGCTTTAAAGGAGGAGAGAGAAAAATACCTGGAAAGCAGAAAAACCGGAGTAAGGAAGAGCTTGTACCTGGTAGGTGCCCTCCAGCAGGAGCCGGGGGGACTGTGGCTCTCTCCACCCACCCCAGCATTGCTGGTGTATTTTGAGGCCAGATCTTGCGTATTTGGTTTGCAGAGTGTTGTGCCATTTGCTCTGGGCAGCAGCCAGCCCTGTGTTTATCTGCTGGGGTTTCACATCAGCTGGAGCCTGCGCCGGGGAGATAACGTTGCAGCTCCTCTGCAAGGGAGCTGGGGGGGCAGACAGTACCCAACCTGGTAGAGAGAGATGGGCTGGAAGGCTTTTTTCCTCCTAAACTCTATAAATCTCCCTCTTATAGAGCCCAATTGTGGTTGCATCTTTTGGTTTTCCTTCCAGGCTAAGCCTCCTGAATAGTCCCTGCTACTACCTAAATCCCCAGCAAGATGGTTTGCTGTTAAATTCACCCTTGTATTGACTGAATATCACTGAGGACATGGTATCCCGAGACCAGCCTGGTGGCCTTGAAGCACTAATCTGTTTTTCTTGGGTGTGGTGGGATTTTTCTGCAGCCCCCATCATCTCCTGTCCATCTTGCAGAGCTTCACCTGAGGCTACTCTGATTCCTTCTGCAAAGGTCTGAGGTTGTTGCAGCCCCACGGACTGCGTCAGCCTCAGAGATGTAACACTAATAGAAACTAGAATGATGTAAAAATAATCCACGAGGGCAGTTTTTGGCAGTGTTTCAGGTGCTAGAGCCATAGAGAGGTCACGCCGTGCCTTCTGCTGCATGGGGAGGTCTCCTGCCCCTCTTTTCATACCCTTTGCCCTCATCTCTGATCCTGGCAGGAGAAAACTGAAAATGAAGGGAAGAAGATAGTGTGTGAATTCAAGCTATTGCACCAATTTTTGAAGGACCAAGAGCGCCTCCTCCTGACCCAGCTGGCAGAGCTGGACCAGGCCATCAGCAGGGTCCAGGAGGAAGCAGTGGCAAAGGTCTCAGAGGAGATGTCCCACCTCGACACCCTGATCTGGGAGATGGAGGGGAAATTCCAGCAGCCGGCAAGCCAATTCCTGCAGGTGAGAGCCCGAAGCATCAGAGCTGGTGGGGAAAGGAGGGACAGAGCAAAGCCTGAGACCTGGGAGCCCAAATTCAGCCCCATGGAAGCTCCCTGGCGTCTTCTAGTATTGCTGCAGGTGGGATCATCACATGCGTAGGGTCCTTCTTTGCTCCTGCATTGCCATAAAAATATATAACTTTTGTTAGAAGACACAACACTTGTTCCTCTTCCCCAGCTGCCTCTCCTCTCTCTTCCCACTTTTAGGACATCAGAAGACTCTTGAATAGGTAATGTGGCTCCTTCTCGCTTTCCCCACACTCTGATGCTTGGAGAGGTCTGGATGCCACGTGGGTGAATCCTGAGGTCGGGGTTTCAAACCAGATGGATGCAGTCGGTAGCTCAGCCTCCCACAACGGTGCTTTGTGTTCAGAAATGTCCGTTCAGCAACTGCCTGGCGGAAACAAACTGCAAAGAAACAGGGCAGGGAAAAGGGGGATTTTATTTGCTCCTGGATAAGTATCCTCAGCCTACCCCATAGCTTCTCCTGGATTATTTAATGAGAACAAAATGAGCAATCAAATATATCGCACATGTTTTTTGCCCTCTTTGCAGTTGTGAGATGATGAAGTTCAACCCGCCGGTGGAGATTTCCTCCGATCTGGAAAGAAGACTTGAGGACTTTGTTCAACGAAACGTCCTTGTGAGAGGCACACTGAGGAAATGCCAAGGTACCGAGCAGGGTTAGGAGAAGGCACGTTGCCTTGCATGCCTGATATCTGGGAGAAACTGGGTTCTTGTGTGCTGGCTGCTAAGGCAAAACCCACCTAGTAACTGTTGTAAATAAATACAGCTGAAACTTTTGACCAGAGAAGGACACTGACAGTTTTTCCTGGGGCAAAAATAGTTGGGAAGTGGAGAGGAGAGAAAAACAAGCTCGGCAAAGGAGTCTCCTCTCCCATGTCCCACGTGAAAAGCAAATTCAAACAGAGCTGCTGGTGCGGTTGTTCCCATCACTTCCAAGCTGGTGGGAAAATTAAAGTCCATGTGGGTACAAAGCCAGGGAGGGGAAGCTACAACAGGGGGAGAAATCCATTGCAGTGTCTCTTGGAGAGGAGTTTTGCTTGGCCAGGATTTTCATCTCCCCTGGCTTTGGGAGAGTTGTATAGCTATCACAGCATCAATACCTGCACCAAAGCAAGTCAACCCAGAGCCTTTGCATCCAGCTAAGCCCTCATACCCTCAATATTTCCCCTCCCAAGTCTCCCGTTAGCTGTTTCGCCTCCCCAGCCTGCATGATAAAGCTAAGCTACAGCCAGTCTGTTTGACACGTAAACCTGATACTGTAAAATCTCTCTCCTCTTTAGACAACCTGATGTTTAAATTGCAAGAGCCAAGTAAGTTGATGGTAGTGGGTGGGAGAGACTGGGTTTTTGGCTTGTGGAAGCGATTCTCATGGAAAAAAAATAATGCAGTCCCCAGGGAGAGGAAGGGAAAGGTGACAGCGTCCTGATGTTGATGCTCCTGGTGTATCCAGGGGCTGAGATATGGCCCTAATAAAGCCAAATGCCCCTCTGGGACCCAAACAAAGGGAACACCCGAGAAGAGCATTTGTGCTTCCCCTTCCCTCCCCATGCTTTGTCCTCTCCCCCTTCTCCTTCCACCCAGGGTCATCTCTGCTGGGGGACCCCAAAGCTAGTGCCAGCCCCAGACCTGCCCATGCCCCCCGTGAAGCATCCAGAGCTGGGAGAAGCAGGAGAGTGGGGCTGGTCCTAGATGCTGGGAGAAAAAGAAACATCTCCAGCCTCTCCTGGGGCCAAGCCCTACCTCCAATACTATGATTCTCCCTTGTCCTGCAGCCAACGTGACCCTGGACCCGGCTACAGCTCACCCCAACCTTCACCTCTCCGAGGACCGAAAACAAGCCAGGGGCCAGCTGACTCAGCAGGACCTCCCAGACAACCCAGAGAGATTTGACTTTGAACCCTGCGTGCTGGGCTGCAAGGGCTTCACCTCGGGGAGGCATTTCTGGGAGGTGGAGGTGGGACAAGGGGGTGTCTGGGCCCTGGGGGTGGCCCGAGCATCGGTCAAGAGGAAGGGACCCATGAGCCTCACTCCCAAGGAGGGGGTCTGGGCGCTGGAGGCTTATCACTCCCTCACATCCCCCCGCGCCAACCTGCGCCTGAACCCGCTTCCCAGGAGGATACGGGTCTCCTTGGACTATGAAGGGGGGCGGGTGGCATTTTTCAGCACAGATGATGACGCTTCCATCTTGGTTTATACCAGAGCCTTGTTCAATGGGGAGAAGGTCTTCCCCTGGTTCAAGATGGGGATGGGGGCTCGTTTGCAAGAAATCGCCCAAACCCCACCCTCAGAGGACCAGTCGGTGACTGGGCAGCTGATGTCCCCTCTGGACTGGGTAGGATTCAGGTCTCCCCTGCGAATCTGTCCCTGAGATGTCTGTCAATCGGACTTTGACATCTCCTGCGTGATGCCAGCTGGTTGCTGTGGTTGCTCAGAGCATCTCCTCGAGAGAACTTGCTGCTCCTCTCCCGTGTCTATCTCCATTGGGAGCTTTGGGATGGCACCTGTACAGCAAGGATGGGGAGGTGGGACACCAGCAGACAGCGGTGAGGAGAAAGGATCAGCCGCTATGAGGTGATGGAGTCAGCACATGAGAAGGAAGGGAACATTGAGGGGTTTTATCAAGGATGGAGAGCACTTAGTACTTTCAAATGTGTGGTCTTTTTAAATTTATTTTTGCCTTTAACAGACTGAATCCTCCTGTTTTTATCTCTTTCCAAAGTGTTTTCTTTCTGACATCAATTGCAAGGCAGATCCAGAGTCTGTTCTGCCAAGGGAGGTTGGCCTTTCACTACAAATTAGCTTGGTTTGGGGAGCTGGTCTCTATCTCTGTCTACATTTCTGATATTTATTTCAAATAAAAGAACATTGTTTTGCACTCTCCACTTTCTGCCTTGCTATGGATATATTATTCTTGACTTAGCTTTTGAGTCAGCAAGATTAAGAAAAGCTGCACAGGATGGGGACACCTCGCTTACCTTTCCACCTTCTTGTGGTCGACCTCCAGTCATTCAAGCCCCCTTTGCAGGCAATGAAGGGAAATAAACCCACCTGGAATGCAATTTTCCACACCATTATACACATCCAGCTTCCTGGATAACTCCCAAGAAAAGCCTGTTTCTCCCTGTGGGCTGTTCAGGAAGGACTAGATGGGGTAAATCATACCAGAGGCTCCTGTGGCTGTGCCGGTTAGGTATTCCTCAGCTATAAAAGCAGGTGGAGTGGATAGATGAAATACAAGTTCTGGCATTTTCGCCTAACTCACCTACATTGATTCCCTCAAAAACTGCTGATTTTCTTCTAAGGAAACCCAAAAGAGGAAGAGGCATCACTTAAATAAATACATGTTATCGATTATAGAACTGAGAAGAGGAACCAGAAGCGAAAGTGGGAGGGAGCAGGAGATGTTGGGCTCAGAATAACAGACGAGATATGAATGGGCACCCCGTGATGAAGCCCCATCTCACCATCCCCATGGGTCCCACTGCGGGCAAACTTATAGCCGGTGTTTTGCTGCTGTTTGTCATGCTGTGACATCTCCCCTCCATCCACGCTCCTCAGCCCGGTGCATCGCCGTCACTTGGTCCCATCAGTTGGGAAACACAGGGGATCCCACTGCAGGACAGACATCTGCTTTCTGCAAAGCCACCCTGAAATCACTGCAGGAGCTCAAGCATGAGGATTTGTTAAAAAAGGGCCATCAGGGCTACTGGGAAAGACTTTTGAGCAAAAAGTCTTGAGTATTTTTTGCTCTTTCTCCCATCTCATCCCCCACAGGGGATCCTATGTGTCACCTTGTATGTTGGGTCCATGTCCTGACACCGATTCAAGCCCAGCTGGGAAAGGCAGAGGAGAATACAAATAGACAGGCTGTCAGTGCAGGAAGGACCAAAGAAGAAAACCTGGGTGAATCAGGGGAAAAGCTCTTGAGCTGTTCTGCAAGGACACACTTATGGGTTGCTGGAGATCCCCGAACCACCGTGGTCCTACCATGCTCCTCTCAGAGGCACCTGCTGAGGAACACAGAACACTGAATCCCAGTAAAACTTGGTGCTTTACTTCGAAGTAGAGATTGATGTTTTTTTCACTCCTTCTAGGCTGCAGGTTCCCTCCATGTCTCTGATTCCCATCCAGCTCTCTCCCAGCTCCAGCTCTCTTTCAGGGTGTCCCTTCGCTCTAGAAATCTGCAATGCAGATGTCTCCACCCCAGCCGGTTTTCCAGGCTCTGTAGACGCTTTTAGGGTGGGACTCATTCACCCAACCGTAGGCACCTAATTTTGAGATGAAAGGAGCTGTGCCCTAGGCTCTGCCGATGGTGCAGAGACACTCTCTGCCAAAGAGCAAAGCAGCCCAGCTCAGACAGAGGTGTCTCATTAGATGCCAACATTCACTCGGTTGCACTCACCTCTTGTGTCTGGCAAGACAGATTGTCTCCCAGCCTGCTGTTCACCCCAGGCCATGCTTCCCTGGAGAGTGGTTGCAAGGCATTTCCTTCCAGTCCTGCTGTTCCGGGAGCGAGCGACTGCCCTACAGCTCTTCCTGATGGGAATAGTTTGCTGGAAATGAGACTCAGTCCTCCAAACCTGGCTAAGTGATTGCAGCTGGGAGACTTATCTCAGTTGGTAGCCCTTCAGCTGGGTCACGGTGACCCTGTCTCTAAAACTCCCAGTTACTGCCATGCAAAAAATATATATATTTAGCCATGGAGCTTAACAAAGCAGCAGTGGGTTAGAAATTGTTTAGAAACATTTCCCTGTGAGCTCAGAGCCAGAACAGTGCTTCTTGAGGGCATGTAGTAATGGGTGGCTATAGGCACATACGTGGCAGGGGTCCCAAGGACCCCAACTTGTGCCCCGTTATGGGCATTGAGTTGCAGCACCTACAAGGTTCTGGTTGCACATTTCCCTCCCTGTTTTCTTATGCTTTTCCCATCTGTGGTCCCATGAAGCTTCCAGAGCTCCTCACCCTCCTGGCAGCCTGAATGTCTTTTGCCTCCAGCGCTTTCCTGGGACGGCTGATGGTTTTGCCTAGTGCTCAGCCCTAAAAGGAAAGGGACAAAAGCAGGGAGGTGACAGCCCTCAACAGCTCCCCAGAATAAAAAGCTGGAAGATTGACAAGAGAGAAACATGATGCTCCCAGCAGATCAGGCCAAGGGTGTCACCACCTCCTGCCCAGGAGACATGGCACAAAGAGCTGACTTGCAGGCTCAACGCATCCGTGCCACAGTTTTACCCAGGACTGGGAAGGAACAGGAAGAGAAAGATCCATCCCCATCAAAGGGATAAAAACAACAGGTTTTTTTAGTTTGCTTCAGAAGAAATTCAGGCAGATATTAAGTTTTCTGAAGGAAGAGAGAGAAGGTCTCCGAGGAAGGACAGCTACCCTGGAGTGCAGAAAACTGGAGGATCTGGTAGGTGTCAGCCTCCCTGACTTGTCAGTCCCTGGGCAGTAATACACCAACTTTAGGGTCATTTCTTTAGATCCTTTTTGGTTGCTTTGCACCACTGCTGTGCTGGTGAGTGCAAGAATAGCATGGCTTTCTGCCCAAGTTCATGCAAGTGTGCTTATGGCTTTTATCAGCATCTTTCCTCCCAAATCTGTGTTGCTTTTTTTGCATCAGGTTTGATTTTTTTTTCCCCCCACCCAGATTTCTCCAGGAATTCGAGAAAAGTTAGTAGGGATTTGGGTTCAGGGGTGATCTCTGCCTGTGGGAAATACCTTTCCATGAATTTCTCCTGGTATTTCCCACCCCACTGCTCAATTTGCATCTTAAAAGGGGATGATAGAAACTGAGCCCTGGCAGACTGCTCAGATTTTAGGCACGGTGCAGGTCGCAGGAAGACATGAGTTCTTCTTGCTTTCACAGCTGGAAGACCTGAAAAATGAGATTGAGAAGAGGCAGGCAAAAAATGCCACCAAACTCTTGGAGGAGATTTCCCAGCTGGACACCCTGACACAAGGGCAAGAAGAGAAGAATCAGCAATTGGTGAGTGAATTCATCCAGTTTACAGCTTTTCAAGGGAAAATTGTAGGTGGGAAGGGTCCTCCCCACCGGGTAGCTACTGGTTTAATTAGTTGGGCTATCCTAGTTCTGGTTTGCTCCTGTTCCCTCTGTAGGTCTGAAAACCCCAGTGAGGAGAGGGAGATTTGGAGCCTGGAAAGATGGGGGGGAAAAAAAAAAAAAGGAATGAAATCAATGTCTGTGGGAGGGAATAGTGAGGGCTGGTGGCTCCCTACAGGATGGGGAGCTGAGCATGATAGTGTAGGGAGCAAGAGTATCACCAGCCTTCAGCCCATCATGGCAGTACCTGAGAGAGGGGAGCAGAGCAGGGCAGCCCAGAGCATCAGGTAGATCCAGGGGCAGAGCTGAAGGCGAGCTGGGAATGCAGCCCATGGGGTGAATCAGCAGGGTCCATGGCCACAAGACATCTTGCAAGAGGACTAAATACCCCAGGTCTGAGCTTAAACAGAGCCCCTGGACCATGGGCAGGGTCTCAGGTGGGGCTGATCAGGGCCATTAATGTCTATTAGTGCTGCTGGGGGCCCTGGTAATCTGTAATGGTCTAATGGGATTATGGAGCAGACAGAGCCAGTGTCTCAGAGGTGTCTGGTGAAAGGATGAGAGGCAGCTAGCACAGGTTGCAGCAAGAGAAATTTTTTCTAAATTTGGGGAAAAAAATGTTTTCGTTGTGAGTGTGGTGTCTCCCTGGTTGAGGGTCCCTCTAGATGTGGGCATCTCCATCCCTGCAAATATTCAGACCTTGCCTGGACGCAGCCCTGAGCAGAGGGTTGGAGCAGAGACCCAAGAGATCCATCCCCAGCTAAACAATTCAGCATTGCTGTGATTTAAGGAGAAAAGCTCGCGCTGACCTTCGTTTTCTCTTCTTTCCCTAGGATGTGAAAAGCACCGTCAGCAGGTACGTGGCATCTCTGAAAGTTTGTTTCATGAGCTTTTCAAAGAGCAATGACCATGGAGGAGAAAACTCATCGGTGGCTGCTGAATACACCTCAGCTTCAGGGAAATTGCAAGAGTCTGGAAGGGTATTTTGGGTACCACCGCTACATCCTTGTCTCTTCTCTTGATCATTTCTGGGGATGTGCTAATCAAAGGAGCTTTAATCTCAAAATGACTTCCACATCGGCAAAGGCTGGCTTTAATTTCACTGCAAAGTCTCGGCTCTTTTCTCTAGCCCAGTCCTCTCAAGCTAGACCTTTCTCACGGTCTACATAAAAAATAAAATTAAAAAAGAGATTAATCCAACAGGGAAACTTGGCCTTTACTTTCCTTGAGGTTTGGGTTGCCCAGGGCGGGAGATTAAAAAAACCCAACATTCTAGCAATACCATCACCTCATTTCTGATGGCATCAGCTTTCCTGAAATGATGACAATCACTCTGAAAAGTGTGGTTTGGGTTTTTTTTTTTCCCCTCAGGTGTGGGAAAGTGACTTTCCAGCTGCCAGTGGATGTTTCTCCAGAGTCAGAGGAGAGAGTCTGTAATTTCTCATGGAGGAACAGTGCTCTGAAGGAAACTCTGAAGAAGCTACAAGGTACTGAGAAGGGCTTGAGGAGGAGGAAAAAAAAAAATAGGCTAGCCATAGTTTCGGGAGAGCTGGAAGGGCTGAGCTGCCCTTAGCTCATTCTGGATATACTTTGGGAACAAAAATACTGCAGAAAGAAACCCTGAGATGGAGGAGAGGAAGAGCAAAGGGCTTTTCCTGGTCAGAAGAAATGACAATTTGATACCCACTTAATGCCTCATTCTCTTAATTATACATGTTTTGCCCTAATTCGTGAAAGATGCTCATGGATGAAGGATGAGCTGCTCTCGGGCTCGGCTCCCCCTCCAGCCTAGCCTTTCCCAAAACTGGCTTCTGCTGAGAGTGAGAACGCAAGAGCAGCCATACCTGTTAGATGAAGGTGCGCCTAGCCCAAAGTGGCCAAAAATAGATGCTGAAGGAAGAATACGAGAATTAGGGCAACCCAACAAGTTTTCTCAGCCCTGCAGCTGGAGCCTCAGCGTAAGGCTGGAGGAAAACCCACTCCAGGGCAGAGCCCTTGCCTTGAAACCTAACTACTTCCATGAAACAAATACAGAAACAGAATGACCCAATTTATGGTCCTGTCTTCAGGTTTCAGCTCTTTTTTTTTTTTTTTTCAATCACATGCTCAGATGAACCAGTCTGGTCTTGTCCTGTGGTTGACGCTTGCTGTAGGAGATGACCTGCTTGAGACTTTGCTGGTTTACATCCCACCTATCACTTTCCTTCATTTTGTTTCTCGCCTCAGCATTTGTTTTTGATCCAACGTAGCCTTAAAATCTGCAGGGATTTCTGCATGAGTCTGTTGCCATTACTGTGCACCTTTTCATTTTGGTTTTTTTTGGTTAAAAACAGCTTTTCTGCTTCATGTACAGCTCCCTTCCCCTTCTTGGGGATGCTTTTGCCCCTTGGATGCCAACCTGGGTCCTGCTAGCCCCCTCCAAGCCCCCTGCATCCCTGGGATGCTCAGCCTTGCTTCTGACAGCCCTGTCCCCCATCCCACAGCCATCGTGACCCTGGACCCCAACACGGCTCACCCCGACCTCATCCTCTCCGAGGACTGTAAGAGCGTGAGACGTGGGGAAGGACGACGGGACCTGCCTGATAACCCAGAGAGATTTGACTACTGGCCCTTTGTGCTGGGATGCCAGGGCTTCGCAGCAGGCCGGCATTGCTGGGAGGTGGAGGTGGGGGACGGGGGGGATTGGGCTGTGGGGGTGGCCCGTGAGTCCATCCATCGGAAGGGGCATCTCAGCCTCTGCCCCCAAGGAGGGATCTGGGGGCTGGAGAAGTGGGGGGGACAAGTTCGGGCGCTCACCACCCGCAAGGTGACCCTCCTACCCCTCCGTTGGGTGCCCCGGCGGGTCAGCATCCACCTGGACTACGCCGGAGGGAGGGTGGCATTCTTTGACGCGGATGAGGGGGGGCTCATGTTCATTTTTTCCCATGCCTCCTTCACCGGGGAGCGGGTCCGCCCATGGCTCTGGGTGGTGGGGGCCAGGTCCCAGCTCAGGCTGTGTCCTTGAGACATGGAAAGTGGTGTCCCCGCCTCCACTTTCTACAGCCTCAGGGGACAATCACATGTCCCCCATGCTACCCTTGGAACCACAGGGAACAGAAGAAAAGGGGACTTTGGCTTTTGTGTTTCCTTCTTCCCCATGAAACTGGGGGCTTGATGTACAGGGAGAATAGATAAGCCCGAGGCAAAGAGAGGGGACCCTGGGGCATAGAAATGGGATATATCAGGAAAAGGGGAAAAATTCAGAGTGACAGTAGTAGAAAGGTTTGTCTGATTAAGTATAGATGTCCCCATCTGCGCTGGTGACCTCCAAACCAAGGCATCCAAACTTCACCTTCTTTTTCCCCTCAACCTCCCAATGGGTGCAATTGCCCTAAACCAGACAGTTTCTCCCTTATAAAGGATCCTGGGGCGTCCAGTTCAGATGCAGACACCTGCAGTGCGAGTTTCTGATGTCAGGTGGTATCTGTCCCAGCCTTCAGTGCTGCAATGCGGAGTCTTACCAGTGCGGTATCTTTGCTGATGGAAAGTTCACACATGGCAAAGCTCCTGAGCCTCAACTGTTTCCTCTTCTCCAAAAATTCATATTTGAAACGTCCATGATGTAGATCATTAATAATAAAAAAATACACCATTTTCTCTTCAGTGTCTTTCCCTCTGGTTGGGACTGCCAGCAGATAGGAGAACAGCATGGCACATGGCTTCCAGGGATGTCCCTAGGTCACCTGCATGGGGCTTGTGGACCTTTCCAGGTGCAGGCACAGCCAACTCACAGGCTTTGTGCAGATACCAGCAATGGGATTTAGTTAACCGAAACTCCAGCTCCCCCCCTTGAACCTGACATCCAGAAGCAGCAAATAACCAGACAGAGAAGAACATTACAGCATGTAAATCTTTTTACTCATCTAAAACCATAAGAGCAGAGAAGCAGTCTTGCTGGTGCAGGATGCTGTGGGGCAGATGTGGCTCCATTTGTCAGCCAGTGATGCCCCAGTTTGGGGGATGACCATTTGGGACACTGACCCACAGAAATGCTCAACCCTTGGGCATCACTTACGATGGAAAGAGAGGCCAGAAAGGCCAACTAGGACTTTAGTAGACAGAAGTCCTCCAAAGTGCTGGAAATAGGGATGGTGGGAACATAAAAGTTGTGTTTGGGTAAGAATGGAGAGCTTCAGGGACACAATGTGATCTGAGACCCCTCGCTCCACACCAGGAACCAGGGATGAATACTCTCCCCTTTAAATGAAGCTGCTGGGAAACTGAATATCAGGGCCCTCTTATCGGCATCAAAAAATGCCACCTGACCCTTTTCATAGTCCAGGGAGACCCGGACCCTTCTGGGGACCTGGATCTGGTATAGTGGGATACGCTCAAGGGAGGTGAGAGCCCAAAACTGACCCTCACAGAGACCCATAGACCAGAGCTCCATCTCAGGGCTCACAGCAGTCTCTTCCCTCCTCTTCATGGACTCCCTGGCCACCCCCAAGGCCCAGGAGCCTTTGGGTGTCACCTCCACCTCCCAGCAGCATCTCCCCGAGGTGATGCCCTCGCAGCCCAGCACGTAGGGATCAGTGCCAAACCCCTCTGCAGATGGGTCCTGCTGGGCATCTTCCCACATCACGCTCCTCCCATCTGCTGACACAACAAGCTGGGGATGAGCTGTGGATGGATCCAGGGTCACCTTCACTGCAAGGGGCAGAGAGTAGAGCATCAAAGAAAACCAAACCATTTCCCATGGCCTTGGGTTCTGGCTCGCTGCTGGGGCTGTGTGGGCAGCACCATCCATCCCATTGCTTGGGATGCTCTGCCCTTGCTGCAGAGGCAGACATTGGTTGCTTTCCCCATCCCACAGGACCCAGGCAAGCATCAGAAGAAGATTCCCAAGAGAGCAAGAGAACAAGCCCCAAGGCAGATGAGTAGGAGACCCCTACCCTTTTTCGTGCCAAAAATGCCAAACTAGGCATTTGCTCCCTGACATGAGGGGCAGACTCAGTCTTCATGCGGCTTAGCAGCTCCATTGAAAGAAATGAATCCATCAACACATTGTGGTGAGGATTCCATGACTCCTTATGGTGTTTTTGGCCCCCCCTGCCATTCATTGTTTTATTCAGATGCAGCAGCATCTTCCCCAGATGATCCTCCAACTCATGGCCCATCCCATGTTGGGCTCAGCCTTCCCTTTGTCCTTCCCACTCCCTCACCCCCAGGAGATGTGGACTTACTCTTTTCAGGCAGCTCAAACATCAGGATGTCTAAAGAGGGGAGAAGAGACATTATCTGATATAACATGCAGGTATCAGTGTGAACATGAAAACAGAGAGGTTCTGCCACACTGAGATCACATGCATAATTGCAAGAAAATATAATTTATACTCTAAGTAAATAAATAGAATTTATGCTGGCACGGGTATCGCTCCATCTCCCCACCCCAGCCCACGCTCAATACCTTGGAAGCTCCTCAGAGTCTCCTCTAGAGCAACATTTTTCTCCCTGAAGTGACTGATTTTCTTTTCCAGCTCTGGAAGCAGCAACGGGGGCTGCTGGACACTTTCCTTTTCAAACCTAGAGAGGGAGGACAGAACAAAAAGGCGAGGATGCATCTTCTCAGAGAGAGACCAAGGAATCTTTTGTGCACACCCATAGCTCAGAGGAACTGGTGCAGGCTTTAATAAACCTGCTGCACATTCAATGATGGGTAACAACACCTTTGCTCAGAGCCACAGAGGCAAATATTTGACTTCTGGGTGAGGTTTTGTAAAGGCTTTCCTGTACCTGTCCTGTCAAACACAAGGTCCAACCTCCCTCCCCAGCCTGGGATGGAAGGAGACGCTCGAGAAGCCCCATACCTGCTCAAGGTGCCTCTGATGTCCTGGAAGAGAGAGAGGGAAGAGGAAACTCAGTGAATGGGTCTTGGTAGCAAAACATCTACTGAAACCTCAACAGCATGGATGTGGCTTTGGAGCTGAATACAGCCTGGGTTCAGCAGCATCATGGGGCAATACCCAGAGCCAGAAAATAGCCTTCCATTCCCTTCTCCCTCACCTGCAGAAATTTGCTTGCTGGTTGCTGGCACTTCTCCTCCATCTCCTGGATCAAGGTATCCAGACAAGAGATCTCCTTTGTCAGGCTAGTGATGTTTTCTTCTTGCATTTTCTCAATGTCCCTCTCCAGGTCCCCCAGCTGAGCCAG
Source organism: Ciconia boyciana (assembly GCF_034638445.1). Taxonomy (NCBI): domain Eukaryota; kingdom Metazoa; phylum Chordata; class Aves; order Ciconiiformes; family Ciconiidae; genus Ciconia; species Ciconia boyciana. The sequence continues at coordinate 1,467,220 of NC_132962.1, read as the reverse complement.
CAGATGATGGGCATGGTCCTCCAGGAAAAGTCGTAATCCTTCAAACTTGGAGAAAACCCTTTGCCGCTCAGCTTCAGTCTTCTCCTGCAAGGAGGAGACACAAGAAGGAAAGAGTAGGGTGGAGAAGGATGCGGCAAAGTCCCATGCATGCCAATGACTGCACACCTGGAAAGAGTCAGTGTCTTGAGTATCCTATATCCTTTATACATATATATATTGCTTTGCATTCAGCAACTGAGTCCCTAGCAGGGCTCCAGGCTCTACCTGTTATTTTTTTCCTACAAGGCAGAGAAAAGTCAGGCAGCATTTGGTTTGCTACCTGGAGAGGGACCCCAGCCCCAAGGCAGCCCAGGATGATCACCCACATGGCATCGCATCTAAAGCCAAAGGGAGACATCCAGACCCCCACATCCCTCCTCGTAAAAACATTTACCAAGTACTCCCAGCTTCTCCTCATTTCAACCTCTCGAAACCCCAGGAGTTTGTCTCTGTCTTCCTTCAGAGCTTGCAGATGAGCCTGGATTTGTCCCTGAGGGAAGAAAAAAATAAAGATCCCATGTCTCTGGAGATTGAAACAGCCCCAAAGAAATACTCCGGGGGGGACTGCACTGTGGTCAGCTCCAGGGCTTCTCCTTGTGTCCCTCTTGGTCCAGAAGGATCCTGAGCTTAAGACCTGGGGATGCTTTAAATGGAAATAAATGCCACATAGTGGAAAAAACTTTCTGCACCAGCTCTGGACTGCATTGGATCCTTTCTCTGAGCTGATTTAACTCACTGATGCAGCAGGAAAACATCCCTATTTTTATTGGACCATGCTCCTGCCGGTTTAGAGAGCATCTTGGGATCAGCAGGTGTCCAGTGAGCACCAAAGCTGGACAAAGGCTTGAATTTTGCAGTGGGGAAGAGGGGATTAAGACCTCACCCCTTCAGCTACAGCGCACCAGGTTGTCAGATGAGAACTGAGACAGCAGAAGCACTGGTGCGTGGTCTACACCATCATTTTGAAACGGGCCAGTTTGCTCTGGGGGAAGAGTAGAGGCAAACACCCAGAGGGGGACAACGTTTCTGCCCCCAGCCTACTGCCCTGGGTTGCAGTGAGATGTTTCACAGCCTGATAGTAATGTGCTGCAAGGGGAACATCAAGCCCTGATGGTGCTGGTCCAGCTCCTAGTGCAGATCTAGGTGGAAAAAAATCCCCTTTACCTTGTATTCCTGGACAGCATCCTGCACAGGAAGCATTGTGTGAGACCGGTGCGCTCGGGACTCCCGGCAGATCATGCAGATGAAGGCTTCATCGTCTTTGCAGAAGACCCTCAGAGGCTCCCGGTGCATCTTGCATCCTTCTTCCTCAACCGTCTCCCCTCTGGCCGCCTGCAGACTCAACCGCTTGGCTATTTCGAGCACCCGCGCCAGTTCTCGGCTGGGCCGAAAGTTTCTCTCCGGTGCCGTCTCCCGGCACTGTGGGCAGGAGAAATTTGCTGTGGACCACTCCCAGCAGCGGGTGATGCATGCCCGGCAGAAGTTGTGACCGCAGTGGATGGAGACGGGGTCTCGGAAATACTCGCGGCAGATGGGGCAGGATGCTTCGCTGGGGAGCTCTGCGGTGGGGCTCGGCGCAGCCATGGGGCCCCGATGTGAGCTGCGAGACGTCGGCCACTTTCATTTTCCTCCGAGCAAGGAAAAGGCGTTTCCCTTCCTGCCACCCCCCGGGTGGGCAGAGCCAGAGCTGAGTCTGGGTGGGAAGGCAGAGAGCAGCTGATGGCCAAAGTCCTCCTGGTTGCATCCCCCAGGGTGGTCCCCATACCCCAAATGGTTGGTACTTGCAGTCCGTACCAGTTCCTGGCACCCACAGCCTGGCAGGGAGCAAGGATGGGGAAAAGGAGCCCTGCCAAGTCTGAGGGTGAGACCCACATCCTGGAAGGAGGCTGGGCACGGGGGCAGAGAGGATTTGGGGAGGGGTCTTGGCGTGGAAAAGATGGGGAAGAGCATCCATGGAAAAGATGAGGCCAAAGGCAGCTTGGGAAGGAGGTTGCATATCACAAGAGGGGTGAAAGAGGAGGAATGAAGTGGGGGCTGAGGGGCACCCGCATGGAGTGGGAGATGGGTCTGGTCCTCCTCTCGGCAGCAAATCGATGCTGCTGACACGTGTGGGGCCAGCATCGGTTCTGCCTGTGCAGCAAACAGAGCCCAAGGGGGGTGGGGGGGAAGCAGGAAAGGGAGGTGGGAAATGGGACCCCATCCAGCTCCCTCTGATCCTGGGAAATTTGTAGCCACCCCCCCACCCGCCTCTGTGAAATCCTCCCTCCCTCCTCAGGCATTAAACTGCTCCCATCTTCTGCATTGCAAAGCAGGATCAATTCCCAAGTCCTGGCTTATTAGCATGGTATTTCTCCAGGTACTGATAGATGCCAGCACCCCAGGGATCCCATTTCCAGCACAAAAGGGACTGGATGCCCCAGCCAAGAGCAACCTCATCCTCTTGCTCCCTGTTGGGAAGAGCAGCGCTTAGTCCTTACATCCCTCTGGGAAAGTCTTGTCTGCACCAGGGGGCCTTTGAATCTCTTTAGCATTTGAACCATCCTTTTGAGCTGACCCATTTGTAGCTTTGACCATCACCATCCTGTCCTCTCCACAGCCAGGCATCAACCAGGCTGAAAACAAAGGATTCGTTTCCCAATGGGCCTATTTTTCAGCCCAAACAGTTCCCTCATCTGGCTGATGCCATGAAAGCGAGATCTGCGGGAAAAGCCACTCTTTCCCTGGTCTGTATTTAGGTTTAAGCCTGAAACTGTGGGAAAAGGAGGCAGGAGCAAAAACACGCACTGCAAAGGAAGTAGAAAACTGAGGCAGGGTGGCTTGTGCCTGAGGGTTAATTGTGGCTGTCCCCAGCCCCGTACCTATACCTTGAAGCAATTAAGCAGAATCCCACAGAAAACCTTTGATTACTAATTTTCTTTTTCCTCTAGCACAGACATTGAGCGAATGTCTTCCCGTCTTTCAAAACGCAGCCTCCAGCTCCCTCTTGAGACCACACTCACTAATAGCCCCTGTTAATTACACACAGCCAATTAAGGGCTCGTTTGGAGAGGAGTGTCATTATTTTTAACCTGTCTCATGCCCAACCCAGTTTACTGCATAGACAGCTATAATGCAAGGCGTTAGTTGTGAAAAAATGCACCAAACCCACTTTTAGGAGCTGAGCCATGTTATCCACAAAGTCAAATCAAACTCTTAGTGAGTTTTGCCTTAAGATTTAGTTTTGATATTGAGGGAGACAGGTACACTTAAGTACCCCATGGTTCCCTTCTCTATGACTTGCTGCTATTTAAGATCAAGCTCAGCATCATCTAAACATAGCAAGTGATGCTTTGCCCACTTCTCAGTCTCTCCCTTAGCGTACACATCCCTCACCCAGATCTCCCCCACACCAATGATGGGAATCAAACAACCCCATATTTTCTCCATCCTGGGAGAGGCAGCACCAGCCTTCTGCTGAATTTTCTCATGGCATAAAATTCCCTTGCTGAGGGCACCAGGGTGCTAAATCATGGAGGGATGGCTCAGCAGAGTCCACAGCCACACATAGACACTCCTCCAAGGCAGCTTGCAGGACTGAGCTTAAATAGAGCCCCTGGGCCATGGCCAGGGGATGGGGGGGTCCCAGGTGGGGTTGCTTAGGGCTGTTAATGTTCATAAGTGCCCCCAGGGCTTGGCAAAATCAACTGACATTGCTGGGCTTGGAGATGCTTTTCCAGGCACGTCAAGCTCTGCTTCAAGCCCAAAAGAGGCACAGCAAAGAGCAAAGCCACTGCAGGCGATTGCTGGGAGATTACTCTGATTATGCGACTCATGTAGGTAATTGGGGAGGAAATGTGGGTTTTGGCACTGGGGCAGAGGGGATGATGCTGCCAGCACTTGTGGGATAGCAGGAGGAAGAAAAGCAAGAGAGAAAACAATGTTCTAAATGCAAAAGCCAAAGTGAAGCGGTGCCTCAGGGGTATCCATCCCACCACATGTGCAGTCTCTCTGCACATGTCATTCCCCACTAAATCAACCCTTAATTCTGGATTAACAAAACAAAACAAAAAAAAAATGCCCTGAGTATGAAACCATACCACAGGTTTCAGTTTGAGTGTTCGTGTGTGCAGAGGGCTGCACCGGAAAATCATGACCCCCGAAAACACTTGCAAACAAATAACGGCGGATGTGTTATTTACTGATGTTCTCAGAAAATGTGTCACTTCGTTACCCAGCCTCAGCTCAATGCAAATAAGCCCTGTTTGCTTCAGTACGCAGAGGGCTTTGGACAGGGAGCGGCTCTTCCACAGGTCCATGAGATTGAGTGAATTAGGGGTTTCTTGCCTAAGAGGAAGAAGAACGACATTGCTGTCCCTCCAGAAGAGCCGCAGAGGGATGGAGGGGAGGAGAGGAAGACATTTGCTGCTTTGGTGTTATGAAACCCATTTTGGGATGAGGTCTTGGTGGATTTGGAGGCTTGTTGCTACAGCCCGAGGCGAGGGGTTTTGCAGGAAAACCAGGGATGCTGAGGCTTTTAAAAACTGATGCACAAAAAGCATGGGCAGGCACGTTTATGCAGGCAGGCACCCAATGGACCGTGCAAGGTCAGTGCAGCTGGAGTAAAGTGACATTGCAAATCGAAACACAGCCGTGGGAGGGGAGATTTCCATTGCTGGAAGGTCGTTCCTGAAATATCACCCTTTTTCCCCAAAAAGTGGGGGTTGAGGGCTGAAGGAAACTCTCCTGCAGCACGGTGGGATCTTGGGTGAAGAAGAACCCGTTTCTGAGCAGACTGAGTGAGGAGTATGGCCGGTCATGGAGTTATTTCATTTACAGGGTGGAATAAAATCCCCTCCCTTCCTTAATTGCAGGCAAGCTTGGAAGAAAAAGAAAATTAAAGATAAGAGGGTGAGTGGTAATCAGCTGCTGCTTGACTCCAGGCTCAGCCCTGAACCATGAAAGAAATGGCATCGTGTTTAAAAGGAGAATCGAAAGCAACAATAAAAGTATTTATAGCTGCACGTATACATGCAGATATGAGGACGCTGGCAGGATGGCGGCGAAGCCGGCAGTTAGGTATGATAAATAGTAAAGAGCTGAAATGAGCAGCGAAGGATGCGTCTTGGTGGTTTAGCTTGAAGACGGGAGACTTATCTGCGGCAGGGGACTTGCTTAAGCTCTATCCTCATGGCTGTGCCCTTCAATTAATAAATTAAAAGAGCATTTATTAATAAGAAATGAAATCAGGATGGTTTCTGGGTGCCAGACCCCATGGGGAGGCTTGGGGCAGGGGCTACCCCTCCATTTGCCTGGGTATTTTTGGGGGGAGGGGGTGTCATACAGAAGCTGCAGGTGGATCTCGAGCAAGCCAGGAAATGATGAAGGATGTTTATTTTCCATTTAATCTCTTTTCAACCCACTGGGGTCCCTGGGGAAAGGGGAATTCTCCCTTCCCCTCTTCAGCTTCTCAGCACAGCATTTTGCTCGGCAGCGGTCGCAACCCAGAGAAAACCTGGTACGTCTCAGCAGCGAAACTCCTCCGCTGCTCACTTTCACCTCCCTCGGGGCCTGAGACACCTGCAGGAAGGGGAGCAGCCAACGGGCAAGACCAGCCGGGGCGGAAAACAAAAGCTGCCCCGTCATCCTCGCTGCCAAGACCATGGCTGCAGACAGCCCTGCTGAAAGTTTCCGCGACGAAGCCTCCTGCTCCATCTGCCTGGGCTTCTTCCAAGACCCCGTCTCCATCCATTGCGGTCACAACTTCTGCCGGGCGTGCATCACCCGTTGCTGGGAGGAAGCCGAGGAGAATTTTGCCTGCCCTCAGTGCAAAGAGACGGCCCCGCAGAGAAACCTGAGACCCAACCGGGAGCTGGCAAAAATCATCGAGATAGCCAAGCGGCTGAGCTTGCAGGCAGCCAAAGGAGGGGCAGGGGGGGAGAGGCTGTGTGAGAAACACCAGGAAGCTCTGAAACTCTTCTGCGAGGAAGATCAGACCCCCATCTGCCTGGTTTGCAGAGAGTCCCAGGCTCACCGGGTCCACGCCGTGGTCCCCATCGAGGAGGCTGCGGAGGAGCACAAGGTGGGAGGTCTCCGTGCGTGGCGTGGGGATGAGGGAGGAGGAGGGGACCAGGTCAGGGAGCTGCCCTGTGGGTTGCTCTGCTTGCAGACATCTGGATTTCTACCCCTTTCAATCTGCTTTCTGCATTGTGGCATGAGCATTGCATTACAGCCACCCCCACCCTGCCTGCTCTGTGCTCCCCCTCACTTACATTGCTGGTCACCCCGACTGTCTTGAAGCTGTCATTTCCATATCATCACGGTGTCCTCATATAAATCATGCTGGAAAGGAACCCTGGAGATCAACTAATCCAACCTCCTGCTCAAAGCAGGGTCAGCTATGCTGTCTCGGACATTTGGGGTGCAGGAGATGCTGCATGTAGATGTACAGGACAGAATCTGGTCTTACGGTGCTGGTGTGTAAGGCAGTGTTGGGTTTTCCAGCACGTCAATGGTCTGGGCTCCAGTTTCACTGCGTGCATGTGCCGGTTGTTGTGAGAACTGATTTCGCTAAAGGTGGGAAGAAAAATTTGCTCTCACTGCAGACATGTGATGTAGTCTCGGTCTCGCTGCACAAGGATGATGGAGGGTATGGTCTCCCTGCCATAAACCGGCTTGAATGTCCCATCCAGGCTTCGAGGTTGTGACCAAAATCACATTCCTTGGCAGCTGAACTGAGCAAACAGCCTGAACTTATAAGTTTTGGGTCAGCACTGAGCACAGGCTGAACCTGAGCAGATGCCAGCAGGGTCTCCCCAGTCATTTAAAGCTCCTTTTCCACTGATTTGGTCCTTTGCCTGAGTCTTTTCCAATCTGTGCCATGAATTTCACCCTGGCTGTTGGAGAAAGCAACCTGTTCTGGTTGTCCTGCTCTCCCAGAAATCAGGGTTTATGAATTCCCAGGGCCAGATTATTGTGTTATTAAGCAGGGAAGAATCTGAGTTTGTAGGAGATAAACCTGGATAGGTGGGATGAGGGTAGAGGGATGGACTAGCTAGAGGAAGAGAATGCACCAACAAGGTGTTTCTTCTTCACTCAGGAGAAATTCCAGGCTCATGTACAGATCCTGAAGGACAGGAGAGAAAAGCTGCTGGGGCTGAAAATGGCTGAGGAAGGGAAAAGCCTGGACTTCCTCGTAAGTGTCTATCCCTGGGTGGCGATGGCTTTCTCCCTTTCCTTTCGGTTGTCCCTCTGGCCATGGTGATGGATGTGGAGACGCGAGATGTGCCACGGCCAAAGATCACATCTCCACGATCCGTTGCACATGTACGGGAATGTCCTCTCCATTGGGGTAAGGTCTGGGCAGTGGTGACTGCCTGTCCCCAGGGTAGATTAAAAAACACTCCCATTTTCCCCATGTCTCCTGCTCCTTGTATGTCTTAGCAGGCTGGGAGCACGTGTTGGATTTTGCCAGGTTATTGTTGATCCTCTTCTTCCTCGGTTTGCTCACAAGTGGGGCACATTCCCAGATTCCCCCTATTAATACATACAGAAAATGGGAATCACCCGATTGCTTCTTTCTTGCCTTGTTTTCCCTTTCCCTGACTTCTTTCGCTGACTAATCTGTTTATGGTTTTATTTTGTATCTTCCCTTGTTGTTCAAAGGTCTGGAACATTTCAGGTACAAAGATTAGAGTCCATGGGAAATGTCCTTTGCCAGCAACTTCAGGCTAGAAATGGCAAAAATATTTGTCTTAATTACTTCTCTGCTCTGCAATGGGCACTGGAATTTATGGCTGTGTTATAAGTCATCATGTTAAATCAGCTCCATTGCAATTTTTCTCGACTATTTCTGTCCCCAGCCCTGCCTCTCCCTTGCGTGCATTGGCTCTCGTTGCAGGAACAAGTGGAAACGGAGAGGCAGAAGGTTGTGTCTGAAGTCAAGGAGCTGCACCAGTTCGTGGAGGGACAGGAACGTCTCCTCTTGGACCGGCTGGAAAAGCTGCACCAGGAGATCGTGAGGAGACAGGAAGAGAACATCAACAGGCTCTTGGAGGAGATCTCCTCCATTGGTGACCAGATCCGTGAACTGGAGGAGAAGTGTCAGCAGCCAGCATGTGAATTCCTGCAGGTGAGACCTCAGGCCCCTCTGAAGACCATTGGCCTTGAACACCACTGGTGTCACCAGTCCAGGAGTCAAATTAGTTCTAAATACTCCTTTTAAAATGTATCTTTCAAAGCTTTTTTTTTTTTTTTTTTAAATTTTCTTCAGTGATCAAAAGCATGGCCCAACTGCCCACTTGAATATTTTAAATCAACCACAGTCTGTTTAAATCACTGTCTATTTACATGGGTATGGGATTCATCCATCTGGTTGTACATGTCTACATCCAAAACAAAGTGTCCAAGTTCCTTCGTACGCAGTGAAGAAACAACAGGCACCCATCTCGTCTTTAGGTAGTCGTCCAAACCCATCACCTGAGCCCACCTCCAGACTCTGGTTAACTCCTGATTTAAAACATTCAAATGTGTTGAAACAGTGGTGTGCATTAGCAGTAATAACACCCATACTGGAAGAGTAGGGACATGAAAGGTGGTGGGTCATAGCAGATAACTACGAGCTGCTCATTAAGTGATGTTTCCAGGACCTCACCTAACTCCCCAGCAGATCTGCAAACACTGTGCAGGCACATCAGTATTAAGGGACTCATTTTAGACCCCTAATTTAGACAGAGCAGTGCCTTGAATTGCCCGAGGTCACCTCACAGCCCTGCAGTAGCTGCTTGTTGTTGACTATCAGGCTTGACTTTGCTCTGACCTAATGCTCCTTCTCTCATCTTTCCCTTGTAGGACAGCAGAAACATCTTGAGCAGGTTTGCGGCTCCTTTCATGTGTTCTTGAGATGTTAATGTTGTTTATCTCTACGGTGGTGATACTGATGGACTCTGAAACCCCATCCACTTATGGTCCCTGTATGCTAGGGACTGTATAGACATATAGGAGACAACTAGGACACTGCAAAAGGTCCAGGTAGGAGGCTGAAGACCGGGGAAAGGTATCAGATGGGATGATGCAGCTCCAGCTCTGCTGCAGCTTCTCCTCTGTAGTCCATCCCAAACTATTCCTGGAGGGCTGAGCTTTCACTCCCTGCCCTTGCGAGCCCATCAAAAATAGCAAGCCAGCAGCTAAAACCATGCGGATGTTTAAACACTAAGGAGTGCATCCAGGTGGAAGGGAATCCAGTATGAACTTCCACCCTTATAACAGACCTCTTCATGTTCTCTTTGGAACATGATCGAGAAGGTGGGTTATTGGAAAGACAAAAGTGGGCAAGGAAAGGCGTTTTTTGTTGCCTGCATTTCCCTTGAAGCAGAGCGCTGCTGCTCATGATAGAAAGCCTTTACCAACCAGGGACTCTTCTCTTTGGGAACAAAATAGATATGTGCTCTGGATCAGCAAACCCTTCTCTGGGACCTCATTAATGAGTGCCCTAGGACCAAGCCTTCGCTCTAGTCCTACTATTTAATTATTTGTAAGAAATCCCAGTTGAAAATCAGTCAGTGCATAATAACAATGATGAGTGAAGGAAGTATTATTAGAAAGGTCTTCCTTCTTTCCAGGCTTGAGAAGGACAGTGCCCAGAAGCCAGCAGAGACATCACCTGATCTGGGAGAGAAACCCACCGGTCTTCCTCAGAAAAATATTGCCCTCAAAGAGATGCTGATGAAATTTCAAGGTACAGAGAAACTGGGGAGGAGAGGGTTTGAGGTCGTGCTAGGTCTGTCTGCAGCAGACCTAAGGAAGGAGATCTCAGCTAGGTAGGAGAAGTCCTGGTAAAATGGAGAGATCCTTCTAACGTGCCCTGCAGAGCTGCAGCCGTATTAGCATAGCAAGAAGCAATTACTCTAGTTGATTACATGAGAGAGGGCAAGTTTACCTCCTGGCAGAGCTTGGGGAGCATGGTAAGTGTTGGAGTGCTGTGGGACCTCACGTAGGGTCAGCGTCACCTTTGGAAATCACCTCTCTGAATGAGACCAAAGGTGAAAATTGCAAATATTTCCACATGGGAACTTAAAAAAGGAAAGTCATGGGACACCTGAGGCTTTCTTTCCTCTTTTCAATGGCCTGGAGACTCCCAGAAAAAATATCCACACTTCAAAGCCTTACTTTTACTCTAGATCAAGCTCCCTTCGTGCAGCTCTTTTCTACTCTTCCGACCTTGCTTGTGGGCATAAACCCATTCCTGCTCTGCTCCAGCAAACAGGGTCTGGGAGCTGGAGCACCCCAAGGTTAAACTGGGGTAAGATGGGGAAAACGTGACCCTAATGCCCTTGAGGAGTGAGCTGTGCCTGTGATGCTCATCTTCTCTCTGTCCCCAGTAAGTTTGACGCTGGATCCAGAGACGGCGCATCCCCGGCTCGTCCTATCCGAGGATCGCAAGCGCGTGAGATGGGAAGACACCCGCCAGCCCGTACCCGACAACCCCAAGCGTTTCGACTCATCTCGCTGTGTCCTGGGCTGCGAGGGTTTCAGCGCAGGGAGGCATTACTGGGAGGTGGAGGTGGGTGATGGGGAAGCCTGGGCTGTTGGGGTGGCCAAGGAGTCAGTGAAGAGGAAGGGACGGATCAGCGTCAACCCCAAGGTGGGGATCTGGGCAGTGGGGAAGTGTGGGAGCCAGTACCAGGCTCTCACCTCTCCTACCATCCCCATCTCCCTGCTTGCTGCCCCCAGAGTGATTGGGATTTACCTGGACTATGAGGCGGGGCGAGTGGCCTTTTTCGACTCCAATAACGAGGCACCGATCTTCACCTACCCCCCGACATCCTTTGCAGGGGAGCAAATCCTTCCCCTGCTCTGCCTGGGGAGGGGGTGCCAGTTCACGCTCTCCCCCTGACCCCCCCCCCCCATGGGACAGCATCTGCTCGACTCTCGCTAGGGTCTGGGGAGACCACGGGGGCTCGTCACCCCAGAGATGGCTTTTGGGAGCATGAAGAATGCACTGTCCAGGATGGAAAATTCTCTTTTCCCCATCATTTATGTCAGCAAGAAACATCGGTTGGTTCAGAGCTTGTAGAGGAGGGGGACTGCCCTGCTGCCCCCCAAAAAACTGCATTGCTCTGTCATCGGGTGGCTTTGCTGGCGATGCTGCCCTGGTGCATCCACGCCCATAAACCCCTTCCAAAAACCTCTCTGTTGGAGGACAGGGATAGAACGGAGCCGAACACACGCTGTGCCGGTTCCCTGTTTCTCTCCCTGCACCCTTTCTGACTGATCGTGCATCCCTGCTGTTTGCTGGACCCTTTTTTTGGCTCACCAAGCTTTCAGCTGCACAACTGAGCATAGATGCTGTGGATGATGATGCAAAAGCCTGGAGGGCTTCATGATGGCTTCAAGTTTTATGCGACCTCTGACGAGGTGATAATAACCTAATCTAATCCAAGGGTGAGATAGGCAAGAGCTGATCTGATGGAAGGGTGCTTTAAATCATCAAAAGTACCTGCATCGCTGGTGTCAGCTTGTGTTGGATTGGTGCTTAGTGCTGTGTGATGTCCACACCTTTGGGCATTGTAAGGACTCACCTCTCCATATGCAGCCATTCAGGCTACGGTCCCTCCAGGGTCAGTGGAGGACGGTGGCAAATTTTAATTTATCTCATCTAGAAATGGCTTCACAAGTGCGTGTAGGAGTATTTACTTCTCTCCTCTGATTACAGAGGGAGCCCAGATTGGTTAGATGGCATGGAGACATGTCTCCTGTAGATGCCTAAAACCAAGAGAAATAAATCCTTCCCGAGGCAGAGTCGGCTTTAACCTCTTATTGAGCAACAGCCTCGGGCTGAGCTGTTGCCTAATGGATATTTGGGGGTGTAAGGAGGAGCCCAGGAGGGATGGAGGGTGCTCACGGGAGCATTTCCCAGTGGATGGAGTCAGTGTTTTCAGATATCCAAACAGATTGTACGGATGTGCCTTTGATCGCTTGAAAAGCTTTGTTTGCCTCAGCTGCCGAATGCAAACTGTGGAAATGAGAATAAGAAATTGCCTCCTTTGCAGCCTGGTCTTGTGGTTATTTCGTCCTGGCAATTCCAGGGCAGCGAATGGGAACCTCTGCGAAATCCCCAGCTGGGCAGAGCAAGGTCTTATGTTCGCGATAACCATTCCTGCATCACGTGATAGTGCTTCTGCTTAAACTCCCAAGAGTTTCAGTCCTTAAGTCATAGTTAGGAGCCAAAAAGCATTTCAGCAGCTTGGCCCTAAGAGGCAGCAGACGATTGAAGATGTTCTCGCAGGCCTCCGCACACCCAGGTATATGCAAAACCCTTCTGGAAGCTGCTGCATGCCCCACAATTAATTTTTTTTGCATGCGGAGAACAGCCCTGCTTTGCATATGCAGGAGAATTCACAGCGCGAGCAGCACAGCCAGCGCTTCTCGTCATGCAACAGTGAGGCAGTGCGCCCCAGGGAGAGCATGTCCAGGATGAGCAACTCCAAACTGGTTCCCAGTAACAAGCTGGGTGCAAGGGGAGCAAGGGGTGGCCCTTGCTGTTGTGCCGTGCCACGGGGTGTCCTTTCCCTCCAAGAATCACGTGGATGTGAGTAAATCTGATCGCCAGGCAGCCAGGAAATGCCTCTATTCCCCAAAGGAAAGCCATGGGCTGGCTGCTGGGACAACTTTTCTGCTTGAGCTGCAGCGATGAGGGGATGAGGTGAAGGGTGCAGTGAAGACAGGGGGAAAGGACCGAAAATAAACGGGAAATAGATCAAAAAATTACAATAATTGGTCCTGTCCGTGATCCAGCAGTGTGCGATGAGTTGTGTATAGCCTCCCTGGTGGTCTAGTGGTTAGGATTCGGCGCTCTCACCGCCGCGGCCCGGGTTCGATTCCCGGTCAGGGAAGATGCTTTTTCTCCCCCTCCCTCAGAGCCCTTTTTCTAGGGAAAAAGCTTTTCATATCATAACAAGACGTCCCCCTAGAAACATTCCTTACCTCCTTTTTTGTACCTATACCTCCCCACGCGTGCACACCTGCCTCCGCAGGGTGTCCCCTCCGAGCTAACACAGCAACCAGGCATCCCCAAAAGTACTTGGTAGCTCCCTGCAGCCCAGCCTCGCTTCTTTTATTTAGCAATAGGTATTATTTATTTTTGTATGGGTGTTGTTTACTATTTAGAAATTTTATTTAATATAGGTAGCAGCGAGAAATACTTATCCAAACTGTGCAAAAACCTGAGAGAAATTGGAAAGATGGTATCGGGGGGGGGGGGGGGGGGGCGGGGAATGAAAAAGAAAAAAGGAGGAATGAAAAAAGCAAAGCAAAGCAAAGAAATCCCCCAAAACAAGCAAGGAAAAAAGGAATAACTAAGTGTTTCTGCCCGGTTTCGAACCGGGGACCTTTCGCGTGTGAGGCGAACGTGATAACCACTACACTACAGAAACGCTTCTGCCTGGTTTTCCCTGCCTGCCCGCACTCTGCCTGCACCCTGCCCGCACATTCCGTCCTGCCCAAGTCAGGCTCCGAGATCTTCCAAAACCGCCTCCTTCAGGGGCTGCTCCAAAATCCACCTCATTTTTTGGGGCCGTCCGGCTTATTGCAAGCAAACAAGCTGGTTTCACCAGCGAGGAGTGCAAAAAAAAAGCCTGAATTCGGTTAAAAAAACAAAGCGAAGCGAGCCCTTCTGTGCCCTTCCTGGGACAAAACACCAATTTAATCAATTTTTGCGATATAATCACACCGCGCTGGGGTGGTTTCGGCCGGAGGGAGCAGCGCAAAGGGGAAAATGAGCTTTTTTCTAGGAAGGAGCCTAAAAAAAGGCACCTGTCAGGAGTGGGATTTGAACCCACGCCTCCACACGGAGACCAGAATACCCAGCTGCGGGAAGGGAGACCCTTGAGTCTGGCGCCTTAGACCACTCGGCCATCCTGACGGTGACGAATTTTGGCCCGAAAAGGGAATACAGCGATACTAAAATGTAAGTGTTTTTTTAAAGTTTTTTATTCTTTGGGGGGGTTTATGGTGATTATCAGCGGGCGAGCACTGGGAGGTGGGGAATTATTTTCAGCTGAGTCATGGGGGGAAAAAATTAGCCGCCCAACGTGGGGCTCGAACCCACGACCCTGAGATTAAGAGTCTCATGCTCTACCGACTGAGCTAGCCGGGCTGTGCGAAACCGCTTTTCTGTCCTCATTTTGCTGCGGGATTCTGGCGGTTTCAGCCCCCTCTTCCCTGCCCGTGCTCGGGCCGGGAGTGGGGCGAAACACGGAAAGGCTGAAAAATGTCCCCACCCAGGTCCTGCGATGCAATTTTGGCATTTATGCAAATTTCTGCCGGTTTTGGTGCTGCAATTAAAAAACCGGGGGTGAGCCGCTGTGAAACGCTTCCTGCTTGGATAAATAATGGCAGCAGCAGGAGGAAGGAGGTGTTCTGCGTGAATTCCGTGGAAAAGCTCTTTTTCTTCCACGCTTATTTTGGTACCAAAGAGAGGTTGAGGATGAGGGTACAGTGAGGGCAGCGGGAGCCCTTAAAGGGGCCGTGGCGGGTTTCTGTAGTGTAGTGGTTATCACGTTCGCCTCACACGCGAAAGGTCCCCGGTTCGAAACCGGGCAGAAACAGGCTAAATATTTTCATTTTTACTCCTTTATCATGCATTTTCATTTTTATTCCTTTATCATGAATTTTCCGGATCGATATTCCTCCAAACTCTGGAATGGCCGCGGTTGCAAAAATGTCTATTTACAGCACAAGTTGCAGGTGGGGATTTATTTTAGTCTATGCATTAATATTTTCCCTGGGGACATGGTGACAAGTGGTGCAGTGGGGTCAGCGCAGCCTGGAGTCTCACTCCATCATGGATTCATCGCTGCTCCTGTCCCCTGCTCTGGGGATGAATGTCCTTTTTGGGTAGGAATGTGCAGGAATCTGTTAAAGCACCTGTGGGCCCCAACACCCCCTTGATATGGGGAATGGGAGCAGAGTCAATGCTCTCCCAAATTCAGTCCCACCAGACCATAGGAATATTATTTTCACAGAAGCAGCTCGACTGCTTTAATCTTCCATGGATTCGGAATTACGTGTTAGATCCTAGAGAAAGGCAGAAATCCAGAAGAGATGGGAGGGAATTTATAAATTCAGCTTAATTCTAGAAAAGATTAACTTGCTCTTCCCTGACCGGGAATCGAACCCGGGCCGCGGCGGTGAAAGCGCCGAATCCTAGCCACTAGACCACCAGGGAGCTGATATTTGACTGACTTTTACCAATCCCATCTTTTATCTCTGCACATTTAACCCCAAAGATGTTGTTTCCCATCAGCCCGACGGGAGCTGCTTTGCTCCCCAGACGCAGAATTAATAAAAAATAGGAAAACTAATTGAAAATAACAATATGCATTTTAGAAAAATTAGCTACATTAATGAAAAACATTTGTTTTTCTGCAAACCAGCTCTCCCTGGTGGTCTAGTGGCTAGGATCCGGCGCTTTCACCGCCGTGGCCCGGGTTCGATTCCCGGTCAGGGAAAGTTCCTCGGTAGGTAAAAAGCAAATTCTTTAAAAATCGTTATTTTTCCTATACGGGGGTCCCGCAGGACTTCTCTGCACGTCGGTGTTAACAGCGCTCCCCTGCTCCCCATTCTGTCCCAAATAAAACCTCTACTTTCTCATACCCCAAGTGTGGATGGTTACAAAAAATGGCCATTTTCTAATGATAACAGAAAATTTGAGGAGACTTTCAGTAGAAAAGGAGCTGGGAGAATGTGGAGCACCCACATTCTGTTTCTGTAGTGTAGTGGTTATCACGTTCGCCTAACACGCGAAAGGTCCCTGGTTCGAAACCAGGCAGAAACACCCTTTTGGGCCTTTTGGCACCCGTTTCAAAGCATCTCCTTCATTTTTCACTCATTCCCACCCTTCACCAAAACATTGCTTCCAAATGCAGCCCCGCAGCGCTACAAATCAAAAGGCCACAAGGGCTGGCACCGCACTCAAACCTTGCTTTCCATACCACCACGCACACCTATCTGTCTCTATACATACACGCATCTCTATAATATGCCTATAAATGCTTTCATTCTTGCAAAAATTGCATTGGCATTTGGCAACACAACTGAGCCCTTTGCTTTCCCTTGGCGTTTATCGTGGAGGAACACAACCCCAAAGCAAACCAGGTGAAACGCCTGATCAGGGCACAACCGTCTTGTCTCTGCATGGGGCAGTGGAAGCAAGTGGCTCGGGTTTTTTTGTGTTTTCCAGAAAGATCTGAGGCTGTTTCTGCCTGGTTGTGAGCCAAGGACCTCTTGAGTGTGAGGCAAAGGTGTGACAGAGCATGCAAAGCCCTTGAGGGCAGCAGAGCAGCTCATGCTTTGGGGTGATGCTCCACAAGCCGGGGAGCGAGGAGCAGAGCAAATGGGCGAAACGGCAGGGGTTTTGGGGTGTGGTCTGGGCGGAGCGACATGGGAGAGGGGTGCATTTTCCAGAGGGCTGTGGGGTGCTTGGGAGCAGCCAGTGAGGGGCCTGGGGTTCAGCCTATTGCAGATATGGTGCAAAAGCCCCATTTCACCCTGTTTCTGTAGTGTAGTGGTTATCACGTTCGCCTCACACGCGAAAGGTCCCCGGTTCGAAACCGGGCAGAAACAGCATTCTTCTGCTTTTTCCCTCCCTATGGTGTGGAGAGTGAAGGAGTTGGGTCATTCTGTGTGGGGATGTGACAAGGGAGTGTTGTCGTGCTCTGGTTTGGGCAACTGAGGAGGGGATGTTGGCCCTGCCCCTTGCAAAGCAGTGGCTGGGGAGTCCTCGACCTTTTTGGGGTGTCTTCCTGGTGCGTTTCCTCGCTTAAGAAGCAGTTGTGATTGGGGAATGGCCTCTGTGTGTCCAAAGCAGCAGGTGTTGGGTTTCCGTTGGTTGTGTCGAAGGGTTTGATCAGCGTGAAGAGCCCATGAAGAAGGGTTTTGCGGCTGTGTGTTGGGAAAGGGTGAGGGAGAAGTTGTGTTTGTTGGTGCTGTAAGATGAGGGTCAAGAAAATCAGGTTGGAAAGAAGGAAGAAAAGGGCAACGGCATGTGGGGAGCATGAGTGGGAATGGGGGAAAGTGAGTGGAAGAACAGGTATTCCGAGTTCCCCCAAATTTGACCCCCAGAGGACTCCTCTCCATGTTTCTGTAGTGTAGTGGTTATCACGTTCGCCTAACACGCGAAAGGTCCCTGGTTCGAAACCAGGCAGAAACACCCCTTTGGGCCTTTTGGCACCCGTTTCAAAGCGTCTCCTTCATGTTTCACTCATTCCCACCCTTCACCAAAACTTTGCTTCCAAATGCAGCCCCACAGCGCTTCAAACCAAAAGGCCACAAGGGCTGGCACCGCACTCAAACCTTGCTTTCCATACCACCACGCACACCTATCTGTCTCTATACATACACGCATCTCTATAATATGCCTATAAATGCTTTCATTCTTGCAAAAATTGCATTGGCATTTGGCAACACAACTGAGCCCTTTGCTTTCCCTTGGCGTTTATCGTGGAGGAACACAACCCCAAAGCAAACCAGGTGAAACGCCTGCTCAGGACACAACCGTCTTGTCTCTGCATGGGGCAGCAGAAGCAAGTGGCTCGGGTTTTTTTTGTGTTTTCCAGAAAGATCTGAGGCTGTTTCTGCCTGGTTGTGAGCCGAGGACCTCTTGAGTGTGAGGAAAAGGTGTGACCGAGCGTGCAAAGCCCTTGAGGGCAGCAGAGCAGCTCATGCTTTGGGGTGATGCTCCACAAGCCAGGGAGCGAGGAGCAGAGCAAATGGGCGAAACGGCAGGGGTTTTGGGGTGTGGTCTGGGCGGAGCGACATGGGAGAGGGGTGCATTTTCCAGAGGGCTGTGGGGTGCTTGGGAGCAGCCAGTGAGGGGCCTGGGGTTCAGCCTATTGCAGATATGGTGCAAAAGCCCCATTTCACCCTGTTTCTGTAGTGTAGTGGTTATCACGTTCGCCTCACACGCGAAAGGTCCCCGGTTCGAAACCGGGCAGAAACAGCATTCTTCTGCTTTTTCCTTCCCTATGGTGTGGAGAGTGAAGGAGTTGGGTCATGCTGTGTGGGGATATGACAAGGGAGTGTCGTTGCGCTCTGGTTTGGCCACTGGACAGTGGACGTTGTCCGTGCCCCTTGCAAAGCGGCGGCTGGAGAGTCATCGTTCTTTTTGGGGTATCTCTGGAGAAGGGACGTTGGCCCTGCCTCTTGCAAAGCAGTGGCTGGGGAGTCCTCGTCCTTTTTGGGGTGTGTTCCTGGTGCGATTCCTTGCTTAAAAAGCAGTTGTGATTGGGGAATGGGCTCTGTGTGTCCAAAGCAGCAGGTGTTGGGTTTCCGTTGGTTGTGTCGAAGGGTTTGAGCAAGCTCAAGAGCCCATGAAGAAGGGTTTTGCGGCTGTGTGTTGGGAAAGGGTGAGGGAGAAGTTGTGTTTGTAGGTGTTGTAAGATGAGGGTCAAGGAAATCAGGTTGGGAAGAAGGAAGAAAAGGGCAACGGGATGTGGGGAGCATGAGTGGGAATGGGGGAAAGTGAGTGGAAGAACGGGTATTCTGAGTTCCCCCAGATATGACCCCCAGAAGACACATCTCCATGTTTCTGTAGTGTAGTGGTTATCACGTTCGCCTAACACGCGAAAGGTCCCTGGTTCGAAACCAGGCAGAAACACCCCTTTGGGCCTTTTGGCACCCGTTTCAAAGCATCTCCTTCATGTTTCACTCATTCCCGCCCTTCACCAAAACTTTGCTTCCAAATGCAGACCAGCAGGCCTGAAAACCAAAAGGCCACAAGGGCTGGCACCGCACTCAAACCTTGCTTTCCATACCACCACGCACACCTATCTGTCTCTATACATACACGCATCTCTATAATATGCCTATAAATGCTTTCATTCTTGCAAAAATTGCATTGGCATTTGGCAACACAACTGAGCCCTTTGCTTTCCCTTGGCGTTTATTGTGGAGGAACACAACCCCAAAGCAAACCAGGTGAAACGCCTGCTCAGGGCACAACCGTCACCGAATCACAGAATCACGGAACCGTATAGGTTGGAAAAGACCTTTAAGATCTTCGAGTCCAACCGTAAGCCTAACACTACCAAGACCACCACTACACCATGTCCCTAAGCACCTCATCCAAACGGCTTTTCAATACTTCCAGGGATGGTGACTCAACCACTTCCCTGGGCAGCCTGGTCCAGTGCTTGAGAACCCCTTCAGTGACGTAAAATTTCCTAATATCCAATCTAAACCTCCTCTGGAGCAACTTGAGGCCATTTCCTCTCGTCCTATCCTCGTCTTGTCTCTGCATGGGGCAGTGGAAGCAAGTGGCTCGGGTTTTTTTGTGTTTTCCAGAAAGATCTGAGGCTGTTTCTGCTCGGTTGTGAGCCAAGGACCTCTTGAGTGTGAGGAAAAGGTGTGACGGAGCATGCAAAGCCCTTGAGGGCAGCAGAGCAGCTCATGCTTTGGGGTGATGTTCCACAAGCCGGGGAGCGACGAGCATAGAAAATGGGCGAAACGGCAGGGGTTTTGGGGTGTGGTCTGGGCGGAGCGACATGGGAGAGGGGTGCATTTTCCAGAGGGGTGTGGGGTGCTTGGGAGCAGCCAGTGAGGGGCCTGGGGTTCAGCCTATTGCAGATATGGTGCAAAAGCCCCATTTCACCCTGTTTCTGTAGTGTAGTGGTTATCACGTTCGCCTCACACGCGAAAGGTCCCCGGTTCAAAACCGGGCAGAAACAGCATTCTTCTGCTTTTTCCCTCCCTATGGTGTGGAGAGTGAAGGAGTTGGGTCATGCTGTGTGGGGATATGACAAGGGAGTGTCGTTGCGCTCTGGTTTGGCCAACTGGAGAGTGGAAGTTGTCCGTGCCCCTTGCAAAGCGGCGGCTGGAGAGTCATCGTTCTTTTTGGGGTATCTCTGGAGAAGGGACGTTGGCCGTGCCTCTTGCAAAGCAGTGGCTGGGGAGTCCTCGTCCTTTTTGGGGTGTGTTCCTGGTGCGATTCCTCGCTTAAAAAGCAGTTGTAATTGGGGAATGGCCTCTGTGTGTCCAATGCAGCAGGTGTTGGGTTTCCGTTGGTTGTGTCAAAGGGTTTGATCAGCGTGAAGAGCCCATGAAGAAGGGTTTTGCGGCTGTGTGTTGGGAAAGGGTGAGGGAGAAGTTTTTGTGTTTGTCGGTCTGTAAGATGAGGGTCAAGAAAACCAGGTTGAGAAGAAGGAAGAAAAGGGCAACGGGATGTGGGGAGCATGAGTGGGAATGGGGGAAAGTGAGTGGAAGAACGGGTATTCCGAGTTCCCCCAAATTTGACCCCCAGAGGACTCCTCTCCATGTTTCTGTAGTGTAGTGGTTATCACGTTCGCCTAACACGCGAAAGGTCCCTGGTTCGAAACCAGGCAGAAACACCCCTTTGGGACTTTTGGCACCGGTTTCAACGCGTCTCCTTCATGTTTCACTCATTCACGCCTTCACCAAAACATTGCTTCCAAATGCAGCCCCGCAGCGCTACAAATCAAAAGGCCACAAGGGCTGGCACCGCACTCAAACCTTGCTTTCCATACCACCACGCACACCTATCTGTCTCTATACATACACGCATCTCTACAATATGCCTATAAATGCTTTCATTCTTGCAAAAATTGCATTGGCATTTGGCAACACAACTGAGCCCTTTGCTTTCCCTTGGCGTTTATCGTGGAGGAACACAACCCCAAAGCAAACCAGGTGAAACGCCTGATCAGGGCACAACCGTCTTGTCTCTACATGGGGCAGCAGAAGCAAGTGGCTCGGGTTTTTTTGTGTTTTCCAGAAAGATCTGATGCTGTTTCTGCCTGGTTGTGAGCCGAGGACCTCTTGAGTGTGAGGAAAAGGTGTGACCGAGCGTGCAAAGCCCTTGAGGGCAGCAGAGCAGCTCATGCTTTGGGGTGATGTTCCACAAGCCGGGGAGCGAGGAGCAGAGCAAATGGGCGAAACGGCAGGGGTTTTGGGGTGTGGTCTGGGCGGAGCGACATGGGAGAGGGGTGCATTTTCCAGAGGGGTGTGGGGTGCTTGGGAGCAGCCAGTGAGGGGCCTGGGGTTCAGCCTATTGCAGATATGGTGCAAAAGCCCCATTTCACCCTGTTTCTGTAGTGTAGTGGTTATCACGTTCGCCTCACACGCGAAAGGTCCCCGGTTCGAAACCGGGCAGAAACAGCATTCTTGTGCTTTTTCCTTCCCTATGGCGTGGAGAGTGAAGGAGTTGGGTCATTCTGTGTGGGGATGTGACAAGGGAGTGTTGTCGTGCTGTGGTTTGGGCAACTGAGGAGGGGATGTTGGTCCTGCCCCTTGCAAAGCAGTGGCTGGGGAGTCCTCGTCCTTTTTGGGGTGTGTTCCTGGTGCGATTCCTCGCTTAAGAAGCAGTTGTGATTGGGGAATGGCCTCTGTGTGTCCAATGCAGCAGGTGTTGGGTTTCCGTTGGTTGTGTCGAAGGGTTTGATCAGCGTGAAGAGCCCATGAAGAAGGGTTTTGCGGCTGTGTGTTGGGAAAGGGTGAGGGAGAAGTTTTTGTGTTTGTCAGTCTGTAAGATGAGGGTCAAGAAAACCAGGTTGAGAAGAAGGAAGAAAAGGGCAACGGGCTGTGGGGAGCATGAGTGGGAATGGGGGAAAGTCCGTGAAGCAAAGGATATTCTGAGTTCCCCCAGATATGACCCCCAGAGGACTCCTCTCCATGTTTCTGTAGTGTAGTGGTTATCACGTTCGCCTAACACGCGAAAGGTCCCTGGTTCGAAACCAGGCAGAAACACCCCTTTGGGCCTTTTGGCACCGGTTTCAACGCGTCTCCTTCATTTTTCACTCATTCCCACCCTTCACCAAAACATTGCTTCCAAATGCAGCCCCGCAGCGCTTCAAATCAAAAGGCCACAAGGGCTGGCACCGCACTCAAACCTTGCTTTCCATACCACCACGCACACCTATCTGTCTCTATACATACACGCATCTCTATAATATGCCTATAAATGCTTTCATTCTTGCAAAAATTGCATTGGCATTCGGCAACACAACTGAGCCCTTTGCTTTCCCTTGGCGTTTATCGTGGAGGAACACAACCCCAAAGCAAACCAGGTGAAACGCCTGATCAGGGCACAACCGTCACCGAATCACAGAATCACAGAACCGTATAGGTTGGAAAAGACCTTTAAGATCTTCGAGTCCAACCGTAAACCTAACACTACCAAGACCACCACTACACCATGTCCCTAAGCACCTCATCCAAACGGCTTTTCAATACTTCCAGGGATGGTGACTCAACCACTTCCCTGGGCAGCCTGGTCCAGTGCTTGAGAACCCCTTCAGTGACGTAAAATTTCCTAATATTCAATCTAAACCTCCCCTGGCGCAACTTGAGGCCATTTCCTCTCATCCTATCCTCGTCTTGTGTCTGCATGGGGCAGCAGAAGCAAGTGGCTTGGGTTTTTTTTGTGTTTTCCAGAAAGATCTGAGGCTGTTTCTGCTCGGTTGTGAGCCAAGGACCTCTTGAGTGTGAGGCAAAGGTGTGATGGAGCATGCAAAGCCCTTGAGGGCAGCAGAGCAGCTCATGCTTTGGGGTGATGCTCCACAAGCCGGGGAGCGAGGAGCAGAGCAAATGGGCGAAACGGCAGGGGTTTTGGGGTGTGGTCTGGGCGGAGCGACATGGGAGAGGGGTGCATTTTCCAGAGGGGTGTGGGGTGCTTGGGAGCAGCCAGTGAGGGGCCTGGGGTTCAGCCTATTGCAGATATGGTGCAAAAGCCCCATTTCACCCTGTTTCTGTAGTGTAGTGGTTATCACGTTCGCCTCACACGCGAAAGGTCCCCGGTTCGAAACCGGGCAGAAACAGCATTCTTGTGCTTTTTCCTTCCCTATGGTGTGGAGAGTGAAGGAGTTGGGTCATTCTGTGTGGGGATATGACAAGGGAGTGTCGTTGCGCTCTGGTTTGGCCAACTGGAGAGTGGACGTTGTCCCTGCCCCTTGCAAAGCGGCAGCTGGAGAGTCCTCGTCCTTTTTGGGGTATCTCTGGAGAAGGGACGTTGGCCGTGCCTCTTGCAAAGCAGTGGCTGGGGAGTCCTCGTCCTTTTTGGGGTGTGTTCCTGGTGCGATTCCTCGCTTAAAAAGCAGTTGTGATTGGGGAATGGGCTCTGTGTGTCCAAAGCAGCAGGTGTTGGGTTTCCGTTGGTTGTGTCGAAGGGTTTGAGCAAGCTCAAGAGCCCATGAAGAAGGGTTTTGCGGCTGTGTGTTGGGAAAGGGTGAGGGAGAAGTTGTGTTTGTAGGTGTTGTAAGATGAGGGTCAAGGAAATCAGGTTGGGAAGAAGGAAGAAAAGGGCAACGGGATGTGGGGAGCATGAGTGGGAATGGGGGAAAGTCTGTGAAGCAAAGGATATTCTGAGTTCCCCCAGATATGACCCCCAGAAGACACCTCTCCATGTTTCTGTAGTGTAGTGGTTATCACGTTCGCCTAACACGCGAAAGGTCCCTGGTTCGAAACCAGGCAGAAACACCCCTTTGGGCCTTTTGGCACCCGTTTCAAAGCGTCTCCTTCATGTTTCACTCATTCCCACCCTTCACCAAAACATTGCTTCCAAATGCAGACCAGCAGGCCTGAAAACCAAAAGGCCACAAGGGCTGGCACCGCACTCAAACCTTGCTTTCCATACCACCACGCACACCTATCTGTCTCTATACATACACGCATCTCTATAATATGCCTATAAATGCTTTCATTCTTGCAAAAATTGCATTGGCATTTGGCAACACAACTGAGCCCTTTGCTTTCCCTTGGCGTTTATTGTGGAGGAACACAACCCCAAAGCAAACCAGGTGAAACGCCTGATCAGGGCACAAACGTCACCGAATCACAGAATCACAGAACCGTATAG
This sequence comes from Ciconia boyciana, assembly GCF_034638445.1. Taxonomy (NCBI): domain Eukaryota; kingdom Metazoa; phylum Chordata; class Aves; order Ciconiiformes; family Ciconiidae; genus Ciconia; species Ciconia boyciana. The sequence goes on along the minus strand of NC_132962.1, from coordinate 1,443,339 downwards.
GTTGGAAAAGACCTTTAAGATCTTCGAGTCCAACCGTAAACCTAACACTACCAAGACCACCACTACACCATGTCCCTAAGCACCTCATCCAAACGGCTTTTCAATACTTCCAGGGATGGTGACTCAACCACTTCCCTGGGCAGCCTGGTCCAGTGCTTGAGAACCCCTTCAGTGACGTAAAATTTCCTAATATTCAATCTAAACCTCCTCTGGCGCAACTTGAGGCCATTTCCTCTCATCCTATCCTCGTCTTGTGTCTGCATGGGGCAGCAGAAGCAAGTGTCTCGTGTTTTTTTGTGTTTTCCAGAAAGATCTGATGCTGTTTCTGCCTGGTTGTGAGCCGAGGACCTCTTGAGTGTGAGGCAAAGGTGTGACCGAGCGTGCAAAGCCCTTGAGGGCAGCAGAGCAGCTCATGCTTTGGGGTGATGTTCCACAAGCCGGGGAGCGAGGAGCAGAGCAAATGGGCGAAACGGCAGGGGTTTTGGGGTGTGGTCTGGGCGGAGCGACATGGGAGAGGGGTGCATTTTCCAGAGGGGTGTGGGGTGCTTGGGAGCAGCCAGTGAGGGGCCTGGGGTTCAGCCTATTGCAGATATGGTGCAAAAGCCCCATTTCACCCTGTTTCTGTAGTGTAGTGGTTATCACGTTCGCCTCACACGCGAAAGGTCCCCGGTTCGAAACCGGGCAGAAACAGCATTCTTCTGCTTTTTCCTTCCCTATGGTGTGGAGAGTGAAGGAGTTGGGTCATGCTGTGTGGGGATATGACAAGGGAGTGTCGTTGCGCTCTGGTTTGGGCCACTGGACAGTGGAAGTTGTCCGTGCCCCTTGCAAAGCGGCGGCTGGAGAGTCATCGTTCTTTTTGGGGTATCTCTGGAGAAGGGACGTTGGCCGTGCCTCTTGCAAAGCAGTGGCTGGGGAGTCCTCGTCCTTTTTGGGGTGTGTTCCTGGTGCGATTCCTTGCTTAAAAAGCAGTTGTGATTGGGGAATGGGCTCTGTGTGTCCAAAGCAGCAGGTGTTGGGTTTCCGTTGGTTGTGTCGAAGGGTTTGATCAGCGTGAAGAGCCCATGAAGAAGGGTTTTGCGGCTGTGTGTTGGGAAAGGGTGAGGGAGAAGTTGTGTTTGTCGGTCTGTAAGATGAGGGTCAAGGAAATCAGGTTGGGAAGAAGGAAGAAAAGGGCAACGGGATGTGGGGAGCATGAGTGGGAATGGGGGAAAGTGAGTGGAAGAACGGGTATTCTGAGTTCCCCCAGATATGACCCCCAGAAGACACATCTCCATGTTTCTGTAGTGTAGTGGTTATCACGTTCGCCTAACACGCGAAAGGTCCCTGGTTCGAAACCAGGCAGAAACACCCCTTTGGGCCTTTTGGCACCCGTTTCAAAGCGTCTCCTTCATGTTTCACTCATTCCCACCCTTCACCAAAACATTGCTTCCAAATGCAGACCAGCAGGCCTGAAAACCAAAAGGCCACAAGGGCTGGCACTGCACTCAAACCTTGCTTTCCATACCACCACGCACACCTATCTGTCTCTATACATACACGCATCTCTATAATATGCCTATAAATGCTTTCATTCTTGCAAAAATTGCATTGGCATTTGGCAACACAACTGAGCCCTTTGCTTTCCCTTGGCGTTTATCGTGGAGGAACACAACCCCAAAGCAAACCAGGTGAAACGCCTGATCAGGGCACAACCGTCTTGTCTCTGCATCGGGCAGCAGAAGCAAGTGGCTCGGGTTTTTTTGTGTTTTCCAGAAAGATCTGATGCTGTTTCTGCCTGGTTGTGAGCCGAGGACCTCTTGAGTGTGAGGAAAAGGTGTGACCGAGCGTGCAAAGCCCTTGAGGGCAGCAGAGCAGCTCATGCTTTGGGGTGATGTTCCACAAGCCGGGGAGCGACGAGCATAGAAAATGGGCGAAACGGCAGGGGTTTTGGGGTGTGGTCTGGGCGGAGCGACATGGGAGAGGGGTGCATTTTCCAGAGGGGTGTGGGGTGCTTGGGAGCAGCCAGTGAGGGGCCTGGGGTTCAGCCTATTGCAGATATGGTGCAAAAGCCCCATTTCACCCTGTTTCTGTAGTGTAGTGGTTATCACGTTCGCCTCACACGCGAAAGGTCCCCGGTTCGAAACCGGGCAGAAACAGCATTCTTGTGCTTTTTCCTTCCCTATGGTGTGGAGAGTGAAGGAGTTGGGTCATGCTGTGTGGGGATATGACAAGGGAGTGTCGTTGCGCTCTGGTTTGGCCAACTGGAGAGTGGAAGTTGTCCGTGCCCCTTGCAAAGCGGCAGCTGGAGAGTCCTCGTCCTTTTTGGGGTGTCTTCCTGGTGCGATTCCTCGCTTAAGAAGCAGTTGTAATTGGGGAATGGGCTCTGTGTGTCCAAAGCAGCAGGTGTTGGGTTTCCGTTGGTTGTGTTGAAGGGTTTGAGCAAGCTCAAGAGCCCATGAAGAAAGGTTTTGCGGCTGTGTGTTGGGAAAGGGTGAGGGAGAAGTTTTTGTGTTTGTCAGTCTGTAAGATGAGGGTCAAGAAAACCAGGTTGAGAAGAAGGAAGAAAAGGGCAACGGGCTGTGGGGAGCATGAGTGGGAATGGGGGAAAGTCCGTGAAGCAAAGGATATTCTGAGTTCCCCCAGATATGACCCCCAGAGGACTCCTCTCCATGTTTCTGTAGTGTAGTGGTTATCACGTTCGCCTAACACGCGAAAGGTCCCTGGTTCGAAACCAGGCAGAAACACCCCTTTGGGCCTTTTGGCACCCGTTTCAACGCGTCTCCTTCATGTTTCACTCATTCACGCCTTCACCAAAACATTGCTTCCAAATGCAGCCCCGCAGCGCTTCAAATCAAAAGGCCACAAGGGCTGGCACCGCACTCAAACCTTGCTTTCCATACCACCACGCACACCTATCTGTCTCTATACATACACGCATCTCTATAATATGCCTATAAATGCTTTCATTCTTGCAAAAATTGCATTGGCATTTGGCAACACAACTGAGCCCTTTGCTTTCCCTTGGCGTTTATCGTGGAGGAACACAACCCCAAAGCAAACCAGGTGAAATGCCTGATCAGGGCACAAACGTCACCGAATCACAGAATCACAGAACCGTATAGGTTGGAAAAGACCTTTAAGATCTTCGAGTCCAACCGTAAACCTAACACTACCAAGACCACCACTACACCATGTCCCTAAGCACCTCATCCAAACGGCTTTTCAATACTTCCAGGGATGGTGACTCAACCACTTCCCTGGGCAGCCTGGTCCAGTGCTTGAGAACCCCTTCAGTGATGTAAAATTTCCTAATATCCAATCTAAACCTCCTCTGGCGCAACTTGAGGCCATTTCCTCTCGTCCTATCCTCGTCTTGTGTCTGCATGGGGCAGTGGAAGCAAGTGGCTCGGGTTTTTTTGTGTTTTCCAGAAAAATGTGAGGCTGTTTCTGGCCGGTTGTGAGCCGAGGACCTCTTGAGTGTGAGGCAAAGGTGTGACGGAGCATGCAAAGCCCTTGAGGGCAGCAGAGCAGCTCATGCTTTGGGGTGATGCTCCACAAGCCGGGGAGCGAGGAGCAGAGCAAATGGGCGAAACGGCAGGGGTTTTGGGGTGTGGTCTGGGCGGAGCGACATGGGAGAGGGGTGCATTTTCCAGAGGGGTGTGGGGTGCTTGGGAGCAGCCAGTGAGGGGCCTGGGGTTCAGCCTATTGCAGATATGGTGCAAAAGCCCCATTTTGCCCTGTTTCTGTAGTGTAGTGGTTATCACGTTCGCCTCACACGCGAAAGGTCCCCGGTTCGAAACCGGGCAGAAACAGCATTCTTGTGCTTTTTCCTTCCCTATGGTGTGGAGAGTGAAGGAGTTGGGTCATGCTGTGTGGGGATATGACAAGGGAGTGTTGTTGCGCTCTGGTTTGGGCAACTGAGGAGGGGATGTTGGTCCTGCCCCTTGCAAAGCGGCAGCTGGAGAGTCCTCGTCCTTTTTGGGGTGTCTTCCTGGTGCGATTCCTCGCTTAAAAAGCAGTTGTGATTGGGGAATGGGCTCTGTGTGTCCAAAGCAGCAGGTGTTGGGTTTCCGTTGGTTGTGTCGAAGGGTTTGAGCAAGCTCAAGAGCCCATGAAGAAGGGTTTTGCGGCTGTGTGTTGGGAAAGGGTGAGGGAGAAGTTTTTGTGTTTGTAGGTGTTGTAAGATGAGGGTCAAGGAAATCAGGTTGGGAAGAAAGAAGAAAAAGGCAACGGGCTGTGGTGAGCATGAGTGGGAATGGGGGAAAGTCCGTGAAGCAAAGGATATTCTGAGTTCCCCCAGATATGACCCCCAGAAGACACCTCTCCATGTTTCTGTAGTGTAGTGGTTATCACGTTCGCCTAACACGCGAAAGGTCCCTGGTTCGAAACCAGGCAGAAACATTTTTTTTAGCATTTTTTCCCCCCTCCTCTACCTTTTTCCACTCCTCTCTTCAATGCACTTATACAGGACACCCAAGTGCTCTTTGAGATTTAATTTAGTCGTTATTTTTGGGTTGTTTTGAACCTGAGACCACTTGCTTATGGAGGGGGTGGGATGAGTGCTTCATCCCAGCACTTGTTTTGCACCCTAATTTTCGGCATTTCCTATTCACATGGATAGAGAGGAGTAATTTGCATTTGCACCCTGCTGCTTCATCAGATCTCATCTTTTTCCATCACCCATTTAGATAAAGAAGACTGTGCTGTCATATCCTGAGCTCACACAGATGGACACTGCCGTGCCCGTGGGCACCAGCAGGTCTTCTTCCTAAACTGGAAAGACTAACTGCCCAATTGAGGGCACTAATGAGCATTAATGGCCTCGAACAGCCCCACCTGGGACCTCCTGCCCATGGTCCAGGGGCTCTATTTAAGCTCAGTCCTGGAGTATTTTGTCCTTTTGCAAGCTGTCTTGGAGGAGCATCCATGCATGGCCATGGATGCAGCTGATCCACCCCATGGGCTGCATTCCCAACTCGCTCTCAGCCCTGCTTCCTGCCCACAGACTTCCCTGGTGCCCTCACTCAGGTACCATGGGACAGACCCTGAATGGCGAGCGCAGGGTGGGAATTATCCAGCGTTGGGGGTTATATGCCAAGGGGGTAGAGTTTTTCTGCTGCATGGTGATGAACAACTTGGTGCTGTCCCTGCATGACATTGGTTTCATTCCTGGGATGCTGTTATTTCTTTGACTTACGTATTACTTAAATATTTCTCAGATCTTCCTCTTGCATCTTTACTCTCCCATCCAGCCTCTATCTTGTCCAGGTTGAGTTTCTTCCCATGCTTGTCTCATGGCTCAACTCCATTCCTGGATGTTGTACCCAAAGAGGTGATTCTCCTATGCTCAAAACCAAGCAATGAATTTGTTCCCTTCCCCCCAACGTGTTTTGCATTCATTCATCCCACGAATGAGCTGGAAAAATAAGACTGCGTGGAGGGAGAGACTTTGCAGTCATGCATTCCTGCTTCTGGATGGAATTATTTGTTCTTGGGACATGACCTAGAATAGCAGCCAAAATCTCAGGCTCCACATTCAATTAACTCTCTGGAGCACAACCCACTGTCGTTAAATCTGGGCTTTCCCCTCGTTGCTGCATCTCTGCTGACCTACATTGCTATGTAGCTTTTGTTAAAGCCCTTTGCTGTTCATATTTCCATTCTTCTGGAAACTCAGACATAAAGAGCCTGGCTAGGGGAAACTGCAGCACTTTTTCTGCTGAATTGTTTTCATCCTCCTCCAGTCTTATTTCTGTTCCACTTGCAGCTATGTGCCAATATAATGTTAGGACTAGTGTGGCATATTAGGAGTTGAGATGGATCTCTTCTAAAAATGGAGACTTCCCTGTAAAATTAGGAGATCTGTGTGTGGTAGTTGGAGAAAGAGGCCTGAGTTGTGTATTCACTGAACTGTGTTCCCCTGCCGACAATATGAGAAAGATGCTTAAAAATCAGTAAATGATCTGAAATTCTCATGAATCCCAAGGATCAGACTGATCCCCTTACTGCAACATCATCATCCACAGCTCTGCACATTTTTTATAGAGCTACTGAGATGCCAGTTATCTGCTCTTTTTCACCCTTATATCGCACCCAAGAAATGGAGGAACTCGTGGTTTCTGGGGTGTTTTCCACTCAGTTGAATGCACTGAGATGAATCCAGCAGCTGGAAAGTTGGGAAGACTTTCTGATTCTGATGGGAGCAGACAGAAACCCCATGTGTCTGGGGCCAGGGTGTCCCCAGGAGGAGGGGAAAAAAGTCATTTGGTGGCTGCAAGACCTTTCTGGGGTAACTTCCGAACTCCCAGGTGTTGGAGAAGCCACCAAGAAGGGCCAACTGCTGGATGGCAGCAGAAGAGAAACCCAAGGACCTGTTGGCTTGGGAGGATTTTAGCATTTAGCTGCTAAAGGGAGGGGGAGGGAAAACGTGCATGGACCCTCCTGTGCACCAAGCACAACCCAAATTTTTTGTGCCCCGCTTATCTGGCGTTATATTCGGGGCGCGAAAAACGTTATCACAGGTCCCTGGTGGTCTAGTGGTTAGGATTCGGCGCTCTCACCGCCGCGGCCCGGGTTCGATTCCCGGTCAGGGAAGAATGATTTTTGTATTGTTTTTTTTTTGTTTTTCTTTTTTTACTTTAGCGGAACCACTGCGCAATGTGGAGCATCCTGACCCGCCTCCCCCCGCCATCCCTCCCCCGCTGTGCGGTGGCCCAGCCCTCCCTGGGCGTGGGTGCAGAGCCTGGCTGGATGCAGACCAAAGAGGACTTGGCACTCCACCAGCCACAGGAGGAGGAAGAAAAGAAACCTGCCAGTCTGGAGCTTTTCCTGCTGTATTCTCTCTCCTGAGACGAACCCCCCGCTCCCCCCAAAACCTCCTGCCCATTGCACCGCCTGCATCTGGGCTGATGCTCAGAAGCTGCACCATCCCCTTTTTCACCACGGCCCGGCTAGCTCAGTCGGTAGAGCATGAGACTCTTAATCTCAGGGTCGTGGGTTCGAGCCCCACGTTGGGCGCTTAAGTTTTCCCCCCCCTTCTTCGTAGCAAAAATTTTAGGGCTGTTTCACGCAGGATGGAGCACCAACGCTGGCAGACGTCATGGGAAAGGGAGGGGAAGGAGCTGCATCTCCCCACAAATCCAGTGTCATATGGGAGTCAGGGTGGCCTTCCCTTTCTCTGAAAGGAGGAAAGATGCCGCCTTCTTATCTGCCTTTTTTCTCACCCTTTCCATCATTTGTCTCTATTTTAAATTCTCCTTTAACCTCTAGTATTGCAGAGTGATTCCTACTTGCTCTTGTCTCAAGCCCTAACATTACATTATTTATTATTGCTTTATGCAGTCTTTGAGCCATGTAAACCTCTCCAGATTGGAACTGGGTGATAGGAGCAAATCCAACCCCAGGTGAACAGCAGAGTGTTACCTGCTGTACCAAAATGTTCTCAAAGTGCCTGATAAATCCCACAAAATCCACATTCTTCAGTTTACAGCACAATGCTTCTAAATACAGGGGAAAAAAACCCCACCTTATTTTCTTATATTTAATGCCATAGATTGAGAGCATCCCTTTTGGTTTAGACTAAAGCCTTTTGCTCAGCCACAGAGGATGCACCACATGTAAGAGCAGGGCAAACAGTGCTGCACAGCAAAGATGAAAACAAGCTGAGCTTTGGGAAAGTATTACACCACACTTCTCCCCAGAGTTGTTTGGACCAGGATATGTGTTGGACCCATGCAAGGATCCAATCCTCTGGGAACTTCATCCACTTGCTCTTTTGTTCTGGCTGCCTGGAGGAGTTGAGCTTGGCTTCATGCTTGAGAAAATGCAGGTATCATCTGTATTTGTGCTGTCAGCACAAGAACAGCTGCATAAACATTGTGTTGGGTTGGTACAGGTGAAGCCAAAGGACTTGGAAATAACTTGAAGCAGGTAGGCAGGTTTCTTGGAATCATGTCCTAATTACTGTTGTTACTTAAGGCCATAACCATGCAGTTTAAACCCTCCAGAACAGAGATCTGACTGTGGACACCAGCCTCCATGCTCTGGTACGAGCTGTATTTCTCAAGCACGTGTGGTCCATGAGTTGTGTTGGTTCTTGGGGCACTTCTTGTTGCGTTAAGCAAGCCTCCACCCACAGGTGTTGTCAACCGGCTTTCAGCTACCTGTGTCCCATCAAGGCCATGGCACAAGCTTATATGCCCCATATGGAATAATGGAGTGGTTCACGCAGCTCTGCCATCCATCTGTGTTTTAAAGGAAGCCAAGAACCCTGGTCTGCAGGAGCCTTTGGCTTGAAGGGGTATGGAAAGAGCATGTTTTGGCTATTCCAGGTCTCGCACATAGAGTAGCTCAGCTGAGAGAAAGGCTGGATAAGAATCAAAACAAGAAAATACAGGCAAGGAGGGGAGAGAATGGGAAGCGCTGAAACTCTTTTATGCAAAGTGCTCCTTGCAAGCTTAGAAGAAATGGCCTCCAGGATCAGGTGAACATTTGCCAGCCCTTGTTTTTTTAGTCTCTTCTCTGCTCCATGAAAAACTGCACCCAGTGGGATTAATCAGTGTGATTAAACATGATGCTGAACAGGGAGGGGGATAAAGAAGGGAGGAAGGAGGGTTTGCTTTTTGGCAGGATCCCCCAAATGGGATGGGACACCTCCTTCTACCCCTGTTATTTGTGCTATTTGTGGAGGAAAATGTAAATTAGCTGGTCTCAAAAGGGGACTTGGGAAGGTGCTGCCTTCACAAGCAGAGAAGGGCTAGAGGCTTACTTGTAGGTCTATAAAATCTTCCTCTTTGGGTCTTTCCTGCAGAGTTAACCCAGGGTTGACTTAAAAGTTGGGAGCTGGGGGTGTTTCTCTGCACAAAGGGAGATTAAAGGGCCTGAGAGCCTGTAGACTTGCCCATGTAATGAATGACTCCATGTCCTGGAAGGTGTCTCGGGGCTTGGTGAGGAGCTGTGTTTGCCCAGGTGCAAGCAGAAGCATTGTTCCCACCAAACAATATCCCCCATCGGCTCTGAGGTCGTTCAGGTCCTGGGTCAGCCCAAGCGCAGGAGAGGAATAAAGGCAGCGGAGACACGTGGCCGGCGGATGCTTGGACCTCGGAGGGGAAAGAAGAGTAAGGTAAGGGACCCTCTCTTAGGGTTTTGCTTTGGGACTTTTCTGTGTCTTCCTTCTGTGTTTTGTGTTGGCTGGCACCATCCCAACACACCCTCTTAAATCTCCCAGGGAAGAGCTTCCACTTATTTGAATGCCCCTATTTTTATACTCATAAAATTGGGCATTTTGCTAAATCAGCATCAAATTTACACTTTTGGTGAGAAAAACAGTGGGAATGGGAGATTTTGGCAGCCCGGCTAGCTCAGTCGGTAGAGCATGAGACTCTTAATCTCAGGGTCGTGGGTTCGAGCCCCACGTTGGGCGCTCAAGTTTTTTTCCCAAACCTGCCTGTTTCTGGATACAAACAATTGCTGGTGCTATGTCTGAGCAAGAGTGGAAGCATCTTAGGAAATAAAGAAATGTGGGGGTTTTTTCTCATAAGATCATTTTATTCACTTGGGAGATTTCTGCCTTGAAAGCATGGCTATTAATTTTAATAGAGCAGAGGTGGAATTGCCTGAATTTCAGCTTTTTAGGGTGCTGGAGGATTGTCTAATAATGTGCTTCAAGTTTCTCTACTCATTTTGCCCCAAAAGGGACATCACAAGCATCTGTACTGTGAGGTTTTTGCCTGATTGGTTTTCCTCCTGCTAGAAGGCTGATCACTGAGGAAACTCTTTACAGGGATTAATAAATTGCCTGAGCCATTCTCATTCACAGGGAACCCTGTGCTGGGCTGAGGTGCAGCTGGGAGGTCAAGATCTGTCCCCTTGCCCAAGATGAAGGTGCTCTTTGTGGGGCTGACCCTTGTCTTGTGCATCGGAGTTGGTAAGTGGAGGGTCACAGTTAAATGGGATTTACTAAAGGGCAGGGGAATATATCTGATGGTGGTTGGGTGGGTCTTGGCAAGCTCTTGATATCTGCAGTGTTGTCACTGAGCTGGATGTCATCTGCTCTGAGTCTACGGTCAGTGGAGAGAAATCTCTGTAACTGTTTTTGTCATTGCTTGAATGAAAGTGACTTTCCCCTGGTAAGTGAGTGGAGAGAGCTATTAAATCCAAAGAGACCTCCTCTGGGCCAGGAGCTTCAGTTGTAGGTTGCTGGATCCTGGGCTAGATGTGTACCTGCTCTGCCCCAGAGAGCTGTTGTGATGGTCTTGCTGTGGATGAACCCCATTTCAGCTGGATAAACCCCACCCCAGAGCCCACATCCACATTTTTTCTCTGTGGGTCTGTAGTTTCTTCATTTGTTCACCTACGGCCATGTCTGCCTGCAAAGCTCTGCCAAGAAGGGTTAAGTGTCCATAGGCATCATTTGCCTCTCCCCTACAGATGAGGGCTCTCATTACTGGGTCTGTAAGTGAAGGTGACACTTGGTCCCTTCCCTGGTGTGCTCTACATCTTCTCTGGGGTCATTCCCATGTTATTGTAGGGACATTTGAAGCAAAACTCCCCATGGCTCTGCAGAACGGAGCCCCAAGCTCATTACCTCTTCTCTGTCTGCTGCAGTTGAGGCTCTTCAATGCAAAGTCTGCAAGTACAAGATCCCCTTCGTCGGATGTTTCCGGGGAGCGAATGAAACGACTTGTGAGCGGAGAGAGAAATGTGCCATCATTAAAACCTCCCTGGGTACGCAGTGAGGGGGGTCAAAACCATGTGTTTCCTTTGGTTCAGTGGGGGTTGTCCTTGTCTTTGGAAAACCAAACTGATTTGCAGAATGAATGAGGATGTAATGATGAACCTGATGTGGGAAAAGGCTAACGCAAGGGGCCAAATTCCTTCTCTTGATGGAGGCTGCCCTATATATGGTTAAAAAAAGTCCCTTTTAGGCAAAGGAGAGACTCTGTCTCCCGAAGAAGCCATGCGAGTTTTGTCTGTGTGTGCATATAGCTCTTTCTCCTAACTAAAGCAAGGTGTGACTTCGTTTGGGTGTGCTATTTAAGGGACTGGTTTCTCACCTGGTAACTTCAAAGTCCACCACTGATTTTTATTAGTTTAGTGCTGCTTTCTTCTAACCATGGTCCCTCTCTGCCCACCACCCCCGCAGGGAAGGTGACCCTCTATTACCAGCAAGGCTGCACCTCTGTGATGAACTGCGGCCGAGAACGGGCATCTGATGCAGAGTCCCGCCTGACATCCCGGTATTCCTGCTGCGAGACGGACCTCTGCAATGAGGAGTGGCATGAGGACCCCACAGACTAGCCTGCAGCGAGGGCAGGATCAGGGCTACTGATGTGGTCCAGCCATTTCAATGCTATGAGTCATCAATTTAATCTTGAACTATTATCACCTTAAATTAGGATGGCTGGACCCACTCTGTCTGCAGGGCTCCCCTATGCATCTGGCCTGATTTTGTTTCAGCTCTAGCAATAAACCTGCAGGCTTATAACTGGCAGCTGAATTTGGCTCGTGTGCATGTTTTCCTGCTCCAAACAGACGGTCCTATTAACAGCTCTTCAGACTCGGCATTCCTGGTGGTCTGGAAGCAGCTTGTGGCCCTGAACATAATCCTGCTACTAAAACTCCAAGGGCAAGCCAAGGTGCTTTCCCCTGGTTGCATCCCATTTTTTTTCTACAGTGCATGGCTGGCAACTTTTTTTGCTGGGAACTTTTCACCAAGGGTTGCAAAGGAGAGCATCGGGGAGTTGCTGGAAGCCAAGAGAAATAAAGGACATGTATATCTAATAGATATTAGGTATTCATTTCACCCGTGCTAACCCAAAATTCCCTTACTGGTCAACGGAAGTTGAGTCATCCATCTAATGTGGACAATAAATGGTCCTTCAGGAGGTCCCAAACTCCTGCAGTTGACTTCAGATGAAACCTAAAGGAACAACTTGATCAGTTCAGGACACTTGTAGTTGCTGCCTGCAGCCCAAAGCCCCCGAACAGGAGAGGGCAATGCATTATAGGCAGTTTTGAAATAAATGGGCTTTTTTTTAGCCTTACCCATATCTTTGAGGGCAAAACATCTATGGTGGGAGGAGAAACTATGAGCATGAAGTGTGGGAATCATGTAGAGATGGAGATTCTGCTGTCGTCACTGTCTGATCTAGGAAAATGGCTATTTTGGACTTTTTCTGTCTTATTGCAGCACGGGGCGGGGGGGGGGGATGGGAGGAAAAGAGGGTTTATTTTGTCCGAGGCATTTGTAGCTGGGGAGTGTAGTGCTGCAAGAAGTTATTTATCTAAATGACAGATCATATTTTTTAATGAGGATAAAAAATCCTGTCCACTGCACTGCGCAGCAGAGGGATGTTCCTTTTGATTATTACCCCCTGAGGAGTTTGTTTTGCAGATAGGCTGATGGCTGCAGAGATTCCTATGTGGCTTGGGGCTGTAGGGGCTTCTTCATTGTGTGGATACAGGTGTCTTCTGGAGCCAGGTTCAACTTCCATCCTTTCTGGAATGAGAAGTTTGGAGGAGACCACTTCCAGCCTTGAGACTGAGCCCGAATCTCTGTCCATCCAGCCTTGTAGCTGGGTCCAGTTTTGGGGTAACCAGGGGGAACTCCAGTGCAGGACAGTGACTGCTTGCACATGTCCTACCTGGAAGCACAGGCACAAGAGCCTGAACATGCTTGGACTCACCTAACATAGGACAAGACCTCAAAGGACAATCAGTCCCAGGTTGGTTTTGTACCAAAAGCCAGTCCTGCAAGAAACCATGTTATTGGGGTTGAATTCTGTCCCCTGCCCCGCTTTGTTTTGGATGTCCCAACCTCTTCTTACCTAAACAAGCCACCCATGGTAGGTGGGAGATGTTTTTGCCCTTCTTTGAATGTTGCTGACCCAAATATGAGCTGGAAGATGAATCATTCATTGATGGCTTTGGAGGAGGGATGAAAAGCTTCGCTCCTTCCTGAGCCCCAGCTCTTCTGGAGGGAAAGATGGGGCATTGGAGAGGGTTAAAGGGCTGCAGAGACCCTGTAGAGAACATCTCGGCTGGGAGACAGGTGGAGGGAGGTGCTGGAAATGTGATCCTGGCTCTGGGCAGGGGAAAAAAGCTTTGGCACAGGGAAGGAGAGCAGAGACAGGGTGGCTGGAGAGGAGAAGGAGGGAAGGAGATCGGTGGGTGCCCAGGATAGATGCAATGGGGGAGGGGAAGGAATGGTAAGTGAGATGGGGCGGGGGGTGACAGAGGGGACAAATGGGGCAACCGAGGGCTGGGAAGGAGCAGGAGCTTGAGCGGCACTGAAATGTCAGAGGCATCCAGGACTCGGGCTGGTTTCCTTCGTCAGAGCATGGTGGAGCGACTGCCACGGGCTGCATCCCACTGGGACCCGTCGGCCACCAGGCTTGTCCCCCACCTGCCTCCCACTAGCACCCTCCCAATGCAAAAGGTTGGGCGATTCGGGAGGATGACCCTTTCCTACACCTCTGCTCCGAGGTACGTGGGGTCAGCTGGGGGCATAGGGAGGGCAGTGGGATGCACTTGTCCGTCTGTCCAGAGGTCGTCTGTCCTTTTTTACCTGTAGGCACCTTGTTCTCCTGCTTCTCCCACTGGGCTGCCCATTGTTTCTGTTGAGGTGTCTCACTCTTTTTCTTTGCTATTTATGCACCTCTGGTTAGCATATGGATTTCTCTCCAGCTCACAGGCCACCACCTTTTCCTTTCTGCAGAGATGTGATGAAAAATATATGCACGACATTAGAAAAATATATAGTTTGTGTTTATTTACAGGTCAAGAGAAATGGAAAGTGGAAGTGAAAGCAATTTCCCTTCCACAGGGAGTGGGGGATGTGTGTATAAATATATATCAATGTATATGAGCAAGGGTAGGTAGATAAATATGCACAGAGGTGGAAATGGTGGTCTGCAGAAAAATTCCTTTTCTGTAGGGAACTGTGTACATATAAATGGATATGTATTGTATATATAGGGATATATGTGTGTACACATATATGCACCTATATATATGAGTCTGTGTGTGAATATATACATATAAATATATATATTCTGCTATTTGCCTGAGTCATTTGTTCTGTGTTATTTCCAATCACATACTAATGTGGGTCATAGCAAGCACTTGTATTCAGATTTTATTTTCCTGTGAGAAGGTGAAGGATTCCTTTCCAAGCCCAGGATTGTATTTAAACTGACCTGAAAACACTCATTGCTAGTCCCAAATCCAGAGCAAGTCTGGATTAGCAGTAAATGCATGCCTGAAGTCTGACGCTCCTGTGTAGCAGATTCTAGAAAATGCAAATGCCAGAAAAGTTCTAAAGTTACAAGAGATATTCAAGGGGAGGATGGGTACCCCTCCTCAGTGTTCTTCCCCAGCTGCAAAGGTATCAGGATGAACACAACCCCTACTACAAATCAGAAACCCTTTGTAAACCCCTGGCATCAGGAGACTAAGACTAGTTTTGCTAATATAACTCCTCCAGTACAACCTCTGGGGTTGGGATTCATCTTCTCTTAGCTCTGGATGTCTCCAAGGGAAAGATCTCAACTTGGAGATGTCAGATCAACTGGGCTGACTTTGAAACAGCATTTATGGATAGGATCACTTGATCTGTTTTCAGGTCCTCATTAGGGGAAGATGAATCACTCTCCAGAAATGCCTACGTTTCTCTGTTGATGGTAATGTGACCCCTGCCCCCCCCAGTAACTAGGTGACTGTCACTCACTTTTATCTCTGTTCTCCATAACAAGAGCTTTGGTGAGCTGCTCAGGTGGAGACAACCATATTATAGACAAACCTCAGCCAAGGAAGGTTCTCATATATTAATTATCATTCCCATTTGATGCAAGATCTCTAAAGCTGCACAAAATGTTCTTGGAAAGCAAAAAGTGTTTTTGAGACGCAGGACTCCAATCCAGAGGTTAATCTTTATGGATTTGGGAAACTCACCCCCAGATCTTGATATGGACTTTGCATCCATGTGTATTCCCTTTCTCCTGTTGCTTTTTATGGCCCCTATTGAGCTCTGGAGCTCAACCAAGTCATTTGAGTCCCCAGCTGAAGCTTCCAGGGCAAAATGGGTCCTTAACGAGAGCTCAGATGGTTACCTGGATCAGAGCCTAGAGCAGCTGTTAAACACAAGCCTGGGGACTCAGATCTTGCATTTAGCACCAGGTCGGCCAAAAAAGCAATGAGACCTGGATCTGGTGGCCGTATCCCAAATGATTTCCCTTTTCCCACCTCCCTCCTGTGGGGGGAAAAAAAAAAAAAGACAAGGATCCCAGGATTTGTGGGGCAGCAAAGGGCATGGACCTTCTTGCTTTCTTTTTCTTCCACCTATGCGTTGTCCCCTAATGCTGAGGTTTTTGTTACCAGTTTAAAGAAACCAGACACTGCAGAAGTGACCTCGGGCAGCGGGCTTGTTCCTGGAAGAGGAACGCCCATTTGGGGCTGGATGCCAAGCATTCATGTTCCGCGTCCAGCCCCGGTGAAATCAGTCCTTGCCCGCAGGAGAGAGGCCATGGCGGCGGTGTTTCTGCCCAGCAATCTCCAGGATGAAGCCACTTGCTCTGTCTGCCTGGAGTTCTTCAAAGACCCCGTGTCCATCGAGTGCGGGCACAACTTCTGCCGGGCGTGCATCATCAAGAGTTGGAAGGACCTAGAGATGGACTTCCCCTGTCCACAGTGCCGAGAGGTCTTCCAACAGAAGAGCTTCAGACCCAACCGACAGCTGGCGAACATGTCTGAGATCATCAGCCAGTTCACCCTCCGTGGGGCCAAGGGTGCCGAGGAGGACGGGCTCTGCGCAAAGCACAGGGAAGCCCTGAAACTCTACTGCAAGGACGACCGGAGAACCATCTGCGTGGTGTGCGACAGGTCCCGGGAGCACCGGCCACATGCCGTGGTACCCGTTGATGAGGCATCCGAGGAGTACAAGGTACCTGTCTGTCTGTCTGTCTGTCCTCCCTGAGGAAGACCCCCCAGGTCTTTCTGCCTCCTGGTGGTATGCATTGTGCCGTGTGTTTGCGCTCACTCGAGTCCCCGCGCGGTCACCTGGCTTTCCCATGCTCAGCCTCGTGCTCAACTGCCCTGCAAAGAGCCGGTTGCTGCTTTCTAGCTTTCCAAAGACCTGAAAAACCCGTCTCCTTTCCAGATATGCAAAACCATCTCATGCACTCACATCATCTCTGCAGCTGGGGAAAGCATGGGATTAAACACAGGGCAGCCAGGAGGCTGTGAGACAGAGTTTCTCCTGTGCAAGCTCCTGCAAAAGCCCTGGGTTTGAGCCATGTGAGCATCATGCTGCAAACACTACCTGCAGGCAACCACCTTATCGGTAGGGTAACAGCCGACGGAGCAAAGACCCACATCTATTTTAGGTCTGGGCAGGCATCCAAAGATGAACAGAAGTTGATTAAAGCCAGGCTGAGTTTTGCTTGTGCCAAGACCAAAGGCGGGGGAGGTGGTAGCAGCAGCCGATGAAAACAGTGCATGTACCCTCCCCTGGCATCCTCCATCTCCTTTCTTTGTGTTTGCTGCACGCATGTGAGCTTGTGGCAGTCCTTGGGGGGTTGCAAACGTGGGTGTCTGGGTGAGCGTGGGCAGAGCTGAGCCAGCGTGTTCAGCCAGTGAGAGTGCCCTGGAATTTTTCTTGCAAACCTGCTTGTGTTTGCACGGCTGCAAGAACAATCCGTGCACAGGCAGAATAATGCAGCAAAAGAAATCAAATGCAGCAAAAGAAAGAAAGAAAAGCCAGTAATATCTTCTTTCTTTGTTCCTAGGAGAAAATCCAGGGACGCTTGGATTTCCTGAAAAAGGAGAGGCAAGAGCTACTGGAATTTAAAGTGAACGATGATAAGAAAACCCAGGAGCTCTTGGTGCGTGCCCGCAATGCAGTGCTCTGGGGTGGTGGGGACAAGGGTCCAGGTTGGGATGCATGGAGGAAAATGAAGATAACAGTTGTTTGTGGAGTAACTGCCCATGGCCTTTGCTGTCCCATCCCCCACGCCTTTTCAAGGCGTCCAGGCAATGTCTCCTCACCCCTCCCCAACTGAAGGCACCCAGTCTCACAAGCAAGCCAGCATGCAGCAGCAATGACACTGGCAGTTGCTCCAAATTCACCAGGTGGCCCCTCTCCACCCCAAAATTATTGCACCAGCTTAAAACCCTTTTTACTGCATGTCATTCCCAGAAAACAATTGAGAACGAGCGGCAGAAGCTGCTCTTGGAGTTCGAGAGGCTGCGGCAGTTCCTACATGACCAGGAGCACATCCTCCTGGGGCAGCTGGAGAAGATGGAGAAGAACATTGCCAAGAGGCAGAACGAGAACATCACTGACCTCTCCAAGGAGATCACGCTCCTCAACAAGCTCATCACGGAGCTGGAGGAGAAAATCCAGCAGCCCATGCTTGAGTTCCTCAAGGTGAGACGCTTGCTATGAAATAAGCCTTCAGATCTGAGTCATGACCCTTCTTCATTCTTTTTTAATGTGTTTCTGGATCCTGTAGAGGTGTTTGGAGGATAAATGTCAGGTTTTTTACCCCACCTTTAATAAACAGATGGTGCATGGCAGTGTCTGAGTGCCCCGAGCTCTGCTATGCCGGCAATAACACACAGCAACTATCTCTGGCTCAGGAACATCATGAAACAGAGATGTGCTCTTCATATTTAAAAGCCTCTGATAAATTTTTCTTCCATGAATTTGTCTGGGCCTTTCTAGCACACATAAATTCCTGTTTCAAGGCATTCGAGCTGAATTAGACCTTGCATGAAGAGCCACCACAGCGGTGCTGGCTAGATCCTTAACCAAGCAACTCCTCTTGCAAATCCAGGTCTTGATGGGTTTGCAACGCTGAATGTTTGTGGCATGCCAAGTCACAGATGTCCACTTCTCCAGCTTAAAGGCTTTGGTGAGGGCTTGGGATGGAGTTGAGTATAGAGGCACATGGAGCCGGTCTCAGCAGGACACGGCTCCTTGCCAATTTTCGCAGTGGAGTCCTGGCTTCAGAAAGTTGGCCGGGACCTGAAAGCAGAGCCGGGTTTTCAGGTCAAAATGAGCTATTAACCAAGCCGGAAAGTATGAGGGAGAGAGCAGATGGAGTCCAGGTATTGATTGCATTGCAAAGAAAGAAGCTGGAGCCAATCCAGCCCTCCCTGTTACCCAAACTCTCCTTCGCACATGAAGTGGGGTTTGAAAAACAAACCTGAGCTGCCCATCCCAAAATCAAGCAGTCCTGACCCCCACTGAATGGCAAAAGGCGAATGGGGGACCTTCTTTTAATTGACGATGTTTTGATTAAACTAAGTAGATTGAGCTTCTGGTGCACACAGATCTGCAGGGTTAAATTCCCTCCCAGGCAGCATTGAAAGCACTGTAAATATTTACAGATGGTTTCAGTACTTGGCTATGGGTGAAAACTCATTTCACGTGGTCTTTGCTCAGCCCTCACCAATGCAAGCAAAAATTATCCTGTAACAATAGGTAATATTTTTTTAAAAGGCCACGTTGGAAATCCTTAGCCAGCTCCAGAGTCCTTTTCCGTTCCCTGGGAGATGGGTATGGCTTTGTGTTGCCTTTGAATCACGTCCAACATACTCGCTACGGTTTATGCCCTTCTTTACATTATTTTAAAGTCATCAGAAAGGACAAATAGTGGCATGGATTGGACTAAGCATGGGTTTCATCTCACTGAGCTTTTGCCACGTAGCAACTAGTTATTAAGGGTATTTTAACCTATAATTTACCTCCATAATTCACCCTTCCTAAGGGCAAATCATTTCTACTGTCGGGACATGCATGCCAGGGTGGGATGAATCACCTGTTAGAGGCACCCTAAACTCTTCTTGGTGGTGACTAGACCATGGAAGTCCAGATATCATGATGTGGAAGTTTAATGACAGCTTTCTAGGTGGCCAAGTTATGGCAGATGATGTCCCTTTGGCTCTTAGGCAGGTGGATACTTGCAGGTGTTTTCTGTATCTCAAGACTTTGCATGGGACAGGTTGATAGGACCTTCTCAGAAGTGGGAGGCCAGCAGAGAGATCCTTAGAGCATCTCAAAGGCTGCTAGATGCCTACACCTGGGTTCACAACAACAATGGTCAAATAATGGAACAGGAAACAGAGAATTTTTGTGGTCACCACCCTAGAAGATACTCCCAACTCACCTGGGCAAGACCCTGGGCAAGCTGGCATGCTTTGAGCAATGGGTTGGATGAGAGACCTCCAAAGGCACCTTCCAACCTAAACCACATCATGATTCTATGGGCATAAAGCTGGAGTATTGTACACAGGAGCATTTGGGAGGCTTGGTTCCCCCCAGAAGCAGCTGGGTCTTCAGTTGCTGCAGACATTTGGGTGGGATTTGGTGGGACTGTGGCCTTCCAAAGCTGAACGCAAACATCTGAGGCACGGATCCATGCCTCATCGTTGCAGCCATAAGGCATGGACATCCTGGTTGGGTTAGATGAAAGGGAATTGCTTTTGTGCTGTCTGAGCCAGGGGAGACGTAATACAGGTTACACAGGGATTTCACCCGGTCTCTCTTTTTCCTTTCTAGGATGTAATGAACATCATAAGCAGGTATGGAGCATTGCTTCTTCCCTTCTTTCATGCTTTTTTCCCCCATCAGCACTGTTTAAAGGTCAGTGTTTGCAGTCCAGATGCCCAGGGAGGCACTGGGGTAGACAGAGCTTGTCTCCTACTTGGTGCAAGCCCTGGGTGTCTTCCAACTTCTTGGAAAACTTAGCATTATCAGAAAGTCTTTTCCTACCAGGCAGTTTCTTCAATGGTCAAGTGAGACCAGAAACCCCAAGTCATCTTATTTGCCCAATACGCAGTTCACCGAGGGCAATGGTTTAGTCACCACTTAAGCTGCAAAAATGAAATTTAAGCTGCAGCAGGAGCAGCTGAGTGGGGGTAACCCAGCACAGATACCCTTTCCAACAACCAGTCGAGGGGGTTTTTAAAGTTCATGTGTAAATCCTGGTGTCCTCAGCCCAGGCAGGTGGAAATCCATGTGTGATATTTGCAATGCAGTGTTGAGCACTTGGGCAGACTGCTGGTGGGGTGGGGTGGGAGCATTGCACAATGCCAACTGCAAATGAAAAAGAAAGGAGGGGAATAGCAATGATTTCCTTATTGGTTTTACTTTTTTCTTTGCAGAAGTGATGACGTAAAGTGCCAGAAGCCTGTGCCAGTATGCACAGATATGAAAATGCACATCTGCAATTTCTCCCTCAAGACCGTCGTCCTTGAGAAAGTCTTAAAGAAATTCAGAGGTACGTGGAAACGAAACCGGGGGGTTTAAAATAGGCCTGGCCTTTAGCAGGCGTCGGGGAAAAATGGATGAGGAGTGCTGGGGATGCTGTGGATGTCTCAAGGTCCCTTAGCACATGCCTGGCCAGCAGTACCGAAATAGGAGAATAAATTATGTCGGAAAGGACTTCTGGAGATACGCATGAACAGGAGGAGACTCACCCTGCCAGGCTGCCAGTGAAGGAGATGCAGGATTTTTTTAAAGAGGGAAAAACCTGAATCTGGCACATCGATTTTAGTGCAATAAAGCCTGCAATTTTCACATCTCGAATAGTTTGAGGCCGGGATAGTCAAGCTTTGCATTTTAAAAACCAACCCCTTGCAGCAACGCAGCAAAGCCACGAGATGGTGCTGAGGGATTTGGAAGGGAAGCAAGCACCAGAAAGCGGACCTGGAAGGGGAAATCCCTAAATGCAAACTATGCCCTGGAGCAATAATAGGCTTCAAGTATTATACCAGAAGTTTGAAACTCATCATACAACGAGGAGAACAAAATATGGCAGGGCACGATAAATAAGGCTTAAATAAATCCTTTGTTCTCTTGATGTCAAGAAGCTTTTTTTTTTTTTTAAGGCTTTTTTTGATAAAAATTAAAAAATATTTAGCAGGAATTTTCCCTGTTGCTTGTCCCCATTGCACAAGCTGGTGGGAGCTGGCATTGCTCCATCCTCAGCTCTTGCTGCCTGTCGAGTCCCACATCGGCAAAGACGGCACTTTGGCAATGTGGTGTGGGTGTAAACGTCCCCATAAAGGAGATTTTGTGGTTCCCTCTGGCTCTCTCGGTGTTGCCATTTACTTGCTTGTCTCTTCTTTTCAGAAAACCTGCAAGATGAACTGGGAAGAGGTGAAAAAGGTAAAAGGAAAATATTTAAGACGTAGCGCCCTGGAGCAAAGACTTTAAATTGTGGTTGTAATTTGCAAAGCTGGTTTTGCAAAGCCAAAGAGAGGGGGATAAAAAGAAAAAAGGCACTCTAGATTTCTTTTTTTTTTTTTAATTTCTTCTCTCTCGATGATTTCCAGATCCAGCCTGCTCAGTTCAAGAGACAAAAGACGATTTTTCTAGCTGACGCCGGGGATCTGACAGCTAAGCTAGGTCCTTTCTGCCTGTTTACACTTAACAAAACTACAGTGCGGAACAGAAAGAACAGATACTTGAACCCAAAAATGGATTCATACCCTTTCAAGCCACACCCTGCTTTAAGTCTGCCAGATTTCCTCTGTGGCCCGTGGTTGGGCTTCTATTTCCACCAGGGTTTGGGATGGAGAGTGTGCCCATAATCTGCTCCAGTGCAAAGTCAGATGACTTAAATTTGGTGGAAAGCTGTTGAAATCATGGCTGTGGGCAGGCGGTTGCTTTCAGATCATGCCATGCTGGAGAAGACTTGCTCACCAGCTCTCTCCTGGGTTGGCGAAGGAGCGAGTTCACATGAGAGGTCATGAATTTGCAACCAGCAAAAACAGCCCAGATGGACTCTTTCCATGCTGGATGAGCCTCTGCTTTGCTTCAGCAGTGGCGGTGAGCACAGGGGAATACCAATGAGCCGGGAAACCCCAGTGATGGGCTCTGCAGTGGTTCTGACACCAGCCTGATCCCTCTGACCTTGCACTGCGGTGGGTGCAAGGCATGAGCAGAAGCTGTTAAAATCTGCCCCCATCCTCCAGCTCCCTTGATGTGAAGGTTGCATAGCCATGCCCAGAGCAGCCAGAGTTACCCCAGCAAAGCAAAGCCCTCTTTCAGAAGAGAAAGCTTATTCTTGCTTTTAAGGTGGTGGTCTTCAGCATTTGCAAACCCCTTGGCGAAGGCAGAGGAGGACAAGCTATGGGTTGGATCCTTTCCAAGGACCATCCAGCTTAGAGGGGCCAGACTCTGCTCACAAACATCCCCAGACACCTCTGGAAAATGCCAAGGGGTTGGCAAAGCAAAAGAAGAAAGGCTGATGACCACCATTTAAAAGCAAAATGGCAAAGCGACCCTCCCTGCATGTCCATGGTGGTGTGTGTGCATGTGTAGAGGTATAACTCGGCTGGTGCATTATACCAGCAAACCCTCTGAAAGCAGGTTGGGCCACAGCTCATGCTGCAGAGAGCTGGGGGATCAAGGGATGAAGAAGGGACCAGCCAAAACCTCGTAGCAGTTGTTGAATCCCACTCCTCTGACTGCCTTAGTTCATCTTTTCCAAGAGCTTTGAATGCTCTTATTTTTATTGTTTTTATATGAGCTCCTGGAGTCATATTATTTTTTTAAAATCAAGCCAAATCATAATTCACAGCCCCTGCAGCTGAGTTGAAGCTCAAACCCAAATTCTAATGGCTCCAGCAGCTGGAGATACAAGAGGAAGGAAGGAAAACACCTTTTAAAGAAAAGATTGGCATCAAGGAAATTTGCTGATCTAATCCATTTTCCCTAGCTTTTGCTAATGGACACTTTGAAAGCACCTATCTCTTGGTCTGATATAATAGTGCAAAATGCAGGAGATGTTATCTTAAAGCCAATCTCCCAGTTTTGGGGAGAAACCTGGTGCTTAAGTTTTGAAGGAAAAAAGGACCTACCCTTTCCTGTGGTTGCTATCACTTTGCCAACCCTTGTGAAACACCATGAAGCTTTCAATCCCATCATGAGTCTTTTTGGACTTCCTATGCAATTTTCAGGCCCAAATCTATGGATTTTGAAAGAGCATAAAGACCTTTAGCTAAATAAACTCTGGTGCGGGATCCAACACATTCCGGCTCCTAAGGTCCCATCTTAGATTCCCCCAAAGGGCCTCATTCATTCATGGCAACTTTGCTGACTACAACCACAATTTGAGGTCACTAACGTGTTTGCTGTTTCCTTTGAGCCTGATTT
The DNA here is from genome assembly GCF_034638445.1 of Ciconia boyciana. Taxonomy (NCBI): domain Eukaryota; kingdom Metazoa; phylum Chordata; class Aves; order Ciconiiformes; family Ciconiidae; genus Ciconia; species Ciconia boyciana. Next base: position 1,420,196 of record NC_132962.1, on the reverse strand, counting down.
TGGAAGGGGAAAAGATGTTAGTATCAAAGTTCATCTACATGCGTTTTCTTTTGGGCTGTCCAGATGTGATCTGGTGTGTAAAGATGCCCTTAGGTCATGGCTTTCCACGAGGACTTGTCATCACGGGGTAGTTTGGAGACAGATACTCAGCAATTTATCATCTGAGGGGCGTGCATACCCTGTCTTGTGTGTTGTACATTAGTTGAGCCAGAAACAAAAACAAGAAACAAAAATTATCAATTTCTTTGGGAAAAAAGTCTCATTCTAAGGTCCATTTTTACTGTATATAATTGCTAATCATTTGCATGTGGTTTTATTGTGTTCTTTGCTCCTAATGTCCTTATGTTGTTGTTACCCCATTTCTTAGCAGCAGCAGCATGAGTTTTGCCCTCCCATGAAGGGAATTGGGGTGTCAACGTGGGAGGACAGATGAGTCCCCCCAGTCAGTATTTGAGGGGTGCTGCCTGGTGGCATTACTGAAGGATCATGAGCTGATCAAAGAGCCAAAGACTACAATGCATTTGTAGGTCTCCCTCTAGGACATCTTGAACCAGATCTTGGTCCTCATTTACCATGATTTGCTTTGCCGTGTTGTTCTTCACCCTCAGCTGGTGGGGCCTAACCCCTAGTGAGGATGTGAAAAGGTGAGGTAGATGGTCATCCCATATCTTTAACTGGGACCTTCCTCACCCACCTCCAAGTTTCTCACACACATAGCTTGTCTCTGTGTGCTGGTAGAGAGAAGCAGCATATTTGTTAACATCTAAAATTACTCCTCTTAAAATTAGCCCCAAGCCTCCAGGCTTCCTGCAGAGTCAATGGTGAGAGGAGGCATCTCAAGCACCTCAAAGCCAAGCCAATCTCTGAACTTGGCTTTCCTTCACCACAGGCTGTCCAGGGAGCTGAAGAGGAGCAATTATTGAGGTTGCGATGTGGTTCAGCAACTGATAAAAACATCCCCAGCTTGGGCTTTTAATTGCTAAAATTCTTATTGAGTTACTGTCACTGCTGTCATCAACAGAGGACCTGACCCTGGACCCCGATTCAGCAAACCACCTCCTCATCCTCTCTGCAGACCTCAAGAGCGTGAGGATGGGCTGTAGGAAACAGGAGCTGCCCGACAACCCCAAGAGATTCGACACGAATTCTCGGGTGCTGGCTACCACGGGCTTCAAGTCAGGAAGACATTACTGGGAAGTGGAGGTGGGGGCCTCGGATGGTTGGGCCTTCGGGGTGGCCAAGGAGTCCGTCAGGAGGAAAGGTCTGACGCAGTTTTCCCCCGAAGAAGGGATCTGGGCGGTTCAGCAAAATGGAGGTCGCTACTGGGCGGTCACCTCGCCCCAACGCACTCCGCTGTGCCTCAGCCAGAAACTCAATAAGGTTAGGGTGTATCTGGATTATGAAGGGGAAGAAGTGTCCTTCTACAACGCTGACAACATGCAGCACATCTTCACCTTCAACGTTGCCTTCCAGGAGAAGGTGTTCCCTCTCTTTTCGGTCTGTTCCACTGTTACCTACATCAAACTGTGTCCCTGAGACTTCTCATGGGCTTCGCTGAGGACCTGTCTCCGTGGTCTTCACTGGATGGTGCCTGGACAGCAGTGATGAGCACAAGAGACTCCCAAATCAACCATGCAGCCTGGTTCCTTGGTACATAGGCAGGCAGATAGCTGATAGATGGGTAACCAGGTAGTCAGGGAAAAATATCACAAGGAGGGTCTTCAGATCAGCTTAAAACAGAGAGCAGCTACTGAAGTCATCAGCGATCCCCAGAAGGTTGTGGTCACCATCTTAAACCCATGTCTGAACCAACTCACCTCTTCAGCGAGAAGGAAACCACTGGTAGTTGGTTTGTGGCTCCAAGTCTGATAATGGACAGGTGTTTTTCTTGTCTTGTGTGGGTCTAAGGATCAATATTAGAGCTAGTGGGAAGTTTTGGAGTGGACCTTCCACCCCTTCAGAAGTGTCAATGACTTAAAAATGAAATGTTTAGTGGATAAATGTCCTGTGGGAAAGGTGAAGGGAGTGACACCAAGCAGAGCACTTTGGACATCCATCCAAAGCCAGAATAGGCAAAGCTCCTTTCTATTTGATTGAGGCAAATTAAATTAGAAAGTTTTGCTCCTCCTGAAGTGAATTTAATGGGGAATTTCCCATCTTTTATTATGCTGTTGCTCCCAACAAACTGTAGGTGCCACCTCTGTGCCAAAAGTGGAAATCCTGCCCTGCTCACAGGTGCCTTCACTCCTACAAGATTTAGGAGGAGGTAATTAGATCTATTAACTGCTCCTGGGGAGTGATTGGATTTCCGTGGGTCAGGATGCTCAGTGAGAATGCTCACACCCTCCTGCTGGGCTGTGTGAGTGGTTATAAGGGTCTCAGCTGGGGTTTCTGTCTCTTTCTCTCTTGCTCCTGCTGAGAAGAAAGGTCCTCGATGAAGGGTGGGTGCCTGGTTACTTATTCCAGCTGGTGCTCCTAAAATCTGGGATAACAATTGCACTCCAAAAGCTATTTTTGAGATGGTGGTCTGAGCTGTCCCAGGTGATCTAAACCACATGGCCACCAAGATCTGACCCATGTTGGAGTCAAGCTGGGGCTGAATAAATGCTGTGGGCTTTTGGTTGCCCTCTCCATTAGCTCGTGTAAGTGCTCTGTGCTTCAGTTCTCTGTCTGTGGCTCCTCTGGGCAGGAGGGAGGTATCGCTGCTACTCTGGAAAAGGCTGAAAGGTGCTTTTTTTTTTTTTGGTGAAGCAACAAATGCTAATGTTGTTCAGGTGTGTTTGTCCTACTGGATGTGAGCAAGACCTGTGTTTCTGAATTTTGGTGCTCCTGTGTAACTCCTCCTGAAGTCCCCTCCATGTAGAAGATTTTGTTTTCAAAACAACCCCTCAAGGCTGTCCCGCTTTGCCCACACTAATGTAGACCTCGGGTGCTGAATCTTGTATTTCCTCAGGCTCTCTTTACTGCTCAGTTCTCAGCAAAATCACCTGTTTACCTTTGTCTTCTGTTTTCTTTTTCTGGAAATCCTCACTCTTTGCCAAGACAGCAAATGTTTAGCACGCGGCTTGCTTTGTTCACTGTTGCTTTTGCCAAAACAAAGGAGCCTTTAAAAAGTAATAAGTGTATTGTTGTCTGAAGTGATAAAAAATATGGTTTCTGGTTTTGGGCATTGTTGCTTGGCTTTTTAACCTTTTCTAGAAAACATGTTAAACCTCTTTAGGAAATATGGGGGAGGGGGAAAGCTTTTTTTTAATCAAGAACAACATTTCCTGGCCAGTTCTAAGATGAGAAAAAGACATTTCTGTGCATAGCTGATCTTCATATGTGCTTAAACCTACTGGCAAAACCCTGGTCAACTCCAGTGCCAAGAAACTGTGGGTTGAGCAAGTGCATTGCCTACGTTTTAGGGTTTTTAAAGCCCTTCTCTGCAGTAAATCCATGTCACAGCAGCAGAATAAAATGAAGACGCTGTAGTCCTCTCCTAGGGCATGCAGATCCTGTGTGTGCAGAAGGGTGGTTGCCCTAAACACCTTCAATTGCGTCCACCAGCTTGTGCCCTTGGTTGTGAAGGTGTGTGATCTATCAAAGGCCACCTTAGACTCGTGCAAAGGGTGACATCAAAACCCAAACAGACCAGAAGTGGAATGAATCCATAAGAAAACATCTTTATGTTGCTAACTTGGTGAAGAGGTACTTTTTTTTTCAGGTTTACAGGTGTTTCTTCCCATGCATCGTTGAAGGTTTTCTCTGTGCACAGCTGAGCCCTTAGCTCTGTCCCAAATAATGGAAATCTGGCCAGTAGCTCCTGGAGATGAAGCATGATCCATCTCCTATGAGATGTATTAATGCAGGATCAGGTGAATTTAAGATGCCATTAGTCATAAAAAGATCTGGGGGTGACTGGTTTAGGCATGAACATCTCTGTTTTCAGCTGGTAGGTTGTTTCCTACCCTGAGAGTCTACTTTTTTTTTCTTTTAAATGAATTTGGCTTTAAATTCCCATTATTTAAAGCTGCAGCCACTCTTATAAAGGCCAAGCTGTGAACAGGTGAGCAAAATGCCTGAACTTTCCAAGCTCCATCCATTGCTGAAGCTGTGCCATGGTAGAAATTATATAAATAAATAAAAATCCCTAGAATAAGAACGGTATTAGCAGGAGACATGGTATTTCTTATGTCATGACTTGGTGTTTGTCTTGTTTGTATGTGAGAAATGCTATTTCTGCAAACCACGGGAAGCAAAAAACATCGCTGGAGCAGATTTGAAACCTCCCAGGTTGTTCCTAGCCCATGTGCTGGAAATAAAATGTGAAGGTGCTACCTGTGCTCATCTTCTCCTGTTTATTATTCCCAACTGCTAACAGGCTGGAGAACATCAGAATTGTGGTTGGAAGGATTGTCCTGCTTGGAATTTAAGGCTAAAGAAAGAATTTAAGTGAAAGCATATATATATATACACATATATATTGGGGTGGGCTTTTTTTCCCACATCTGTTTCTCTTAAGCACAAACCCAACATTTGCATATTCCTCAAATCAGGGCTGCAATAAAAAGCTGAAGATGAAAACCGAGCCAACGTTTGGCTTTAGACAGCCTTAGAGGGAGAAATGGGCGTCATCACCTGGGTTATTCCAGCAGCAACACTGAGCTTTCCTCGCTGCCTGTACTTCAGCCAAAACTTCTGCAAAAAAAAAAAGTGCTGGAGGTGCCAAGGGCTGAACCCTGACTCTCGTAGTGGATCAGCATAGGGGCTGAACCCCAACTTTTGGTGTTATAGGGGTGTGGGGTGGACGATGCACCGGTGGTTTCCGGTTGTGCCATGCTCCTTGCTGCTGCTCTTTGTCGTTGTGTTCAGTGCAGCTGGCTCAGACTGGTGCCTAGGGTGGGTTTTGGGAGGTGACAAAGATTTGGCGCAACGCAGTCAATTTCGGGGTTCCCCCTGGACACCAGCACCGAGTTTTCCCTTACCGTGTTGGCTCCATAGCTCAGGGGTTAGAGCACTGGTCTTGTAAACCAGGGGTCGCGAGTTCAAATCTCGCTGGGGCCTCAGAAAATTTTTTTTTTTTGCCCTTTTTTTTTTTCTTCTCCCCAAAAGCGCCATCGTTTTCCTCCACGCCGGGACCGGGCGGAGCCGCGGGGGTTGGCCGGGACCGGCACCGGGGCGGACCCGCTCCGAGCACCGACACCCAGGCCGGGAAACCTTTTCCCAGCGCGGCTCGTTGGTCTAGGGGTATGATTCTCGCTTTGGGTGCGAGAGGTCCCGGGTTCAAATCCCGGACGAGCCCTACTATTATTTTCCCCCCCTTCCTCCTCTATTTTCCCTGTTTGGTGTTTTTTCTGTTTGTTTGTTTGTTTGTTTTAAATAATATTTAAAAATATATCTATTTTAAGTATCTTATTTATTTTCCCCTTCCTTCCACAGCTTTTTGAAGTCCCATTCCAGCTGCAGCGCTCTCGGCAGTTCACTGGGAAAACCCCCAGCGGGGAGAAAAAAAACCCCAGGTTTCAGGACCTTTTTGCCATTACGTGGCTCAGACAGGCGTCTGAGCTTCTCTGTTACTTGTAAATTAACCCTTCTCTGCTAATATCTTTTGTTACCCTCCCAAACCACACAAAGAGGAAGCGACTGCTGCACGCAGCCTCCCTGGGCCTCCGCTTTTGCATAAATCTCATGGTTTGTGTACAGCGGCGTAAATTCAGCATTTCCCATTGCACAAGAGCTGTGGGTGCTCCAGAAATGCTGGAGCACACAGAAATGCTCCAGATCTTTCCCTCATGGGCTATTACCTCTCCTGTGCTGATCTTGGCTCAGTTCCCACGGGGGGAAAAAAAAAAAAAATTATTAATAGCAACCATGAATAAGCAGCTCCTGCTGTGTGTAACTCTAGAAATAAAAATCGTTCAGGAGCTGGGGTGAATCAAGGTCAGGACAAGAGGTTTGTAAGCAAGAGAAATAAGAGAGAAGTATTTGCTTTTCCCCAGAGGAACACACAAAAATCTGGCTCATTTTAACAGCTTTGCTGAAGAAGGATGAGCAAGAGGTACTGCAAGTTGCATTATAATCCTCTCTTCTTCCCAAAAGGAATATACTATTAATTATTTCCCAAGTAATCTATAGGGAATAATAAAGAATATGAAGTTACTCAAGCAAAAGCACAGAAAAAATAATCAAGGGCAGTCCAGTGCATGTGTATGGCTGTGTGCACACACTCACCACCACCAGCGTTGCAGGAAGGTGGAAACTGCACAGAAATAATACCGTTATGACCAGGGATAATGCAAAAAAATCACATTAACAAGCCTTTTTCTTCTCCTTGAACCCGTCGAATCCCCATTAGACCCTGCAGCAGGGAGTTCCCCAGCTCAGCCAAATCCTGCGGCTCCTTTTGGCCGTGCCAGCTGCTGATTTCTCATCCTGAGCAGCAAAAATTAATTTTTTTCACCTTTTTTCCATAGTGAGCGTGATGTTACGGGCCTTGTTTTAGAGACCTGACTGTTGCCCATCCGCACACAAGCCGTGTGCATGCACAGGAGCTTACACACACATGTTTTTCCCTCCCAAAACAGCCAACTGGGGGGAAACACGTGGAAAAAACAGGTTAAAAAAAACCCTTAATCCCCTCGGCCGGGTGTTGGGGTGCAGGAGACCGCGGAGGGCGTTATAGCAGGTTACCCCGCACGGGTGCGTTTCTGTAGTGTAGTGGTTATCACGTTCGCCTAACACGCGAAAGGTCCCCGGTTCGAAACCGGGCAGAAACACCTTCCTTTTCCTCCACGTCCTTCCTGGTGAGTAAAAAAGGATTCGACTGGTGGAAAAAAAACAAAACAAAACAAAACAAAAAACAACTCTCAGTTTTTTGACCAAAAAGCT